>NC_090929.1:112014989-112318020 GCF_040938575.1 Ambystoma mexicanum | reverse complement strand
CTGCTGGCACACACTCAGCAGCCAATCATACAGAAGGGCATTCATGCAGTCAGTCAGCCAATCAGGCACACAGTGCATTCAGGCCACACTCCTCCCTTTCAGACACTCACAACAAGGAATGTGGATTGGGACAAGTACCCAGCCATTCAACACTACACACTGCATTCAGGCCAGTTTCGGGCAGGGCTGTCTCAGTCTTTGTCTCTCATGCCAGAAACCAGACAACCACAACAAGGAGTGTATATTGGTCACACACTCCATTCACCCAGGTCCCACCCACAGGAGGTACCCACAACATACAGTCACTGGGAAGGCTCCAGTCAGTCTAGCTGGGCCTTCACAACAACACCATATATGGAACTTCCACCCAACAGCTAGTCAGGGGGAAGGGACAGAGTCAGGGCTTCCAAGGACTTTGGGAAAACAAGATAACAGGCAATAGAAAGCAAGAGGCCACAGGGGCCATCTTGTTTTCTATCAGGAATCAACTGATCCCAATGGCAGGGCCTGGGTATCCCAAAATGGAGGACACCCAGACCACCTGTAAAATTCAGCATGTAGCTACCACCAGCCCATACCCTGCTCTGGGGCCACCCACAGGTGCCCAAAAACATACACTAGGGGCACAGGGTTGTACCCCTACCCATGGGTGCCATAAGGGTATCCCATGGGTCTGTTCACCAAACCAAAAGAGAGAGCTGCACTGCCAGGAGTCCCACATGGACACCTGGGCAGAAAACATGACAGAACACACGATAAAAAGCAGTAAAGGACAAGGATTCAGAGGCCCTGTCCCTCTGATGCATTTCCAGCATCACAGTCACCCCCCCCCCCCAGACTGAGGTGGAGGGTGTCTAATCTCCCACGGGATAGACACCCTCATCCAGACGGTCAACATACCTTCTGGAAAGGCCATCTGCATTATCGTGACTCTTCCCTGGTCTGTGCTCTATGGTGAAGTCTAGCCCTTGCAGGCTAATGGACCACCTGAGCAATTTCGGATTCTCACCCTTCATCTGCATAAGCCACTTCAGGGGCTTATGATCTGTTTGTACCTTGAAGATAGACCCCGTAAGGTAGGGCCTAAAACACCTAAGGCTCCAAACTATGCTAAAACACTCCTTTTCAACAGTAGCCCACCTAAGTTCTCTACCCTTGAGTTGTCTACTGATGAATATGATAGGTTGTTCTCTCCCTTTGTCATCTAACTGGGACAAGACAGCTCCAATTCCGGTGTCGCAGGCATCCGTTTGGACGATAAAGGGTCGGCTGTAGTCAGGCGCACTCAACACAGGTGCCCTACACAGACTTTCTTTCAAGCCATCAAAGGCCCTCTGACAGTCTTCGGTCCAATTAACCTTCCTAGGCTGCTTGGGTGAGGTTAGAGCTGTCAGGGGTGCAGCTATGGTTCCATAGTCTGCCATGAAATTGCGATAGTACCCAGTCAGGCCCAAAAAGGCCCTCACCTGGGTTTGAGTAGTGGGAGTCTCCCAGTTCTGTACATCCTGTACTTTACTGGAGAGAGGTTGGATTTGACCCCCTCCTACCTCATAACCAAGATAGGTAACTTTCCCCTGAGCTATCTGGCACTTGGTGGCCTTGATAGTGAGGTTAGCCCTTTTCAAGGCCTGCAACACCTTATCCAGATGTGTCAAATGCTCTTCCCAGGTGGAACTGTAGACGGCAATGTCGTCTAAGTAAGCCACACAAAAGTCTTCCAGCCCACTGAGCGCATGGTTGACCAATCTCTGGAAGGTGGCAGGGGCATTCTTCAACCCAAAAGGCATGACCCTAAACTGGTAGAGTCCCTCAGGTGTTGAGAAGGCCGTCTTTTCCTTGGCATGGTCCGTCAGAGCTATTTGCCAATAGCCTGAGGTAAGGTCAAAGGTGCTCACAAATTTGGCAGCACCTATGGTGTCCACGAGCTCATCAGCCCTGGGCAATGGGTGCGCGTCAGTTTTGGTGACGGCATTGACTCCTCGGTAGTCCACACAGAACCTCCAATCCTTGGTACCCGCCTGGGAACTTGCCTTGGGGACAAGGACCACTGGACTGGACCAGGGGCTGGTTAAGGGCTCAATAACACCCAGATCCAACATCTTGGCGACCTCAGCCTGGATGTGGTTCTTGACTGTATCTGACATACGGTAGCACCTGCTTTTGACAGGCACACTGTCACCAGTGTCAATTTCATGCCTACACCACGGTGTAAGGCCTGGCGTCAGTGAAAACAGAGAGGCATACTGTTGGAGCAAAGCCCTGTAGGCCCTCTGTTGCTCTGTTGTCAAATCTGGAGAGAGATGTACTCCCTCCACTGAGCCATCCTGAGGGTTGCTATGCAGCAAATCAGGAAGGGTCTCACTCTCATCCTCCTCTTGCCCAGAAGCTAGCAAGAGACATGAGACTTCTGCTCGCCGGTGGAAAGGCTTGAGCCTGTTGACATGGAATATCTGAGGGGCTACCCCAGAGGCTCCCATGTCGACCAGATAATTGACTTCGCCCATCTTGGAGATGATCCTGAAGGGTCCAGTCCACTTGTCTGCCAAAGCTCTAGGCTTGGTAGGCTCCATCACAAGGATTTCCTGTCCCGGAGTCCAATCCACTTGCGAGGCTTTAAGGTCATGCCAGTACTTATTCAATTCCTGGCTGGCCTTGAGATTTGCTGTTGCCTGACCCATCATCTGTGTCATCCTCCGTCTGAGGCCTAACACATAGTCCCCCACTTGCTTGGCGGGACCTGGAGGGGTGGCTTCCAAGCCTTCTCTGATCAAGGCGAGGGGCCCCCTCACGGGATGTCCAAAGAGTAACTCAAAGGGGCTGAAACCAACACCCTCTTGAGGTACCTCCCTGTAAGCAAACAGCAGGCATGGCAGGAGGAGATCCCATTTCCTCCTTAGGGGTTCTTCCAAAGCCCCTAGCATGCCCTTGAGAGTTTTATTAAATATCTCAACCAGACCATTGGTCTGGGGGTGGTAAGAGGTGGAGAACTTGTAGGTTACCCCGCACTCTTTCCACATGGTTTTCATGTAACTAGACATGAAGTTGGGTCCTCTGTCAGAGACAATCTCCTTGGGGAATCCAACACGGGTGAAAATGCCCAGGAGAGCCCTGGCAACCACCTTGGCAGTAACAGTCCGAAGGGGTATCGCCTCAGGGTACCTGGTGGCATGATCTACCAAGACCAGGATGAACCGATGTCCACCTGAAGTGGGAGGGTCAAGGGGACCGACGATGTCGATGCCCACCCTCTCAAATGGTGTGCCAACCACTGGCAATGGCTGCAGTGGGGCAATGACACTGCCTCCAGTCTTGCCAGACAACTGACAAGTTGGGCAGGTCCTGCAGTGGGACTCCACCTCTACTCCCATCCGTGGCCAGTAGAAATGGGCGGAGAGCCTCTGCTTAGTCTTCTTGGTCCCAAGATGACCAGCCAAGGGCACCTCATGCGCCAACTGCAGTAGGAAGGGCCTGTAAACCTGGGGTACCACCAACCTCTTGAGGGCACCAGGTTCAGGCTTAGTGGGCTCACCAACAAGGAGCTCACCCTCCCAATAAATCCAGAATGTCCTAGGCACTTCTCCTTGTGCCTGGGCCAGGGCCTGTTTCCTCAGTCCCTCGAGAGAGTGGCACTCTCTCTGTCCCTTACAGAAGTCTGCCCGGGAGGGTCCCCCTTCAGCTAACAAGCATTGAAGGTCAGGATGATCCTCCGGGTTGAGAACCTCTCCCACAGGGGAGTCTTCTGTCTCTTCTCCCACAGGAGTTGAGTTTGGGTTTTCCACTGGACCCAGCCCGTCCGGAGCATGGATCCCAATGGGTGCTGTCGGAACAGCAGGAAGAGAAGGTGTTCCCTCCACAGAGGTGGCCTTCTTGGTCTTCCTTCTTCTTGCCTTAGGCCTCGCCTTTGGCTCGGGTACCTGACCCACAGCCAGACCCGGTGTCACCTGTGACCTAGTGACTGCAGCAGCAGTCATGGGAAGACCATCCGAGATCAACCCCAACTCTACTAGATCATTTCCTAACAAGATGTTAGCAGGGACATTGTCCTGTACCAGGACAGGAAGCTTTGCTGTCTTGTCTCCAATCATGAGTGTGACTAAGGCTACAGGTGATAATTTGGGAGGCCCACCAGCTAACCTGGTGGTTTGCAGAGGAGCACCTTCATAGTCCTCTGGCTTGAGCAGGGTCCTGTCCACCACTGTCATGCTTTCCCCAGTGTCTCTCAAACCAGTAGAAGGCTGGCCATTCAAGAGGACACTTCTCAAAAACCTACGGGTGTTCTGTGGGATAGTCGCCAGTACTTCTGCATACTGGTCCCAGGCCCCAAGGGACACTAAGGAAATCTCCACCGGAGCACCAAATGTGATCCCGGCAGAGGAGGGGAGGACAGTGGCCTCCACCTCAGACACGGGGTAAGGGTAGGTCAGGCTGACAGCCTGTACTCCAAGTGCCTTACCTTTACACTTGGGGTCACCCCTTTTGTGATCCAGAGCCCCACAGTCCCAACAAGCGCCAGGAGTGCGGGGTACGGTACTGGAACCACTGGGAGCCTGCTTTGCAGCAGGTGGACCACTACTCTTATTCCCACCCCCAGATGACTTATCCCCACTAGATTTGTGGGTTTTAGGAGAGGAAGGTTTTGGTTTACCCGACTGTGACTGCTTGGGGGACTCCTCAGCTTTCTGAGAGGCCCCCTTTTCTTTGTCCTTGTCCTTCCCACTGGAGTCCTTAGGGGACACCCGGTGGGAGACCCACTTGTCAGCCAACCTAGCCAGCTTAAAGGGGTCCAAAATGTTCTGGTCAGCCACATACTGACGCAGCTCTGGTGAACAGGCTTCAGAAAAATGCTCAAAAAACAAGAGGTGGGACAATTCAACAAAAGTCTTAACCTTGTATCCATCGATCCACCCCATCATGTTCATGTGCGCAGCACTCACCCAGTCAACCCAAGACACATTCTCTCTTTTCTTAAAATCCCTGAACCTTCTAAGGTATTGGGTAGGTGTCTTGCCAAACTTGGCAATCAAAGCAGACTTCATACACTCATACTGACCCCTTTCTTCCACACTCAGCTTCAGAATACAGTCATACCCGGTTTGAGGCATTCTGCTTAACAAACACTTAGTCCAATCTCTTTTATCAACATCATGAATCGCACAAGCCGTTTCAAACGCTTCGATCCATTGGAGGATATCTGAACCCTCCAAAAATACACCAACCAAATCTTTCATAAACTTGGTGGCTGGGGACCTGACACTCTCACTGGTTTTAGCTGAAGTCTCCACTCTAGCTTTCTCTAGCTGGATTCTCTGACATTCAGTGTCCTGGCTCTTGAGTTCGAGGTCCTTATTTCTGAGTTCAAGATCCCTATTCTTGAGCACCACTTGTTGAGCCAACTCCTCTTTCTTAAGTTCAGCATCTATTTCCAACTTGCGGTATTCAAAGGCCAATTTCATCCTTAATAACTCAAGCTCCAAGGAATTGCTGGGGTTTGGAACAGAGGCAGCAGGAATGGCGGCATTCCCAGAAACAGATTCAGCAGAAACCCCAGGGGCAGAGTCCTCATTGGTTGCATTCCCCCCCTCATCAAGAGTTTCACTATCAGTCTGGTAGTCCACCAGGGCAGCTATCAGCTCAGCCCTAGACTTATCCACAAAGTCTAACTCCCTGGCTTCACAAGCACTCTGGAGAGCCTCCAAGCTCATCTGAGTCAATTTGCCATTTGCAATAGATTCCATTGTTTGTAATGCAGTTATCTTGTACACAACTAAACCTTAATTTAATAAAGGGCAGATATCCTTTGTAAGTGGCACGGTTATACACCGATTCTTAAAACCATAAGCATCCCACCGCTGGCCACCAGTGTAGAGAGGGGAAAAACCGACCGGTGGGGGGTGTCTGTACTTCTGCTCTCTATATGGTAGAGGAGAGGCACAGAAGACCCCAGCCAAGATTCTCTATTACGGTAGAAATGGTCGAGCAATCAAGGCCTAGCTTCTCAGGAGGTGATGCAGGCTGGTTCTTAAGTACAGTGTAGTCCCCAAGCCCCCACAAAGGAATGTCCACACACTGTATTGGTTAGAACACAGTCTTTATATAATCAATATTCAAGGTTATGTACACTTATCATGATAACTCACTTTGCACTCAGGAAGATCAACAATAGCAAATATATACAATTCTAAAGTGGTACCACCCTTTGTATTAGATCTCGTTAAAAGTGCATGAACAATACTGTAACAATGTCACACAGATCAATAGAGTGAAACCAGCAATGGAGAGAGGAGAGAAAATAAGATGGTTGAGCAATAGGCAGAATACTGGCCCCTACCACTAGACACAGTTCTGTGTGGAGATCCCCCCACCTGGGCAACCTGTAGAATAAGATATAGCACAAGCCCAGTCCATATATTGCTCTGCAAGTCTTATTCCCTCCTATAATGTTTTTACCCCCGCAATGTACCTGGTGGAGTCGAGTTCCTCGAAGAGGCGTCGACAGATCCTTCTTGAGCGACCCCCTTTCAAGCGGGAGTCACGGATCGTCGAGAGACGTCGAGAAACTCGGCGTTCGGCGACGGGGAATCGACGGACCTTCTCGAATGCCTTCCCTTTCAAGCGGGAGGCACGGGGCGTCGAACGTCCGTCGACAACCAGGGTAGAACGGCGTCGATGAGGCGGCAGCTTCGTCCGAGCGGTGCTCGTCGGCATCGGAGCGTCGGCGTCCTGCAAAGCAGAGGCGTGCGGGGCACCTCAGTGACAATAGTTCTGGACCGCAAAGATTGTGGAGACGGAGGCCCAGTAAGGGCGTCGAGTCGTTCGAGTCTTTGTGATCTTCGGGTGGCGGGAAACCCACCGGCAGGTTTCTCCTCGGCGCGTTGGTCGTCCTCGACTTTCTCCGGCCGGATAAAGCGGTCGACGGTGCGAACGAGGGAGTCCTTCGATTCGAATGTTCTTAGGCAAAGGAGCGGACGGCTGCGGTCGTCGGCGGCACGGCGTCAAGTGGTTCCCACGGCTTGGCAACACAACTTCGACGGGCCTCCAGCGGTTACACAAACCTGCGAACCCTGGTCGACGGCAATGGACTTCGACGGCGGCGATGTCCGGGTGCTTCACTTCGATATCCTCGGCGGTCCCGTCTCGGGTCGACAGCCTTTTGAGGGTCTGTCTTCCAGGGCGCTTCGGCGACGATGGAGCGGTGCTCGATGGTCCCTCGGAGCACGGGAAGAGGGCGCCTTACCAGGTCCTCTCTCGGGTCAGCCTTCAACGATTTCGACAGCCTTCGGATCGGTCGAAGCAAATGCCACAGCAAGTCTTCTTCTTCCAGCTGGACGTAGAGGATCAGCAGTTCCAGTTACTCTTAGAGTGGAGACTCAGCTCCAGGATGCTTCTGAACGTTCCTGAACTTTCCGGAACCTCTGGCTGCTTCTGAACCCCCTACCAGTGGTGAGAGGTCCCCAGATATACTATCCTGCCTCTCATCCACACTGCTGGCACACACTCAGCAGCCAATCATACAGAAGGGCATTCATGCAGTCAGTCAGCCAATCAGGCACACAGTGCATTCAGGCCACACTCCTCCCTTTCAGACACTCACAACAAGGAATGTGGATTGGGACAAGTACCCAGCCATTCAACACTACACACTGCATTCAGGCCAGTTTCGGGCAGGGCTGTCTCAGTCTTTGTCTCTCATGCCAGAAACCAGACAACCACAACAAGGAGTGTATATTGGTCACACACTCCATTCACCCAGGTCCCACCCACAGGAGGTACCCACAACATACAGTCACTGGGAAGGCTCCAGTCAGTCTAGCTGGGCCTTCACAACAACACCATATATGGAACTTCCACCCAACAGCCAGTCAGGGGGAAGGGACAGAGTCAGGGCTTCCCAGGACTTTGGGAAAACAAGATAACAGGCAATAGAAAGCAAGAGGCCACAGGGGCCATCTTGTTTTCTATCAGGAATCAACTGATCCCAATGGCAGGGCCTGGGTATCCCAAAATGGAGGACACCCAGAGCACCTGTAAAATTCAGCATGTAGCTGCCACCAGCCCATACCCTGCTCTGGGGCCACCCACAGGTGGCCAAAAACATACACTAGGGGCACAGGGTTGTACCCCTACCCATGGGTGCCATAAGGGTATCCCATGGGTCTGTTCACCAAACCAAAAGAGAGAGCTGCACTGCCAGGAGTCCCACATGGACACCTGGGCAGAAAACATGACAGAACACACGATAAAAAGCAGTAAAGGACAAGGATTCAGAGGCCCTGTCCCTCTGATGCATTTCCAGCATCACAGGGTGTAGCCCAGGTTGAGGCATTCCCGGAAAGGTGGGAAATTATGAAACCCTCCTTAGCCCTGGGAATCGAAAAGTAATAAGGCTTAAATGTAAAGTGGACCAAACATGAATCCAGGAATCCACGAAGAGTTTTTGCCGACCCATCGTATTTGTCAACAATGCCGCCCAACAAGACGCTTTCTTTTGTGGCCGAATCCCGGGATAGGACCAATTGTTTGAGTGCAGCGTTTTCCGCCTTTAGATTTTGGACCTCGGTTGATAGTTCTTGCATGCGACGCATCAGGTCCTGAACGGCGGCTTCCATGTCGAGTTCGGTCGGGTGGCGTCTCAAACTGTCAAGGAGTTCCCCCTTCTCACCTGGGTCCATTCTTTGCTGCAGTCCTTGGTCGCTGCCTTCTTGCGGACCGACCTGGTTTTGAACAAGGCTGCTCGAGTCTCTTCCGACTCCAGAGTGCGTTCAGTTTCTGGGAAGCGGATCCAGGAATCCGAGGAACTAGGAAAGCTGCAACTAGCACACGAGTCCAGGAAATAGGAGGAAAGGAAGGGGCAAGGAACGGGTAGATATACAGGTACAAGGAAACAATACCGCAAGCTACAGGACACACGTCGGATCGCTACTTTGCAATAGCATTGAGACGCGCGGAGCCGCGGAAGGTGTGGTTTATTAATAGAATACGTTACGTCCAGCGCGTGGAGTGAGAAAGGGGTTTCACGCTGGACGACCATGTTGGGAGTATTATGGAGTGCACGCCCCGTTGTGACAAGGACCAGGAAGTCCAAAAGGGACGTGTTCTGTAGTTCATGACACACGGAGGTGATGGTGAATGGACCCAGGTATCTTGGACGGAAAGTTCTGGTTCCTTTAATGGACACGTGTTTAGACGCCAGCCAGACTTTGTCTCCCACTTGGTAGTTGGGGGCCTTTGCTCGGTGTTGATCAGCAAACTTCTTTTGGCGATTCTTAGCTTTAAGTAGGTGTTCAGATGCCCCTTTAAAGGTTTGAGAAATGGTTGAGTGCAAGGTATTGACTGCTGGCATTTCCAGGGTTGTAGGAAGATCTAACTCAGAAGTACGTGGGTGCCTGCCATACCTGGTATAAAAGGGTACCTGCCCAGTGCTGGTGTGTAGGGAATTATTATAAGCATATTCAGCTATCCATAATAGGTCGAACCAGCTTCCTTCAGCTTGGTGTAACATGCAACGCAGATACTGCTCGAGCGTCTGAATTGTCCTCTCAGTTTGACCATCCGTTTTGGGATGGTGACTGGTGGATAGCCGGATGTTGATATGGACCATATAGCAGCATTTTCTCCAGAAGTTAGATACAAATTGAGTACCTCGGTCTGAGACTAAAACTGAAGGAAACCCATGGAGCCGTACGATGCCTTCAAGAAATACCTTTGCCAGAGTGGAAGCATTTGGGAGCCCCTTAAGAGGAATGAAATGAGCCATTTTTGAAAATAGGTCCATGACCACAAGAATAGTGTTAAAACCTTGACTGGGTGGTAAGTCAGTAATAAAATCGAGGGACAGCGTGTGCCAGGGTGCTGGTGGGATTTCCAATGGTTGTAGTAGCCCAGCCGGTTTCTGCTTGGATGACTTGTTTTGAGCACAGACTCCACAGGATAGGATGAATTGGAAAATGTCTTTAAGCCACGTGGGTCATCAACAATTTCATTTTGCCTAGGCTAGGGTTTTAGCATTTCCGGGGTGGCCCACGATCAAGGAATCATGATAACCGGACATGACTTGTTCTCGTAGTTCTTGGTTTGGTAAGAATAAACGATTCCTGAAATAGGGCAACTGATCTTTTATCATGTAATGTTTTCCTTGTGCACTCCACGCTTGTAATTGCTCCGGACTCATTAGGTTTTGGATTTCTTCATGTAATTCTTTCTGAGTTATGGTTGCTGTGATTCCTAGGAACTTGTCACTCGGGATGATTGCTATTGGGTCAGGGGTCCGATACCCTTGCTCTTCCACCCCCATACGTGAAAGGGCATCGGCCTTCCCGTTTTTTCACCCCTCGTCGAAATGTAATCACAGTCATATTCAGCAAAAAAAAAGAGCCCAACGTAGTTGTTGTGAGGATTGGGCCTTTGCTGTTTTTAGGTACTGGAGGTTCCGGTGGTCAGTTATTACGGTGATTGTGTGTCTGGCGCCCAAGAGGTAGTGCCGCCATGCCTTAAAGGCTGACTTAATGGCCAGGAGTTCTTTGTCTGTGATAGCGTAATTGAGTTCAGGGGGTGTGTATTTACATGACCAGAAGGCAACAGGGTGTAACTGGCCCGTTTCGGGGTCCTTTTGTGAGAGGACGGCTCCCATAGCCATGCTTGAGGCATCCGTTTCCACCAGGTATGGGAGATCAGGGCGAGGGTGGCATAAAATTGGGGCAGATGTGAATCTTGCTTTGAGTTCCTGGAAAGCTTCCTCGGCTTCGGTTGTCCACTGGAACTTTTTGTTGCTTTTCCTTAGCAATGACGTGGTTGTAGGTCATAGGATCGACGGGTCAAAGGATCGACACAAAAGGATCGATGGATCAAAGGATCGAATTTCTTTTTTCTTTTTTTTTCTCACATTTTTTTTTTTGGGGGGGTCCCTCCTCAACCCTTGTTTTTGTGGTAAAAAACACTTTTTTTCCATAAACGAAAACCCACCAAAAAATATATAATTAAAAACAAAATGTGATCCTTTGACCCGTCGATCCTTTTGTGTCGATCCTTTGACCCGTCGATCCTTTGAATTCGATCCTTTGACCGGACACCCAATGACGTGATGGGATGCACGATTTGTGAAAATCCTGGGATGAACCTGCGGTAGAGGTTTGCAAAACCCAGCATTCTTTGAACCCCCTTGAATGAATTTGGGGATGGCCAGTTCAGGATAGCATCTACCTTGTGTACATCCATTCGGATTCCATTCGGGCTGAGAATAAATCCCGGGAATTCCACCTCGGAGACGTGCAATGAGCACTTTTTTGAGCTTGGCGTAGAGCTGGTGTTGACAGAGTTTCTCCAATATGGATCGGACGTGTTTAACGTGGTCCTGCTTTGATGCGGAATATACTAGAATATCGTTGATGTACACTAGAGCACAGACATCAATCAATTCCCGTAGGACATCGTTCATGAAGTATTGAAATGCGGCAGGCGCGTTGCAAAGGACAAGGGGCAATACTTGATATTCGTACCAGGTATTGGTCAAGATAGGCCTTCAGGTGCTGGTTTCCTGGTTCCGTGAGTGCGTACATTCGCCCACAAGGAATTTGTGCACCGGGTATCAGGTCGATTTGGCAATCGTATGGTCTATGCGGTGGCAGGGTATTAGCCTGTTCTTTCTGAAAGACATCTTGAAAGTCCTGGTATTCACTTGGTAGGGTGTCGATTGCCACAGTCGCAAGCGTGGAGGTTCTGGTGTCTATTGGTTGTTTCTCTTGGCGATAACATGTGTGAACGCAAGTCTCGTGAAAGACCAATTCTTTTGCTCGCCAATCGATTCGAGGATTGTGAGCTACCAACCATGGCATTCCCAAAATAAACCGGAACTGTGGTGCCTTAATGAGGTCGAAAACTATAGATTTTTAGTGTCCATCCTGGCACAGAAGGGTTAAAGCTGCAGTGCATTGGGATACTGGACCAGAAGCTATTTCCGTGCCGTCAACAGTGGTAACAGTGCCGGTGGTTGATTTAGGGCGTAACGAAAGCCCCATCTTTGCCGCAAGATCCTGGTCGATGTAATTCCCAACGGCTCCATTGCCAATGTAAGCTCTTACTGCGTGCATCCGAGATGGTTGTTGAGATTGATCAAGACCACAGAATGGGAGGTCTGTATTTCACTTTCTTCGCTCGACAAGTGGACCCCTACACTTGCCGGGCTGGGGAGTTTTCCGTTTCCTTGATGGTATCTTCCTTGTCCGTGGCCCCTACCGTCCTCCTGGTGGCTTCACAGGGCACTCTTTAAGGAAATGACCTGACCTTCCACAGCACAGACATAACTGCTGCTGTCTCCTTTTATCCATTTCCGCTTTAGTCAAGGGGGTTCTGACCCCCCCGATTTGCATTGGTTCTCCTGAACCTTCCGTTGTGCGGGCAATATTGTCCTTTGAATGCACATACATAGGGCGAGGGTCCGGTCTGGTTCGATCTGCTCTTCGGTCCTGCAACCTATGATCCAGTTGAACAACAAGGTCAATGAATTCTGAGCAGTCTTTCGGGGGTTCACTACTTGTGCGAGAACATCCTTGAGCTCCCCCCGCAACCCCTGATGAAATAACATGGTTCTCTTCTCCACTGGCCATTCTGCTTCAACTACGAGTCTATTGAACGTGGCTATGTATGTTAATAGGTCTTGATTCCCTTGGCGTAGGGACAGAAGTTCGTTGTCTAATGCCTGCCCATGAGTATGACGGGCGAACAGCTTTTCCAACTCCTGCTGAAAGCCCCTGAAGTCATGCAGCAAAGGATCGTCTTGGACCACAAAGGGTACAGACCAGTCTGCGACGCTACCACTCAGCTAGGATAGTACAAAAGCGACCTGTGATAGGTCATTCGGAAAGGCCCCTCGTCTACAAAGGAAGTGTAGGCGGCACTGGTTCATGAACGTTGCAAACCTCTTGGGATCCCCCGTAAATCGTTCGTGCGGGGCCAAGGGAACTGGCCCAGGAAGGGTTATCTGAACGGGATTGGCTGATGGCGCTGGCATCGAGGGCACGCTTCCCGGCAATGGGGCATGCCCTGCTTGTGACTGGAGAAGTTGCCGGCTTAAATCATCAGTGCGTTCTTTGGCTACTATCAGCTCTCTCCTCAGGGTGTTGGTCTCCTGCCTGGCTGCATGTACTTCGGAACGTAGCTTCCCCAACATGTGGGCTAACTGGTCGGTTTCTGACGTTTTCATGTCGCCCAGGTGGATTTTGATGTGAGGCTTTGTGTTCGGTAACGCTCACCTGGTATCCACGGGGACTTCACTCAGCCTGTTATGACCTCTTACGACCTCAAACCCTTCCCTGGAGTCTACTCGACTGGAGACTGTGCCTGAAACACAGGATTGGTAGAGTTTAACTCCCTATTGTCTCTGTGTGCTTGAACCCCTTCTTCCCCGGGGTCCAACCCTTCCCTTTGATCCAGAGCTCACCTTGTTTTCTTGGAAAGTGTGCTCTCCGTCCTGCTTTCAGCGCAGGGGCGCGTTGATTGATGCAGGCTCATTGCTGCCTAGTTACTTCACTGGCAAGAGTCCGACAGTTAAGTATAATGAGTCTTTTGAAGCTTCTCTAACTTTGTTCATGTCCTTCCTTAGATGATGGCCGGCGTCCTGGGATGGCGATGTGCTGCTGAGATGAGTAGCGCTGAAGGTGAGTGAGAGCGCGATGCGCGATGCGACCCTTTCCTATTTGTATTGAACTTAGTTCTTTTTCTGTGTCTTTTAGGTGCCGCAATGTTTTTCAGCGTGGATGCCGTACATGAAAAAGTAATGCGGTGAGTCAGCGCGGTATGCGGCGCCTCTAGATGTTTCCACGCTAACCTGGAGTGTCTTTTGCTTCTTGCAGATGGATGAGAAGTTCCGGAGACAGAGTTCCCCCAGAGCGGCTGGGATTCAGGTAACCGTTTGAAGCTTGTACAGTCTTTAAAAATAAGCAAAGATTTGCTGAATGCTTACTAATGCAATTTTTCTGTCCTTTTCCCTTTTCCTTAGGAAGCAGCGTGACGGGATGGGAATGACACCGCCGAAGATGCCCGCAGAACAGAAGAAGCGATGAATGATGGGCAGAAGCGCTACAAGGTAAGGCTGTTCCTAACAGTGTTCTTGTTCTTGCAGGAGCTGAGCGCAGAAGAAAGATGCAGGCCTACTGGATACCGATACGAACACGGTGAGTGTCACGCTGCAAGTTCAGAAAACACAAAGCATGTTTCCCAGCCTGGGCGTGGCTTAAATAGTCTCTGGGTATCCCAGGTGTCTCTGGGCTGAACCACACCCAAAAGACTAGACTGCACATGCATTTCTGGGAACCAAAATATGTGGGGGCATCCATCTTGTCCCCATCAATGCACTACAAGTCCAATCCCCAATGTTATCCTATGGGAGTGAGTGAGTCTGGTGCCACAAGCGCCAAGTCCGACTCCAAGTGGGTCTTTGGAGGGATGGAGAGGCCCTTTAAGGCCATGTAGGTGATCGTGGCCTGGCTCCAGCCTGACATCTTGGAGGGCTGGGGACATGAGGGGCAGGAATCATGACACTGGGCTTCTCCTGCTTCTCGCTCCACTCTCTCCTCTTCCTCCAGCCCCTCATGTGGCCACCCCTCCTCCCTTCTCTGACCCTCCTCTCTTCTCCCCTGATGAGGTTTTGAGGCAAGTCCGATATATGAAAACCTCATCAAAACAGCTTCTTCCCTGTTCTTCCAAAACCATCAAGGACCACATTGACAACCTTGCTCCAGCCTTGGCTGATTTCTGGAACCACTTGTTCGCCTCTAGAACCTTCCCCTCCCCCCTCAAGCACTCTCTTGTGCACTCTCTTCTCAAGAAACCCTCAGCGAACCCCTCCCTTCCAGCTAATTATCGCCTGATCTCTATCACTCCTTTATGGGGCAAACTCCTGAGAAGTTGGCCATTTCCCAGCTTAATCTTCACGCCAAATCTGTTGGTTCTCTCCATGACCATCAGTCTAGCTTCAGAGCAGCCAGAAGCACAGAAACTGCTCTCCTGAACATCCGTGAAGAACTGCTCTCTAACCTTGATTCTAATCTCCCCTCTGTCCTCATCCTACTTGATCTCTCTTCTGCCTTTGACATGGCCAACTATGCCATCCTGCTCAACCGGCTCCCTGATAACCAGGGTATCACTTATCAGGCTCTGGCCTGGCTGACTTATTTCCTCTCGGACCGACCCTCCCAGGTCCAACTTGGGTCCTTCTTCTCCTCTATCTCTCTCTCCACCTGTGGTGTTCCCCAGGGGTCTAACCTTTCTACCTTGTTGTTCAACCAATACCTGGCACCTCTCGCCCACTGCATTGCTGCTCTCTGCTCCAACTTCAAGTGCTATGCAGATGACACTCAGCTCGTGTTCATGCTCCCCTCTGCCACCTCTTCTCCTTCTCTCATCCCGGGTTGTCTGTCTGCAATCCAGGAGTGGTGTGCCGCCAATGATCTCTGCCTGAATGCCTGCACCCTTCTTTCCAGCCACTCTCTGGCCGGCCTCCTTTGGCCCTCTTCCTGCTCCCACCTGTGTGGCTAAGAACCTCAGGGTTATCTTTGACTCCACACTCTCCTTCTCTCCTCACATTTCCGATGTCTCTTAGAAGTCAAACTACCAACTGCACCTCCTCAGAGGTATTCTTCCTTTCCTCTCCTTCCCACAGAAGCCTCCTGTCTCCAGAGCTCTGGTTCTCTCTAGGCTTGACTACTGTAACAGCCTCTTTTAAAATCTGCCTACCTCTACTCTCCGTCCCATGCACCTGATCCAGAACATGACTGCAAGACTTGTCCTTCGCCTCAAGCCAGGGATCGTATCTCTCCAGCACTAAAATCTCTTCATTGGATCCGTGTGGCTGCAAGGATCAAGTTCAAGACCCTTTGCATTGTCCACAAGGCCTTCTGGGGCCTGGGATGAAAATATATCCAGCTTTCTCCACGGAACTATCTTCCTAGTCAAGCTCTTAAAACCTCCACCTCCGACTCCTTGAGGGTCAGTCGCTTTTACAAGCAACGATTTGGGGGAAGATATCTCTCTTCGGCTGGTGCCTCCCTCTGGAACAGCCTCCCTGCCTCTCTGAAACTTGAACAGAACCATCTCTGGTTCCAGAAGCAGTTCAACACTTTCCTCTTTGCTTCTGCCTTCTCGCTTCTTCTTCCCTGCTGATCCCCTGTCTGATACTGCACTGGTTACCTGTCTACCTTCTGGACCACGGGCCCAGGTCCCTGGCCGCCCAGTTGCACACCTCCACTTGCTCCTGGCAACCCTGCACTTGGGGCTGTATCTGCTTCCCTACAGTCCCCCTACCTGCACTTAGCTAACACTTGTTGTCTGCACTTAACCCCTGCACTGCCACCCACACTTCTTGCTTTTTGATGTTTTGATCCTTTGCCTTGCACTTGCTCCTCCACCCCTTCCCCTGGCACTTTTCCCCTTCCCTCTCAATGTCACTTGGCCTAGTAAGATTGTTATCTTGTCCTCCCTTTGTTGCCCTCCCTTGCCTCGTCGCACCTTGAAACACTTGTGTATAGCTGCGCTATAAATGTCATATCATATCAGATCATAAACATGAGCACTTACATGCTGATGAGTCCTCTTCATGTAATTTACAAAGCTGAGTGCAATTGTGAGGAGTACATCAAGGCTAAATCACCTTTAATCTGCTCTTTTATACTCTGTTGAGTCCCCACAATTACACAGATGCTTTAAGAGGAGGAGGGAAAGGGAACGGTGCATGGGGGAAGAAAGGAGGAAGGGGAGTAGCGGATTGAGAATCAGGGTTTTTTATGATGTACGATGAATAAAGTGAAGTCATACCTTCCAGTGGCTCCCGCTTAATTTTTTACGTTAAGGTGATTCCATCACAGAACACCTTTGCCACAGGAGAACCCACTTGCAAAAATCGGCATGAGACTCTCCTCCACGCTGCCCTTCCTGAGACGGTCAGTCCCTCCACTGTGATGAATCTGATGATGTCATCACTACTTTCCCACGGGTAGCCTCTGCTCGTGTGGCCAGGGGATGGCAGATGCTACCTGATCCTGACCCTGGGTCTGGTTATATGAGGGAGGACCACATGGGGGAGGCGACCCTCAGGGGGATGACATGACATCATTGGGTGCGACGTGGTATCCCCACCAATCAAGAGATGCTAAACCTCCTTCCTATAACTAAGAACAATCCCTTCCCTAATGGACTCATGGGTTGTACTTATCCTACCATTCCCCTAAAAAGAACTGGGATGAGGAAGAATATCATGTACCTAAATTAAGATCTCTTTCCCAGTACAAGAAAGATCCCCCAATGACTCACAAGGGAGATATAAGATCAGTACTGTGACGAGGGAAAAGCATGGAGAATTACATGTAAGAACCACATACAGCAATCTAGTCTTTTCCCAAATCCTATGGGCCAAAGACAGTATAAAAGCAAGGAAAGACTCAGGAAGTATGTGAGAGGCCCTCCCTGGAGGACCTGGTTGGGGGAATCATTTGCTGCAGAAGAAAGGGGCCTTGGACTGCTGTTCCAGAGGAGAGAAGAGGGAACCCCCTCTATAAACATAAAAAAAGAAACTTCCCGCCCAGGTTTTAAAAAACGGTTAAAAACCTGGCTATTCAACCAATATTAAAATTAAGTACACTTGCTCGCTTATGTAATTGGGTGGAGACAACTGTACATTCTGCCTTCTGTAATAATGTCTTGTAACTGTACAAATGTATTACCAAGTTGCTTCAAGCTGTCTGTAACCACGCTGTGATACCCCAGGGTCTGGGCGTGTAACAAATGAAAAAATTAAAATAAAATAAAATAAACCCTTGTACCCCAACAGCTGGCGGAGAACCGAGGAGCACTGGGGGAACTGGTGTGGACTCCAAAGAGGGGGAGAACCCCTGAGCATCAGCAGTGTGCCAGAACGAAGCTGGAAACTCTCTCACTAGGGAAGAGGCTACCTGGAGAGGCACTGCCTGATGAGAGGCTTCCTGGACAAAGGCTGCCTCGTGAGATGTTTCCCAGAGAGATGCTGTTTTGGAGAATCTTGTCAACTCTGCACCGACCGAGGGACCACCATGCTGTTGAAAAGTCTTGCAGCCAACTGTCTCACTGAGGAGGCTGAGGAGAACAGACTGCAGGAGCCAGTCCGCTGAAAGGATGCCATGAGAGGAAGCAAAGGTAAGACTTCCTGACATACGCAGGTACCGAAAAGCAGCCTCCAAGCCGCTTGAGCATGGGGAAACCCATGAGCAGGCATGCAGGAGCCACAAGGGACACATAAGCTACAAACCAGAAGCGGCAAACCCGCAAAGAAGGAATGGAATGCCAAAGAGCCATGCTTACCATGGAGAACCGACGCACGCCACAGAAAGCCGGTGAGTCCACCAAAGGGAAGCTGGGACACTGGGGAATGTCAGCAACCCTACCGAAGGCAAATAAGAGTAAATGAAGCATATGAGAGAGAATAGGAGACTCAATGTTTCCTAAATAGACATAACGGAATTAATACAAAATGTTGTCAAGTTTGAAACATGTGAGAAAGTCCTAGCAGGAGAGTATACCAGGCAGATTCAAGTTGCAAGTGGGTTAAGTGAAGTACAGAAGAAAGTCCTGGCAGGGGAGTAGAATAGGTAGATTCAAGTTGCATGTGGGTTAAGTGAAGCACAAGAGAAAGCCCCGGCAGGAGAGTATACCAGGCAGATTCTAATTTGCAAGTATATCAAATGAAGCGTATTAGAAAGCCCTGGCAAGAGAGTATACCAGGCAAAGTCAAGTTGGACATTGTTCAAAGTAAATCACATAAGGGAGTCCTGATAAGGATATATCAGATATAGCCAAAGACCCTGTAGAAAGTATACTAAAGAGGAGAAGAAACTTGGCAGGCGAGTACACCAGATATCCAACCAAAATTAAGCCTAAAAGCCAAGTTGTTTTGTATACAGGTTGTTTTTATGACCAAAAGGTAGCTCAAAGAAAACATATAGTCTTAAAAGTTTAAAGCACACTGAAGAGAAATCCATGGGAAGGCAGTCATCCTTAAATGAAATATTGAATCACTTTCGATGTGATTCAGGGGTTATGGTTTTCATTAATATCACTGGATACTGGAACCTTTGTGTTGGAGTTACACCTTCCCTTTTTGAACATTTGTACACTTCAAGGCCAAAGACAGTTCTCTTTTCACCTTAGAGTAGATTTTTCGAATGTGAGGGCCAGGATAACATTCAGACACAGGACATTTTTGCTTTGGGCATCTTCACATTTGACAGACCCTTAGTTTTGCTTTACCTCATCCAAAAACAAAGGGGTCTCTCCGTTGGCAAGATGTCCAAAGTACAAAGACGTCATGTGTCCAAAATACTATTCTGACCCTCACACTTTATAAATTAACTCTAAGGTGCAAAGGATATTCTCTCTGGATCTCAAGGTGCACAAAGGTTCCAATTCAATGAAAAGCTATAACTCCAATCAAAATGTTCCAAGTGGACAATGTACACGATGCAGGGAATGGCCCCCTTCCCCAGTTTCTTGGTCCCAAGAGGATAGCTTCTCCCTCTTGGCACACATAGAGTTCTCAGGGAAATACTTCCCTTCCCCAGGTTCCCTTTTGCAGGTAAGTGCAAAACTAAGAATCATGTTTCAAAAAGTTCAAGATCCTAGGGCATGTGACTTCTTGTTATGGACTTGATGGTCGTGCAGAGTATGAATACCTCCGTCCCCAAGTACCACACAGACAACACCAGAAACACTGCCTGTGCGGTCTTTGAGGCCACAGGTGGTAGTCCGTCGGGCCTGGATTCAGGAACAGCCAGAAGAACACCTTGAACGCTGTAAGGCAATGGATTATGAGGTTATGCACAGAGCAGGAAGAATAAACACAAGAACAGAGGTAACTTGACACTGCTTACCTATGTGTACTGAAAGATTGCCCAGAGACGTGAGGAAGGCTGGACCCCAGGGCAGGAGCTGTATGAGGGCAGGAGTATGGGCAGGTAAACACCAAGCGTGGAGCCTGAGGCCAGGTTTCAAGAGACGTGATCCGTAGAGTATCCAGGGACGATACCGTGGTCAGGCAACAAGAGGACCAAAGTTCGAACAGTAGAAGGGTGAGGCAGAGCAATCCGTGGAGCAAAGCGTAGTCAGGCAACAGGAGGTCCAAAAGTTCGAACATTAGAAGGGTGAGGCAGAGCAGTCCGTGGAGCAAAACGTGGTCAGGCAATAGGAGGTCGAAAGTTCGAACAGTAGAAGGATGAGGCAAGGCAATCCGTGGAACAAAGCGTGGTCGAGGAACCAATGCGTAAGTCAAACCGAAGAACTAAGCGTCACGTGATCCAGGAGGAAAACAGCTGTGAAGCAACGCTCCTTGTTTCCGGAAGCCTTTAAACAATGTCAGAAGGCACGTGATACGTGACACAGAAGCGTTGCTGCGTGATGGAAAATCACGTGATCCGTGACGCGCGGGTCTCCGTGGGCAGCGCAAGCCGCTCCGACGAGACGGAATCCTCCAGTTCAGCTGCCAAGAACGGGAGGGGCGATAGACGTCAGGTCTGCCATGCTGCAATCTGCCATGATGGGCGAGTGGATGCAAGGGAGTACGTGAGTCAGGGTGCGTGTGTGGGGTAGTGGGAGGGACGGAGGCCGAGGGCGGGGAAAGAGCACCTGTAGTGGATGCACACGGTGCGGGAGACGTGACAGAGTCCCCCCTCAAAGGCCCACGACCCCGTGGGCCGGCAGGGCAGTCCCTATGAAAACGGGCAACAAGAAGCGGGGCATGGACATCACGGGAGGAAACCCAAGAGCGGTCCTCAGGACCATAACCCACCCAGTCCACGAGATACTGAAGGCGACCCCTGTGAAAGCGGGAAGCCAGGATAGCACTGACTTCGAAGACATCCGGGGAGGACACAGAGACAGATGCGGGTGGAGCACTGACACGGGTAGGAGCAAGGCAGGGCTTGAGGAGAGAGGTATGAAATACTGGGTGGATCCGCCAAGCAGGAGGAATAGCAAGGCGGAAAGCAATGGCGTTCAGGACTTTTGCGATCTTGTAGGGACCCACGAAACGGGCCAACAGCTTGCGACACCCAGGGATACGTAAGTGCCGGGTCGACAGCCATACCCGGTCACCCACGCGGTACTCAGGGGCCGCTGACCGCCTCCGGTCAGCCTTCGTCTTCATAACCGTCTGGGCCTCACTGAGATGGACAAGGGTCTGAGCATGGACACTCGCCAGGTCGCGAACACAGGCATTGGCAGCAGGGGTGGCGGAGGAGAGATCAGGGAGCGGGAGGGTGCGTGGATGTTGTCCATACATAGAATAGAAAGGGGAGAAACCAGTAGCTGAGTGTCGCGAGTTGTTATATGCAAATTCAGCGAGGTGGAGCAGATTGGACCAGGAGTCCTGGTATTGGAGGGTCAAACACAGCAGATACTGTTCCATGACCTGATTCACTCGCTCAGTCTGCCCATCGCTTTCTGGGTGATAGGCTGAGGAGAAGCGAGCATCAATACCCAGGAGTTTGGTAAGGGCACGCCAGAAACAGGAAGTAAACTGTGACCCGCGATCCGATACGATGACCTGCGGCAGACCAAAGAGACAAAAGACTGTCTTGAAGAATAAGCGGGCCAATGTCGGGGCTGAGGGTATGCCGGTACAGGGAATGAAGCGGGCCATCTTAGTGTAGGAGTCCACAATAACCCAGATGGTGTCATAACCTTGTCTGTGTGGTAGGTCCGTGACGAGATCCATGGAGATAGTATGCCACGGCCGGGGGGGAATGGGCAGCGGCTGGAGTAAGCACAGGGGACGTCCTCTACGTGACTTGCATTGGGCATATATCGAACAGGTGTTTACATAGTTCTCTATATCCCTTCTCATGGACGGCCACCAGCACCACCGGTGCAGCAGATCCAGGGTGTGTTGCTGCCCTGGATGACCGTTTATGGCAGCATCGTGAGACCAGACAAGCGCCTGGTTGCGTACATCACACGTGGGAAGGAACAGCTTGCCCTGGACAAACGGCAACCCCTCCCGAAGTACAATGTCCCATTCAGTGAGTGCATGTGGGTGTTGGGAGACCCATTGCCTAATGGCGGCAAGCATGGGCGGGGATGGTGTACATAAACAAATAACATGGCCCTTCCCCAACAATGTGTCTGGGAATGAAGACAGTGGTTCCCCCCCGGGAGAGCGAGAAAGGGCATCCGCCTTGCCGTGAACAAGACCTGGCCTGTGTTTAACCACAAAATCAAAGGCAGCAAAGAACAAGTGCCAACGCACTTGTCTACTATTCACGCACTTAAGAGAGGCCAGGTCCTGTAGGTTCTTGTGGTCCGTGTATACTACCGTCTGGTGTTTCGCCCCCATGAGGTGGTGTCGCCATGATTGGAGGGCGTCCTTGATGGCCAACAGCTCTTTCTCAGTCACTGTGTAGTGGGACTCGGCTACGGTGAACTTCCGTGAGTGGTATGCTACCGGATGCAAACTACCCGTGGCTGGACATGGCTGGGACAGTATGGCACCCAGAGCGAACGAGGAAGCGTCTGCCTCTAGTACAAACGGGAGGTCCGGGTCAGGGTGCTGTAACACCGGGGCAGACACAAACCTGGACTTAAGCGCCTCGAAGGCCTCCTGATGTACAGAGGACCAGGCGAAGGGGACAAGAGGGCTGGTCAGCGCGGTCAGTGGAGATACAATGGAAGAGAAGCCGGCGATGAAACGCTGGTAAAAGTTAGCAAAGCCGAGAAAAGACTGGAGTTGTTTGAGGTTGACAGGGACTGGCCATTCTGTGACAGCACAGACCTTTGACTGATTCATGGATAACCCTCCAGGGGTGATGTGAAAACCCAGGAACTCTACCTCCCTCGTATGAAACAAGCATTTCTCGGGCTTGGCGAATAGGGCGTTCTTCTTGAGGATGGGGGAGGACCTCTCTGACATGAGCGATATGTTCTTTCAAGGAGGACGAATAGATCAATATGTCGTCCAAATAGACCACCACGTACGTATCCAGGATGTCAGAGAATACGTTGTTGATGAAACGTTGGAACGTTGCAGGGGCATTACAGAGCCCGAAGGGCATCACGGTGTATTCAAATAATCCCTGTTGGGAGCAAAATGCTGTTTTCCATTCGTCTCCTCGCCGCATGCGGATTAGGTTGTATGCCCCTCTCAGGTCTAGCTTGGTAAAGAGGGACGCCTTCGTCAACCTGTCAAGTAGCGTGGAGATGAGCGGAATGGGGTACCTGTTCTTTACGGTGATAGCATTTAACCGTCTATAGTCTACGCCTGGGCGCAGATCGCCTTCCTTTTTTGGCACGAAAAATATAGGACTGGCAGCTGGAGAACAGGAAGGGCGGATATGACCCAATCGCAAGGCTTGCTTGATGTATTCTTTTAAGGCCCGTTCCTCAGACTGCGATAACGAGTAGATTCTACCCCTTGGTATGGGAGCATCCGGGAGAAGATCAATAGGACAGTCGTAGGGTCTGTGTGGAGGTAGACCTTCCGCTGTGACTTTGTCAAAAACCATATGATAGTCGTGGTAGTCCACGGGAATGCCTGCCATAATAGCTCCCGCTCCCACAGTATGTGATTACGTGGTGTCGGGAACTATGTCCCTGATACTGGAGGAAGCCAAAGCACTGAGGATCCTGGCGGGAGAGGAGAGTGACTCAGGTTCTGTTAGGCAGAAGTGCTGGCATTCCTCTGACTCGAACGTTACTTGACCCGTTCCCCAATTAATCAAAGGGTTGTGGTGCCTTAACCAGGGGATACCCAAAATGACACCGAACTGTGGCGTGGTGATGAGATCAAATGACAGGTTCTCCTTATGGGTGCTCTGTATCACCACTTCCAGAGGCGCAGTTTGGTGTTTGATCGGACCAGAGGCCAAGGATGTGCCATCGACTGCTTGCACTGTTTCCGGGTGTTCTTTTTTAATCAGGGGCAGATTGAGACGATGGGCTAATGCGATGTCTATGAAACAACCAGTGGCCCCTGAGTCGATCACGATCTGAACAGCATGGATGATCTCCCTGGTAGGTTTCAAAAGGGCGTGAACCACAACCAGTCTGATAGGACCGAAGGCGGGTTCAGTGGGGGTCGTGGACAGGCTCGCCGGTGCCCCCTGTATCATGGGCGAGCCTTCTGAAAACCCAACGCCTTGTTCTTTGGTCATCGGGGGCACTCCCTTACGTAGTGTCCATTTAGCCCGCAATAAAAACAGGCGTTGTCGGTTCTCCAACGTTCCCGTTCGGACTGTGTTATCGGGCTTCGAATCCCGCCTATTTGCATGGGTTCGGAACCGGCGGGAGAAGGGGCCGGGGTTGACTGGCCGGCGAACGTGGTTTCTGCCTTCCGTTCGGACCTCCGGGCGTCCACCTGTAGTGCAAGGTCTACAAGATCCGTGAACACAGAGGGAAGGGCAGGAACCACCGACAGGGCGTCCTTCATGGCGTTGCATAGACCTCGGTAGAACACGATAGCTTTCTTTTCCTCTGGCCAGGAAGTCTCAGCGGTGAGCTGATTGTACCGGGTGATGTACTCAATTAGTGTTTGTTTACCCTGTGAGAGATCTAGTAGCTCCAGGTCCCTTGACTGGGCCTTATAGTGGGTGTCGAACACTTTAGCCATCTCTGTTACGAGAAGCTCGAAGTCGTATAAAGCAGGGTGGTCGTTTTCTAGCAACAGATTTGCCCAGGTAGCCGCTACTCCGGATAGATGAGACAAAAGGAAGGCGGCCTTTGTGACAGAATCAGGGAAGGCTTGGGGTCTGCACAAGAAGTGAAGCTTACATTGGTTTATGAAAGTGCGGTATTTACGTGGGTCACCCTGGTAGCGTTCTGGGGCAGCAAGAGGG
Organism: Ambystoma mexicanum; assembly: GCF_040938575.1. Lineage (NCBI taxonomy): Eukaryota > Metazoa > Chordata > Amphibia > Caudata > Ambystomatidae > Ambystoma > Ambystoma mexicanum. Next base: position 112,293,181 of record NC_090929.1, on the reverse strand, counting down.
AAGGAGGTCGGGAGCAACACGGGAGTGGGGGCGGGGGCTGGAGCAGAGACAGGCTGGACTGGAGGGGCAGGGTCCCCGAACTCGGTGTCTGCAGGTAGAGGATAGCGTGTGCTCTGCAAAGCGTCTAGGCGATGGTGAATGGCGGTCGTGGCTGCGGCCATGTCGGTCCTAAGGGCCGCCACGGCCTGCATTAAAGCGGTCACTGGGTCCCCGGCGGAGGGATTCATACTCTGAACGGCCAAAGGCTTCACAGTCTGTTATGGACTTGATGGTCGTGCAGAGTATGAATACCTCCGTCCCCAAGTACCACACAGACAACACCAGAAACACTGCCTGTGCGGTCTTTGAGGCCACAGGTGGTAGTCCGTCGGGCCTGGATTCAGGAACAGCCAGAAGAACCCCTTGAACGCTGTAAGGCAATGGATTATGAGGTTATGCACAGAGCAGGAAGAATAAACACAAGAACACAGGTAACTTCACACTGCTTACCTATGTGTACTGAAAGATTGCCCAGAGACGTGAGGAAGGACTGGACCCCAGGGCAGGAGCTGTATGAGGTCAGGAGTATGGGCAGGTAAACACCTAGCGTGGGGCCTGAGGCCAGGTTTCAAGAGACGTGATCCGTAGAGTATCCAGGGACGATACCGTGGTCAGGCAACAAGAGGACCAAAGTTCGAACAGTAGAAGGGTGAGGCAGAGCAATCCGTGGAGCAAAGCCTAGTCAGGCAACAGGAGGTCCAAAAGTTCAAACAGTAGAAGGGTGAGTCAGAGCAGTCCGTGGAGCAAAACGTGGTCAGGCAATAGGAGGTCCAAAGTTCGAACAGTAGAAGGATGAGGAAAGGCAATCCGTGGAACAAAGCGTGGTTGAGGAAACAATCCGTAAGTCAAACCGAAGAACTAAGCGTCACGTGATCCAGGAGGAAAACAGCTGTGAAGCAACGCTCCTTGTTTCTGGAAGCCTTTAAACAATGTCAGAAGTCACGTGATACGTGACACGGAAGCGTTGCTGCGTGATGGAAAATCACGTGATCCGTGACGCGCGGGTCTCCGTGGGCAGCGCAAGCCGCTCTGACGAGACGGAATCCTCCAGTTCAGCTGCCAAGAACGGGAGGGGCGATAGACGCCAGGTCTGCCATGCTGCAATCTGCCATGATGGGCGAGTGAATGCAAGGGAGTACGTGAGCCAGGGTGCGTGTGTGGGGTAGTGGGAGGGACGGAGGCCGAGGGCGGGGAAAGAGCACCTGTAGGGGATGCACTCGGTGCGGGAGACGTGACACTTCTGTACACGTTGGGTTGTGGGCTCAGCGTGCAACTTGTCATCTGCTGCAGTGTTCAGTGTCTGCGGCCTTTCCCGCTCGAGCAGCTCAACCTCTGCACTCTGTTTCCTTCTACTGCTGGGGGGATTACCTTTGGCAGCGTTTCCCAGGGCGTCTTCGCCCTCAATGTTCCAGCCGGTGCTTGTGCAGGTAACCACGCAGCTCAGCATCTGCAGCTGCAGCTCTCTCTCTCATTGCTATTGGCTGTGTGGGTTTAAATCTCCCGGTCCGATTACAGAGTTTCAAAAGACTGCATCGTAGGCTTCCTGCTCTTAGTGATCTTTACTGTTCTTTGTCTCTTCCTCGTCTCAGTAGTTGATTGATGATTCTTCATGTGTTGTTGAGTGCAAAGACTGGAGGTAGGTATATGTACTGCTGCCCTCTATATGGTTGGGACAAAGGATCAGAGCACCCCAGCCAAGGTTCTCTATATGGTAGCTTGGATAAACAACCAAGGCTTAAGCACTCAGGAGGTGATGCAGGCTGGTTCTTAAATACAGTGAGTCCCCAAGCCCCCACAAAGGAATGTCCACACCCTATGTTAGGTGACAACACAGCGTCTTTATATAAAATAAGGTTCAATAAAATATATACATATAAATAATAACAATTTGTACTCAGGCAGTTATATTCAATGAATGGCAAATTTATATACACTCTATGTGGTACAACACCATACTTAAATTCAGAAATAAATGCACCAGCTGCAGTTTCAAATGTGAATTCTTAAATGAGGTGTAACAGCATAGATTAGGGAAGAAAGGCAGGTTAGTTGTGAACAGTGGCCAAATGCTTTCTTTACACTAGATCAATAATTCTGGGTGAGGATCCCCTCCACCCGGGCAACCTGTAATGTAAAGGTTAGGGAGTAACTTATCCGATATTTTACTGCCCAGTCCAATCATTTTCAATAACACTCTACTTTATTTTGAAAGGTTCCACCACCCCAAGGTACCTGAGAGAACACAGGAGAACAGGATCCAAGATGAATCTGGGACCCCTGGATGACTCCAGAGGCTGGCGCTCTTCCTCATTATAATCCCTTTGGTGCTTTGGCAGGTGAAGTGGAAGAGTTTCTTGGTTTCACTTGAGGATTCCCCTCGAGGATGAACCCCCCCTTGGAAGAAGGAGCCACTGGGATGCTGAATCAAAATAGAAAAATGGAACCCAATTCTCTCTGAAGTGCAGCAGTGTGGCTCTTCAACGTGCTCTCTGTTGCTCGACAATTTCTACGACTGTAGGAACCCTGGGAAGATGAAACTTGCTGTGGACTCCTAAAAGGCTTGGCAGATGAGCGTAAAACCCCTGGGGACCTTCGATGACTTCTGGCAGCGACGGGTGCAGAGGTCGTTTTTGGTGTTGGGTTTCGGTATATCACGGTTTTCCACCTTTCGGTTCTTCGATGCTTCAGCCACAGCACGGACCTCTGGATGGCTTCTGGCAAACTGGACTTGACCACTGGAGTGGACCACAGACCTCCACTAAGTCTGGACCCTCAGGATATCTTTGTTGGATTCTGGTGGCAGGAAACCCACAGATGGACCTTCCTCTGCACTCAGCGACCTTGGACCTTCTCCGGCAGGGAAAAGTGGTCAGTGATGATGGCCCTTGAAGTATTCTTCAGCAGTTTGGAACTTTCACAGCTCCAGGCATCTGGGTATCAAGCAGATTATGCCTGGGTCCCCCTTCTTTTGGGCGTTACAGTGCAATTGGTTTCCAGCGATCATGAACACACCTCTGGAACCTGGGTGACACCACTGGACTTCTTTGACTCCAAATGTCCAAGTACTCCACTTCTGGATTCAGAAAGACCCCTTCTCCACGTGGTAGGCACACAGGACTGGCTTCCAGGTTATTGCTTATGAAGAGCAGCAGGTTGCATGATGGTCCTTCATAGCTCAGGGAGAAATCTCCTAGCCAGGCCCTCTCTTGGATCAGTGCTTGGAGCAGCACAGCAGCCTTTGGAATTCAATGAAGAGTAGTAGCTGCAATCTTCCTCCTCCAGCTCAACTCCAGGGATTATCTTTGGTTTCGAGGTCAGCTTCTGAACAAATTGGTGAGTGAAGGGACCCTAGATATACACATTTGCCCCCCATTCACTCACGCTGAGCCAGGCTCGGTCAACCAATCACACCAAAGGGCATCCATGTTGGCAATCAACCAATCAGGCTTTCAGGCATTCAGGCCATTGACTACACTCAGACACCCATAACGTAGAATGTGGATTGGAGTAAGCCCCCAGCATTTCAGAGCACTACACTGCATTCATACCAGTTTCAGTCAGGGCTGTCTCAGGCATTGTGTCACACACAGAAACCAGACACCCACAACACAGAATGTGAGTTGACTCCCAACTCCATCCCCACAGGTCCCACCGCAAGAGTCTACCCACAACACACAGTTCCTTGGAAGGCTCCAGTCAGTCTGACAGGAGGCAGCCCCAGAGACATGTATGGTATTTCCACCCCAACAGCCAGTCAGGGGAATGGGACAGAGTCAGGGCTTCCCAGGATTTTGGGAAACAAGCTAAAAGCCAATAGAAAGCAAGAGTCCACAATGGCCATCTTGCCTTTGTTCAGGAATATATTGATTTCTATGGCAGGGCCTGGGTGTCCCAAAAATGGAGGACACTCAGAGCCACTGGCAAATCAGCATGTAGCTGGCACCAGCCCATACCCTGTTCTGTGGGCAAACACACATAAAGGGTACAAGGGTGTACCCCCACCCACAGGTGCCATAAGGGTATCCCATGTGTGTTGTTCACCAAAAGGAAAACATGAAGAGCTGCATTGCTAGAGGTCCAGGCTGTACCTCAGTGGCATACAGAAAAAACATACAGAGAAATGATAGGACAAGGATTAGGAGGCTCTGGCCCTCAAACGAATTTCCAGCATTACATTGAGGAAGCTGGTATGGGATTCTTTCAGGAGTAATCATTACTGGTCCCAGCCTCTTCCTCGTCTCAGTAATAAATGTATTACTCTGGTTATCATGTTGGGGAATATTTACACTGGACTCAGTACATGGATGAGGATGATTGCTGCAATATGCCATTAAGACCTAAGGAATGGAGGAAGCATACCTAAAGGGTAAAAGGGATATGTGTCTGAAGATATCACATATCTCCCCCAATGGTTGCCTCTTTCCCAGGTGGTCCTCCCTCATATAGCCTCCCTCAGGGTCAGGATCAAGTAGCGGCTGCCATCCCCTGGCCACATAGGGAGAGGCTGCCTCAGGGAAAGAAGTGATGATACCATCAGATTAATCACAGATATCATAATAAACATGTCCTTGGTATGATGGTGGTATGGTTGCCCAGGTTTCCTGGCAGAATACAATCTGAAACGATCTTATAAATGCATTCTGCTATGTTCCATGATAAGATTTGCACTCCGCCAACAGCAGAGACCCCCCCTAGAACATCGCCCCTGACGTCGCTCACATTCACAGAGTGCTCTGTTGGTCAGTCTACACCCACAAGCCATGTGTCTAGATTGTTCGATAATCCTGAATTGGCAGTCTGTCATGTTCTGTTGGGTGACACCAAACATATGACCTTTGGTGTTCTGCCATCTTGGAATAGGCAATTCTCTTGGTTCAAAGTATCATTTGTTTTTACAGAGGCTCTTCGGGTCTCGCTGCCTTCTCTCGAGCAGCGAAATGACTCCCAAACTAGCCTCCCCCGCCCCCGATACACTGCAGCAGTACAGGTCTTTGAAACAGTAGCCACAGATCCCCTGCAGCACTGCCTATAGAAAGGACCACCCCCACCTGCAGTGAATGGCAACACCTGTTGAGGCTCCTCACCTGGATGCCCTATTTTGCAACCTGTGGAAGTCTTTGACTTCCCGCCTCCTATTTTTGGATATTATTTTGTCATTTTATGTATTTAAAAACATCCAAAAAGGACTTCATTGATGCTCTAACCAAACTTTCAGTTACATACGCAAAATGTCTTTTAAAACTCCTTTGTTACTTGCGATGATTAGGCAGCACCAGGAACTTACTATACCGGTGGACAAATAAAGTTTTGTGACAGTAGGTCACCCTGTCATTTTCATAACCCACTTAAAGCACTGGCCACACTACACTGGGGGTGTGACAAACTTGCTTCTGCTCTGCGGGAATCCAGAGATGAGTAGTGACTTGAGGGTTTACACTACTATTAAACCAACAGTGCTCCCAATCATACAGGCAAAACAAGCATAGCCCCAAAACTATACCTCCTTTAATGTTTCAGGCAGCGCAGGCCGAAGGAAGACTATACTCCTCGGAAGGGATGTGAGCTTGTACAGAAGCAAACTAAACAATAGTACAGGGGCACCAATATAAAAGAATGTCCAACCAAGGATCTTTAAAGATAGAATCTTTAATCAAACTTAGCAAAAATACAAACAACTTCTAAAAATACCACTGGCCCACATCGTTAAAGGAAAACACAGTGAAAACAGCAGACTTTAAAATAAAAGGGTACTTGGGTTTGTAGACCGGGGTGCTCAGGGAAAGATCTCAGCAGCAAAAACCATTGTAGAGCAGGGGTATTAAAAGACTCTAGGGTCCTTTAGGACAGGCCAGGAGGACAAAGCCACATCCAATACCTTTGTTTCTGGTCTTAAAGGGCTCAACAGCATAGAGCTAGGTTTTTTGGTGTCGGATCGGGAGTCTGGACAATTTGGGTGGTGAGGTGGGGTCAAGTCGTTGAGCAAAGGTGATGGCTTCCAAAGATGCGGTTACGTTCACAGCAGTGATGTCTTGGGGTCCAAGACACCTGGGAATGGCTGGGAGTGTTGGATTAGTGGCCCTGGAAGAGTCGTCAGCCTCGGACACAGAGTGATTTAGTGTTGAGGTGCTCGGCTGGCTCAAAAAAGCATTGCTGTACTAATGCAGTGACGGCGTTTGGCCCAAAGAAGCTAGTAATCGGGCAGGTGGTGTGGAGTTTAGGATGCTAGAAGACTAAGCAGATCTCAAATCAGAAAACGGCAGAGCTTCGGCGTCACTGTCTAGCGAAACTCTGAGATGCCGAGGCTGTCTATAATTTTGGTTGAAGATGACGGTGTGTGTATTGCAAGTGCTGGGGTTGTGAATGCGACCACAGGATGGGGCAGAATGAAGCATGCGGGCCACTGTGAGAAACCTGAAGGTGTCTCCCTAGCCAGTGCCTGGGGATCTTTCATCCAGGTGGCCAGGACACAGCCATGGCTATTGGATCCAGTTCCTTGGGGGTGGACCAGTGAGGTAGCATCACGTGGAGGGGGGGGGTCCTTGGGTAGTTCGAGGGGGAGTGGGAGATCGATGGGTGAGACACTGTATCCCCCTTCTTTCAAAATCTTTTCCCCATCCTACCATGTAGGATATTCCAAAACACTGCCCCCCCTTTTCCGACACGAAAACCTTTGTACAACACGAAAGACAACAGACTAACACCAGAGCCATTTACCTGACATGTCCCAATACAAGGGTCAGGCAAAGTCAGGCAATTGACCAGCATCACACACACCTGACGGCCCTTTACCTTCCCCACAGGGATAAAAGGTGGAACATGAGAGCATAGAATGAACAAGGCAGACGCACAATGCGAGGGATAATGCAGCACGGCAGTTCAAGAGGAGGCGAAAGATGGCAGATACTGAGAGGGTGACAAGGAGAGAAGTGACCATGTCCTTTCCGATCAAGGCCTGTGAAACCTCTGGAGATCGCAAGGAAAGGCCAGCATAGGTTGCAGCAGGTGTCAACGGTACATGAGACCCTCCTCCGCTGATAACCAAGCCGGGGGAGAGAGACGCTGGTCTCCATGGTACCAACCTTGACTCGAAGGAGAAGAAAGCCAAGCCGTTCATGACAGCTGGTGAGTCGAGGGGAGAGTCGATAAGAAACCGAACTTTGATGAGCGAAAAGTAGCAAGCAGCTAATCTGAACTTTTGAAAGATATAAAGAAACTATTGCGAAAAGAGGGGGAAAACCAGCAACAGAGGAGTCTGGCACCACGTGAGTGCTCAAGTGGGAACCTCTGGGTGATTACCCGATGGTATAGACTACCATAACCAGAAGGCCTTAGGAAAAGGCGAGAAGAGATCAAAGTGGTCATACAGGGGTTTCGTAAAATCCTGTGTACCGTTGAAAGTCTTTGACCGACAGATGATTGTGAAAGAAAGGGAAATTAATCCAGCTTGGTGAATGGAGCACTTGAACTAAGTGTTGTAAAAGTTGGCGAGAGTGAACCCGGCAAAGGGAAGCTGACAATCAGGGGCAAAGCCTGAAGAACTGTTTGAAAAGACATTAAGATTCGTGAAAGTAAGAAGCATTAGAAAACCAGGGGAAGTGAATGGTCATCCTTGTCAAGTGGGTCCGAGCCCGGTCGAGGGAGATCCAGGGGTGAAAAGTTCTCACCCAAGTCATTGTGCAAAGGAACTTTTTGTTTGTTTGTTGTTGAATACATCAGGCTCTCAAAGGCAAGATGCTTTTTATTGAAAAGAGACCCCTCGAAGAACCTGATAGCTGGAACGGAACTGTCGTCTCGTGCTGAGAAAGCTCAAGTGTGTGCTGTGCTCCAAAGTCCCTCCTTGTCCTGTGCTGAAAATGTGGGCAGGGGAGACCCCTGGCAATCACATCCTGACATATTATTTGTGAACACTTCTTTCTTTATTGAAAACCTATCCCACATCTTTTTGTAATTAGTTGTAAGGAATTGGCAATAGGTTTTGATTAGTATAGGCCCTTTTATTTTGACACAACGCCCCCAGGAATGACTTATTTTTCATTTGATGTTCGACGCGTGCTCCCATCTTAGATTCAGGCTTAGAGCACGCGTTTTTCCACTCTGCGTTTACAGTTTAATAAACACCCTTGAACTTGTGTCTGTTGCCACCATGAGTTCCTTACAGCCCATGGTACACGGCTTCCGGTGTGCCTGGTGTGTGCCCACTCCCCTTACTGGTGTTAACCTTCCCTGCAGATGCCAGGGCTGGGTGCCTTGTGAGCCCTGGTGATGAGGAAGGGGAACGTGGGGCAACAGTGGTGCTGTGTGAAGGTGTGGTACCTAAAGAGGTAAGTAGCATGCCTCCTCTCCTTTGCGTACCCCCAACCTTAATAGACAAGAGTTGGGGAGCATTGGAAGCAGCGCATGCCAGCCAGCCATGAAAGGAAGGGGTGCTTTGGGCTGGCTTCCAGCCAGATTAAAACAACTGTAATATTAAGATTGCAAAGGGGTCCTACCTGTCGCCTCATTATGAGAATGATGGCAAAGGTCAAGATGTGGTCATTTAAATACCTCCCGTTTTTAAAATATGACCTAACTTTGAGCTGGGTTTGCATGGGGGTATTTACTGCATCGGGTGAATATAACCCACAATATATCCCCTCCCCCTATGCAGTTATTTTTTCCCCAAGGTTTTTAAGAATGTTTTTATTGTGTTACATGTACTGATATGTTACATTAGAGATCGCTTCATACTGCAGCTTCTATGAATAACAAACAAAGTTGAGATTTGAGGGTGTTGTTATGTCCGCCTTGCGTCCCGCTACGCAGTGACGCAAGGCGTCCAATAAAAGCCCTGCCCCCGCTCCGAAGAGGCAGTTCCGGGGCACATCACCAAGCCGAGCGAGTGTGTGTTTTATGCTCCTGCTGGAGCTGCGCAAGTGAGGCCTGCCCGCGCGGGCCCAGCCTTCCTGTCCCCCACCGACGCATCGGCTGCGACAGGACTTAACACTGGCGACGAGAGACGTGAAACAAAACGGCACACGTGCCGATGCATAACAGCTGAGCGCACCTTCACGCGACAGCGAATTGTTGGAAACACGGTGGGGGGGGCACACAAACCCCACCCTCTTCTTTCCTGCAAATTCGTTCCTCCACTGCTGGAACTCAAAATCATCTCCTGATCCACTCACAATGCTGGATTCAGCCACAACTTGCAGCTGCACAGCACCAGGAGCCATCGACACTGAACAACAGAATCCTGGCTGGGGAGAAGGCATTACACTCACGCCTCACACGTGGACACACTAGGAATGCCAAAGACCCTCACAGGGACACGCCGAGGTGAGACTTCGACCCCCACACGTGACCAAGTGAAGCCCAGCCATGGCGACCGGCACATCCACCCCCAGGCCCGGCACGCCATCCAGACTGGCCGCAAACCTGTCGGGGTCCACACCGCAAGCCCGCCCACAAGGTGGCTCCTCAGTGATGATCCAGCCTTTTGACTCCTACACTGACCCTTCATCGGTTGGCCCAAGATGGCAACTGTGGCTACAAAAGTTTTAAATGGCTATGGAGTGTAAGGACATTACCACTGCAGGAAAGATGAGATCGCACCTATTGTTGAATGTGGGGGATGAAGTGCTATGCATTTTCAATTCCCTGACAATTGATGACAGCCTGGTTGTCTACCAGCAAGCGAAGGATGCCCTCAAGGCCAATTTTCTCCCACAGCTCAACCCAAATTACGAGACTTTCATATTCTGTACAACAATCCAGCTGGAAGAGGAGACACTAGATGCATACCACACCAGACTCCGGAAGCTGGTGATATCGTGTGAATTCACAGACATCGAGAGGGAAATCCGAAGACAGCTCATCAACGGTATCCAATCAGAGAAACTGAGAAGGATGGTACTAAGTGAAAAGGGCATCTCGTTGACACGAATCATTGAGCTGGGCCGCCAGAGGGGACTAGCTCACGCCAGAGCAGCACACATGGGCACAACCCTTCAGAAACTACAGCTAGCCCTCACATCGGCCACGGTGGCCCAGATCACAAATCACCAACCCACGAGGGATGAGACCGGTGGAAACTCCACGCACTCCAGGTGGCAGCCCCGATCCCCGGGACACACGGAATGTGGGTGGTGCGGAGGGCCTCGCTACGGAAGACACAACTGCCCGGCCCAGGGGACCACATGCGGAGCATTTGGCAGGAAAGACCATTATGCCAAGGTATGCAGGTCGTCAGGCGCACAGCAACAGACTCCGCAAGCACCACAGGAAAGGAGCAGGGGAAAGAAAAAGAAACAGGCCAACGCTCGGCGAATCGAAACCACGAACTCCTCCACGGAGGAAGAAGGTGACGACGCAGCACGTGCCCAACAAGACTCCGTGAACGAACAGTGGAAGAAAGGGAGGAAAGTCTACCTGGTGTCAGCCCTCAATCATGGAAACGCCATGCCAAGGAAAAAGCTCAGAAGACGAAAATGCCAGGTGGCGATCCACAGCCAGAATGTACTGATGACAATAGACACCGGGGCCTCGGTAAATGTAATGCCACTAACCACGTTCAGGACACTCCAGCCCCAACCTGACCTGAAAGCGACGGACACGCTACTATTTGCATACGGGTGCAAGACCCCACTACCCATAGTAGGCAGGTTCCGTACCACCATCAACCAGGCCGAGAAGGCGCTACAATCAAAAATATACGTAGTGAATGCGGGCATTGAATGCCTCCTGAGTGGAGACTCAGCTGAAGACCTGGGGCTGGTGAGTGTCATCTGCGAAGTGACTGACTCACGAGAGGTCGAGAACGTGTTAGGAAAATACCCCAACCTACTCAAGGGAATAGGATGCCTGAAGGGGAAATTGATCAGGCTACACATTGACGAGTCAGTCCAACCAAGAGCAGTACGGCACAGAAGAACGCCATTCCACATATGTGATCAAGTGGAGAAGGAACTAAGGGCACTGGAGAAAGTTGGCATTATCGAAGATGTGACGGGACCCACGCCTTGGGTCTCTCCCATGGTGGTCATGAAGAAGCCGAAACAACCTGGCAAGGTAAGAATATGCATAGACATGCGCCTACCAAACGCAGCAATCAAGCGGGACCGCCATATCACCCCGACACTGGACGAGATAGTGGCAGACCTCACCGGGTCCAGGATATTCTCCAAGGTAGACCTGAACGCTGGCTATCACCAGTTGAAGCTACACCGGGACTCCAGTTACAGAACAACTTTCTCAACGCACATTGGCCTACGCAGGTACAAGCGCCTGGGTTTTGGAATCTCCTCGGCCGCCGAGGTCTTCCAGCAAACAATACAGAAGGTGATCCGCGACATACCAGGGGTACTAAATGTCAGCGACGACATTCTAATTCATGCCAGCAACAGAGAGGAACACATGAAAAGATTCCACATGCCCCTTGGCAGGTTAGAAAGCACAGGACTGACGATTCATAAAGAAAAATGTGAATTCCTGAAGGACGAAATATCATTCTTTGGGTACACGTTCAATAGCACAGGCATATCAGCGGACCCACAAAAAGTGGCTGACATCCAAGCTGCCACCCCCCCACCACGCCAACGGAAGTGTGCAGTTTCCTAAGAATGGCCACCTACTGCGGGAGGTTCATCCCAAATCTGGCCACGCTCTCGGAGCCCCTTCGTGAACTCACAAAGGCCAGCACAAAGTGGGAGTGAGGACCTGCCTGCCAAGAGGCGTTCGAGCACATAAAACCCGACACCACAATGGCCTATTATGACACAGCTCTCCCAACTGAACTGTATGTGGACGCAAGCCCTGTGGGCCTAGGGGCCATCCTCACACAAGTGACACAAACGGGTGAACAGAGGCCGATTGCCTACGCCTCCAGGGCACTAACAACGACGGAGCAATGATATTCCCACATCGAAAAAGAGGCAATAGCCGTGCTATGGGGTTGCCAACACTTCCACCTATATCTGTACGGCCGAAAATGTACCACTTATACAGACCACAAACCACTGCTCCCCATATTCATGGGCACGTCCTCTCACCCTCTGGCCCCGATCGCCAAATGGCTATTGCACCTCCAACAATACAATTTCGAACTGGCATACCAGCCTGGCAGTGGAAACCCGGCAGACTTCCTGTCAAGACACCTGAGAGCGGCAACACCTAAGGAAATCAACGTGGCAGAGGAGACGGAAGAACATATCTGCCAGGTGATACACACCATGATGCCTCGAGCAATCAGCCTGGATGACATAGTTGAGGCCACACAAAGAGACCCCTGCTGCAATTTGATAAAGGATACAATCATCTCAGGGGAATGGAGGTTGTTCCTGCGGAACATCCACAACAAGACAGCAGAGGCAAAAGATTTCCTCACGGGGGTCTTCATGATCCGGCAGGACCTCTCCATCACGGAAGAAGGCCTCATCCTCCCTGGAACTCGAATCATCGTCCCCCTGAGCCTTCAAGACAAAATCGTGGCGTTGGCACACGAGGGCCACCAAGGGATAGTACGAACCAAAGCCCGGATCAGACACCGCGCATGGTTCCCCCAGATAGACGACAAAGTCGAGCGGCTGGTCAGCACCTGCCTCCCATGCCAGATAACAGGGCCTCCGCCCAACCCGCAGCCCATCCAATGGGCAGTGCGAGGGTCCGGCAGATGGGACGCAATAAGCATAGACTTCTGCAAGTTACAGGAAGGCCTCTACCTACTGGTGGCTGTTGACAACCACTCCCGGTACCCGGAAGTCGAGGTTGGCAACTCCACTGCAGCAGAGGCGGTCATACCCGCGATTGAAAAAATGTATACGACGCACGGACTACCAAGAAGAATCAGGAGCGAAAATGGCCCACCTTTCCAAGGGGAAGAGTTCAAACAATATTTCAAAGAGCTCAACATCCGCTATCACCACATCATGCTGAGATGGCCGCAGGAAAACGGCGATGTGGAGCGCTTCATGAGGACAATCAACAAGGTAATGCGCCTGTCACGTGTCAACGCCAGCCCATGGCAGGTCGACCTGTAACGATTCCTGCGGAACTACAGGGTCACTCCGCACAGCACGACAGGCATACCACCGGCAGACCTGATGTTCGGCACCATCATAAACTCCTCCATACCACGCTCGACAATGAGCGAACCGAGTCAAGAAGGACAGGAGCTAATGCACACATGAGCATCAAGAGGCGTGCCAAGCAGTCCGATCACCGAGTGGGCGATCAAATGGTCATGATGAGGAATCCGTCCAAATCCAAACTGCACACCCGCTATGACGCAGCCTCGTGGACAATCAGCAAACGGCAAGGCACGATGTTAACCGCAAAAAAGAGGCAGAGGCAAGTGACAAGAAATGCTTCATGGTTTAAAGCAGTGCCAAGGAGACTGTGGACGGATGGCAAGTGTCCCCCAGAAGAAGAAGAGGAGCCGCCAAGGGACGAGGGACCAGAGGACCCGCACGGCGGAGAAAGCATGGATGGAGGAGGCGAGGAACTACTGAGCGAACCAGAACCGGGCGAGCAGGACAATGAAGGTGAGCAGCCCGAGGGGACACTGGGGTGGACGATATGGGTTAAGAACCGCCACCCGGCCTCCAGCCAGGCTCAGAGACTATGGGCCTCATTACACGGTAGGTGGTAAGGGTTTACCGGTAAGGGCACCGGTAAACCCTTACCGCCTTACTACAAGGTCCCTTTGCGGGACCCGACCTTAACGGCTGGTTTTACCAGCCGTTAAGGAACGGGCCCGCAAAGGGACCTTGGTGCTAATTACGGTACCGCAATTTGCGGTACCGTAATTACCTCCTTCCCTATTCCCATTGAGCACCATGGGGGCAAAATTGGGAATGGGGAAGTGCCTTGGTGAATGGGGAATTACCGCCCCCGCTCACCTTGGAATAGGGCGGTAATTCCGCCATCCACCAAGGCGGACACGGTAAAATACCGGCGGCAACCCTGGCGCTAATAGGATAATTTACCACTTATAGGGCCTCATTACATGGTTACCGCCTACCATGTAATGAGGCCCTATGAGTGGTAAATTATCCCCACAACTGACTCGATAAAGAGGGGGCAGCCAGTTGGCTGAGAAATGTATGTTTTGTTTAATTGTTCAGTTAAAATAAAGGAGGAATGTTATGTCCGCCTTGCGTCCTGCTACGCGGTGACACAAGGCGTCCAATAAAAGCCCCGCCCCCACTCCGCGGAGAGGCAGTTCCGGGGCACATCACCAAGCCGAGCGTGTCTGTGTGTTTTATGCTCCTGCCGGAGCTGCGCAAGTGAGGCCTGCCCGCGCGGGCCCAGCCTTCCTGTCCCCCGCCGACGCATCGGCCGGGACAGGACTTAACAGGTGTGAGAATGGCCCCTTGTTTTATCTCAGGCGGCGTTGAGTGTTTTTGCTTTCCCCCTCACACCTCTGTTTACAGTAATAGGCCCTTTTCAGAGAGACAATTCTCTTCATTTCTCTATTAAAATGGACGTTCGTGCAATAAAACCTTCTTTGCCAGATTGCCGCATTCCCAACTACTCCCTTGAGGAGGAAACGACACTGTGGCTATAGAGCTTGTATGGAAAGGCTTCTGTCGTGTGCTCTGGAAGTCAAGGAAACCCCAGACTGGCGGATTGGGCCCACATTTTCATGAGACTGTTTAGCAGCACCGGGTGCGGCTTCTGAAATGAAATGATTATTTATTTATATTGCGCTTGTACACAAGTGTTTCAGAGCGCAACCAGGCAAAAAGGGAAGGGAACAGGGGAGAACAAAAAAGAAATCTGCGATCTTACTAGCCCCAGTGACATTTAAGAAAGCGCAAGTGCACGGAAAAGGGGGGAGAGGAAAGTGCAGAGCAGAGGAGAGAAAACATAAAATAAATATTAAATAAAATAAATAGTAAATAAGGTAAATTAACCATGATAGTGCAGCCAGCAAGTGGCGGGTGAAAGTTAGTCAGATTAGGTCGATCTGATAAGTGCAGAAGAAAAGTGGGAGGGGGACTGTATGGGTACAGATACAGAAACCCTAGTGCAGAGGGTGGCCTGGAGGCAGCGCAGGAGGGTGGCAGGGTGAGCAGGTACCTGGACCCGAATGAACAGAGGGTGGCCAGGTGCACAATGCCAAGAGAAGAAACAGATCAACAGGGGAGAAGGGGGTCAAAGGCAGAGGCAAAGAGGAATGTCTTGAAATGCTTCCGGAACTCGAGGTTTTCCTCAAGTTTCAAGGTGGCTGGGAGGCTGTTCCAAAGGGAGGCACCAGCCGAAGAAAGATCTACCCCCAGCTCGTTTCTTTGCAAGGCAACTAAACATGAGGGAGTTAGAAGTAGAGGAGCAAAGGGCTCGAGAGGGGAGGGATAGTTGAAGGTATTTTGGACCCAGGCCCCCTTGTGGACAATGCAGAGGGTTTTTAACTTAATCCTTGCATCCACTGGGAGCCAATCAAGGGATGTCAGGGGTGGAGAGATACAATCCCAGGGCTTGAGGTCAAGGACAATTCTCGCAGTCCTGTTCTGGATTAGCTGTAGAGGGCGCAGAGTGGAGGCAGGTAGATTTAGAAAGAGGCTATTTGTCAGAAAGCACCAAAGTATTAACCGAAAAGGATATGGTACTCAAAAGGATACAGGTGGTAGGGTCTTCCGGATCCCTGTTCACGCGTTTTGATAGTTGTGAAGTCAAGTTAAGACCTTCCAAATGATACAACTCTCTGACCGGTAAAACAGGCAGAGCGAAGGATCACTGGAAAGGGCGTGGGTAAGGTATAGGAAGTCAGCCTAGAACAAAATAAAGTATCATGAATAACTGCCCCAACCTGGGTATGATGGAATAGAAAATGTCATGAATGCACACACTGACCTTGAGTCTAGGGCAGACGAATCCAGCAGAGTCTCTTGAGGAATCCAAGGTAGAACAAACGACAAGGAAGGGAAGATTAGTAAGGGAGACTTATCCCGAACGGAACGAGGCTCACGCTAGATACCGGGTTGATGCACCACAGGATAGCGTCCAAAGTACTGTTCACTGTCACCTTCCAATTATCCTTGAAAGCTTCCTTCCCACGTAGAGTAAAGTATAGAAATGAACCAATCCCCCTGTTAATATCACAGGTACAGGAGTTGAAAATAGCGCTCCTTTTAAGGTATAAACAAAGTTCACGCGGTTCTGCACAGCCGCGAAGAAAAGAACGTGTGCGTGTGGATTTACACGCGATTAGGATTCACGCAGTCCAGGCCAGCAGCGCTTGAAGATAGCGTGCGCGTGTGGATTTACACGCGAGCAGGATTCACGCAGTCCAGCAGCGCTTGAAGATAGCTTGCGCGTGTGGATTTATACGCGAGCAGGATTCACGCAGTCCAGACCAGCAGCGCTTGAAGATAGCGTGCGCGTGTGGATTTACACGCGAGCAGGATTCACGCAGTCCAGTCCAGCAGCGCTTGAAGATAGCGTGCGCGTGTGGATTTACACGCAACCAAACAGCTCCAGGAATCAGCGTGTGACGGAAAACACGCTATAGAAGGCCCAAAAAGTAGCTGTAGTAACCTGCAAGGATGCAGACCGGAGGTTCAGCTACACAACGCCAAATGATTCGATCAGAAGCAGCGAGTGAAGTTTCCACGCTGCTTAAATACGTAATGCCGTAGTTCACGTGACGAAGCAGAAAACACGTGAAGTTAGCGACGTGAAAAGTGCAAACGTCGTTTTCCCGGCAACGTATCGAACAACCGCCATTTGGAATAGAACGGTCTAGCTGTTCTACGAGCATAGGAGGTAGGACCACGTCCAGCATGCATGACAGTGCCATCCCCCAAAGGGGCAACCTCTACCCTTCTCGTGTGAAAACGCTTCAATAAAGCAGGAGCATGAATATTAGAAAGAGGTTCCCAGGACCTATCTTCGGGACCATAGCCCTTCCAGTCCACCAGATAAAACGGCCTACCAGAACGTAGTCTCATATTCAGTATGTCCTGTACTTCGTATTCATCCGAACCCCGCACAGAAATAGCAACAGGCCGGACAGGCAATCTAGTAGCTTCAGAACATGGCTTAATGAGTGACACGTGGAATACTGGATGCACTCGCCATCGTTGTGGCAAAGCCAGACGGACAGCAGCCGGATTGATTACTTGGAGCACTACATACGGACCAATGTATTTAGGCAATAATTTCTTTTTGCCTGGAATTCTCAAGTTCTTAGTGGACAGCCATACTTTCATACCAGCCTTGTAGACGGGTGCGGGTATTCTATGAGCATCGGCATAGAACTTGTCACGTCTTTTAGCCTGCTCTAATTGCTGCCTCACTTTCCACTGTAATATCTTCAGATCACGAAAGGTACGGCCTGCGGCAGGAGTATCCAAAGACAAGCTGGAATCCAAAGGTATTGATCGGGGGTGCTGTCCATAAAGCGCATAGAACGGCGAAGTGCCTATGGCACTATGATAGGAGTTGTTATAGGCGAATTCAGCTGCCGGCAGGACCGTGAGCCAATCTGATTGGTACTGCAGACACAGACACCGCAGATATTGTTCCATTGTGCAGTTGACTCTTTCGGTCTGTCCATCAGTTTGAGGGTGATAAACACTGGACATTCTATCATCAATCAGTAATGCAGAGGTTAGTGCTCTCCAAAAGCGTGACGCAAACTGTGAGCCCCTGTCCGTAATGATTACTGACGGTAGACCAAAGAAACGAAATACATGTCGGATGAATAGGTCAGCCAGAACAGCAGCGGTTGGTAAACCAATACAGGGAATATAAAGAGCCAATTTAGTGAAATAATCCACTACAACCCATATGGTATCGTATTCCTGGTTTGGTGGGAGTTCTACCACAAAGTCCATAGATATCATGTCCCATGGTTTGTTAGGGACAGGTAGGGACTGGAGTAAGCCCACTGGTTTACCAGGAGTGCTTTTACATTGGATGCATACAGAACAAGTTGATACGTGATCTATGACATCTTTTGACATGGACGGCCACCAGCACCATCTTTTGAGTCGTTCTAGTGTTTTCTTACATCCAGGATGGGCTGCGATCAAGGAATCATGATTCCACTTGAGGGCTTTATTCTGCGTTGAAGACGTCGGTAGGTAGAGCACTCCTTGTGTGAATGGTAAACCGTTATGTACGTCCAGATTCATATCCTGGATAACTTGAGGATGATTTTTTACCCACTCTTGTACTTCGGTTTTTAAGGATGGTTGAACAGAACAACTACATATTACATGATCTGCCAACAACTGATTCTGTACTTGTGCTTCTTCCTTCGCCTCTTCACCCATACGGGACAACGCGTCCGACTTAACGTGTTCTCGGGCAGGACGATATGTGACCTGGAAATCGTATTGGGCAAAAAAGACATGCCATCTGGCCTGTCGGGCCGTAAGGCATTTCATGGATTTGAATGCTTGAAGATTCCTATGGTCAGAGTACACTAACACCTGATGCTTGGCCCCAAGAAGATGATGACGCCATTCTCGGAAGGCATCCTTGATAGCCAGCAGTTCCCGCTCAGTGACGGTGTAGTTTCGTTCATATGGGGTAAGTTTGCGAGAGAAGAAAGCCACTGGGTGCTCCTCCTTGGTTTCTGTGCAAACTTGTGAGAGTACCGCTCCAGTAGCGACACTGGATGCATCCGCTTCAACGATAAACTGGCGATCTGGATCTGGATGTTGAAGCACGGGTGCAGTGGTAAATGCTTCTTTCAACTTTTCGAATGATGCTTGGGCATTTGGGTTCCAACAGAAAGGAACTTTAGAACTAGTTAAGGCCGTCAAAGGAGCTACTGTTTTGGAGAAGGAATGAATAAATCTGTGATAAAAATTTGCAAAGCCTAAGAAAGACTGTAATGACTTGACATTGTGCGGAACCGGCCAATTCAATATGGCTTTCACCTTGGAACGGCTCATTCGAGCCCCTAAATTGGTAATGTCATAGCCCAGGAATTCCACTTCCTGTGAATGAAAGACGCATTTCTCGGCTTTCACATAAAGAAGGTTCTCCCTGAGTCTTTGTAGGACTGTAGAAACGTGTTTGACGTGTTCCGAAAAAGAAGACGAATAGATCAGAATGTCATCCAGATAAATCACCACAAACTGGTCCATTATGTCCCTGAATATATCATTCATGAAGAATTGAAAAGTGGCGGGAGCGTTGCACAGACCAAAAGGCATCACCAAATACTCGTAAAGACCATACCGTGTCTTGAAAGCGGTCTTCCATTCGTCGCCTTCACGAATGCGAACTAAATTGTATGCTCCTCGCAAATCCAATTTGGTGAAGTAACTGGAAGTACCTAATTGATCCAATAGAACGTTTATCAGTGGTAAAGGATATTGGTTTTTTATGGTGATGTCGTTAAGTGCCCTGTAATCAATACAAGGCCTTAGATCTCCCTCTTTCTTCGGAACAAAGAATAGAGGAGACGCAGCAGGTGATTGTGATGGCTGTATGAAACCCATCGCTAAAGCTTTGTCAATGTATTCTTTCAACACAACGTCTTCTTTTGGGGTTAGTGAATATAAACGACCTGTAGGGATTTTGGCACCAGGAATCAATTCAATAGGACAGTCGTACTGTCGATGGGGAGGCAATTGTTCTGCCTGGCCCTTGTCAAAGACATCAGCATACTCAGCGTATTCGCATGGTATGGTAGTGTCGCTTTGATGAACCACGCTGATAGTCGAAGCTCCCAACATAGAGGCTAATATGTGTTGCTTGTTTGACACCTCCTGACTGGTAAAGCAATGTTCATTGCAATGAATCGAAGGATACTGGAGCAATCCCGAAACCCAGTCAACGGCGGGATTATGAAGGGTTAACCATGCAAGACCAAGTATGATCTCGTACTGCGGAGCAGCTATGACATCGAAGATGATTTCTTCCGAATGATTATTCGATAATGTCATCTGAACAGATACCGTCTCCTGGGTTACCATACCAGAAGTCAAAACAGATCCGTCCACGGTATTAACCGTTTCAGGTTTGTTCTTGTTTACAAGGGGTATGGAACAATTCTTGGCATACGTGATGTCTATGTAATTGTTGGTGGCTCCGGAATCAACCATGGCCTTGGAAACCAATTCTCGTTCACCACAACGTAACGTCACCTCAACAATTACGGGTGCGTGTTTAGGAATGGAACTGGAGTCCGATGAAACACTCGACATAGGGACTCCTGCTATTGTCGAGTTTTGGCGTTTCCCGAACGCTTGATGGGTTTTTTAGGACATGTCGCCAATAAATGCTCAGATGAACCGCAATACATACATAAATGGTTCTTTCTTCGGTTCTCTCGTTCTGTATTGGACAACCGGCCTCTCACGACGCCAATCTGCATGGGTTCGGGGTCGTTAGAGAGGACTGCCGGTGTCTCTGAACGCCCCGAGGCTTGCATGAAAGGCTTTTTCTCTCCTTTCCGAGCATTCCTTAGGGCATCGATTTGTAAAACCAAATCGAGCAACTCTGTGAATCCCGTAGGAACCACCGGAACTGTAGATAAGGCATCTTTCAGTTCTTCTGAAAGACCCTTGTAGAAAACAGCCGTTTTCTTGCCGTCAGGCCATTGAGTTTCGGCTGTTAGTTGATTGAACCGGGCAATGTAAGCAAAAGAGGCTGATTGCCTTGTTGTAGATTAAGTAACTCCAGATCCATAGTTTGAGTAGCATAACGCATGTCAAAGACTTTACTCATAGCAGCCAAGAGATCGTCACAGTCGTACAACAAAGGGCTATTTGTTTCCAACAAAGGGTTAGCCCAAGCAGCAGCTGTGCCCCCTAAATGGGAAAGCACGAATGCTGCTTTTGTGGTTAGGTCAGGAAAAGATGTAGGACGGCAAAGAAAATGGAGTCGGCACTGATTAACGAAGGTTCTATAGGTTTTGGGATCACCAGTGAACCGTTCCGGAGGGGCCAAGGGAAACTGAGTGGGCATAACCACATTAATAGTTTCCTGTGGGGGTGTCATAGTCCCCGATCCAGATGCAGTGGCCATTGGAACCTGTGCTCCCTGAGGGCTACCGTGCATGGCGTCTTGCATAACGTCCATACGGTGCCGTAACATGTCCTGTGCCGTAACCATTTCATTTCTCAAATCGCTGATCAACTGAGTCAAAACAGCTAAAGGATCCGTACCCTCCATGGCTTCTGATTCTGTCAGAAAGCACCAAAGTATTAACCGAAAAGGATATGGTACTCAAAAGGATACAGGTGGTAGGGTCTTCCGGATCCCTGTTCACGCGTTTTGATAGTTGTGAGGTCAAGTTAAGACCTTCCAAATGATACAACTCTCTGACCGGTAAAACAGGCAGAGCGATGGATCACTGGAAAGGGCGTGGGTAAGGTATAGGAAGTCAGCCTAGAACAAAATAAAGTATCATGAATAACTGCCCCAACCTGGGTATGATGGAATAGAAAATGTCATGAATGCACACACTGACCTTGAGTCTAGGGCAGACGAATCCAGCAGAGTCTCTTGAGGAATCCAAGGTAGAACAAACGACAAGGAAGGGAAGATTAGTAAGGGAGACTTATCCCGAACGGAACGAGGCTCACGCTAGATACCGGGTTGATGCACCACAGGATAGCGTCCAAAGTACTGTTCACTGTCACCTTCCAATTATCCTTGAAAGCTTCCTTCCCACGTAGAGTAAAGTATAGAAATGAACCAATCCCCCTGTTAATATCACAGGTACAGGAGTTGAAAATAGCGCTCCTTTTAAGGTATAAACAAAGTTCACGCGGTTCTGCACAGCCGCGAAGAAAAGAACGTGTGCGTGTGGATTTACACGCGATTAGGATTCACGCAGTCCAGGCCAGCAGCGCTCGAAGACAATATATGCGTGTGGATTTTACACGCGAGCAGGATTCACGCAGTCCAGGCCAGCAGCGCCTGAAGATAGCGTGCGCGTGTGGATTTACACGCGAGCAGGATTCACGCAGTCCAGTCCAGCAGCGCTTGAAGATAGCGTGCGCGTGTGGATTTACACGCGAGCAGGATTCACGCAGTCCAGACCAGCAGCGCTTGAAGATAGCGTGCGCGTGTGGATTTACACGCGAGCAGGATTCACGCAGTCCAGTCCAGCAGCGCTTGAAGATAGCGTGCGCGTGTGGATTTACACGCGAGCAGGATTCACGCAGTCCAGACCAGCAGCGCTTGAATATAGCGTGCGCGTGTGGATTTACACGCGAGCAGGATTCACGCAGTCCAGACCAGCAGCGCTTGAAGATAGCGTGCGCGTGTGGATTTACACGCGAGCAGGATTCACGCAGTCCAGTCCAGCAGCGCTTGAAGATAGCGTGCGCGTGTGGATTTACACGCGAGCAGGATTCACGCAGTCCAGTCCAGCAGCGCTTGAAGATAGCGTGCGCGTGTGGATTTACACGCAACCAAACAGCTCCAGGAATCAGCGTGTGACGGAAAACACGCTATAGAAGGCCCAAAAAGTAGCTGTAGTAACCTGCAAGGATGCAGACCGGAGGTTCAGCTACACAACGCCAAATGATTCGATCAGAAGCAGCGAGTGAAGTTTCCACGCTGCTTAAATACGTAATGCCGTAGTTCACGTGACGAAGCAGAAAACACGTGAAGTTAGCGACGTGAAAAGTGCAAACGTCGTTTTCCCGGCAACGTATCGAACAACTGCCATTTGGAATAGAACGGTCTAGCTGTTCTACGAGCGTAGGAGGTAGGACCAAGTCCAGCATGCATGACACTATTACAGTAATCCAGTCTGGAAAAAAACAGAGCTTGGGAGACCGTGAGCTTTTGAGGGAACGAGAGAAAAGAGTACCTCTAAGGAGGTGCAGTAAAAAGTTTGACTTTTTGGAGACACCAGAGATGTGTGCGAAGAAGGAAAGTGTAGAGTCAAAGATAACCCTGAGGTTCGTAGCCACGCAGGTGGGGGTAGGAGGAGGGCCGAGGGAGGCCGGCCAGAGGGTGAGAGGAAAGGATGGGGATGGTGTACCAATAAGGAGGATCTCAGTCTTGTTGGCATTTAGACATAGATCATTGGCGGCACACCACTTTTGAATGGTGATTAGACAATCAGAGATGAGGGAAGGAGAGGAGGAGGCTGAAGGAAGCCTGAAAATGAGTTGGGTGTCGTCAGCATAGCACTGGAAAGTTGAGCAGAAAATGGAGATGCAGTAGGCGAGAGTTGCCAGGTATTGGTTGAAAAGCCAGGGCAAAAGGTTAGACCCCTGTGGAACACCACATGTGGAAAGGGGGATAGAAGATAGGAAGGACCCAAATTGTACCTTTGAGGGTCGATCAGAGAGAAAAGAAGTCAGCCAGGCGTGAGCCTGATCAGTGATATCCAGTTTGTCACGGAGACGGTTGAGCAGGGTGGTATGGTTGACCGTGTCGAAAGCAGAGGAGAGATCAAGTAGGATGAGGACAGAGGGAATGTTAGAATCGAGGTTGGAGAGCAGGTCTTCACAGATGTTCAAGAGAGCAGTTTCCATGCTTCTGGCAGCTCTGAAGCCGATTGGTGGTCATGGAGGGAGCCAATAGAGTTGGAATGAAGATTAAGCTGAGAGATGGCCAGTTTTTCCAGGAGCTTACCCCAAAAGGGAGTAATGGAAATTGGGCGGTAGTTTGCCAGACATGATGGATCAGCAGTGGATTTCTTGAGGAGAGGATGCACAAGGGAGTGCTTAAGAGGGGAGGCGAAAGAGGCAAAGGAGAGGTTGCAGAAATCAACAAGGGCCAGAGCAAGGGTGTCAATGTGGTCCTTAATAGTTTTAGAGGAACAGGGGTGGACCTGTTTTGATGAGGTTTTCATAGATCGGACTTGTCTAGCTACCTCATCAGGGGAGAAAAGTGGAAAGGAGGAGAAAGGGGGGTGTAGTGGAAGGAGGCTCAGCAAGCTGAGAAGGTGAGGGAGGAGGAGGGGAGAAGAGGAGAGGGTGGACAGCATATCCTGGGTTTTAGAAATAAAGTGGGAGGCGAGAGGAGGGGTGGAGGCTGCAGCAGGGTTGGCCAGCTCCTTGCAGATCTTGCAGAGTTTGGCCGAGTTGTTAGATGCCGCAGAGACACGGGCTTGTATGTGGGCTCTCTTCTTAGTGAGGTCAGTGAGTCGGTATTGCCTTTGGAGCAGGTGGCAGGCCAGTTTGTCAGAGGATGAGCAGATTTCTGAGTGTGACCGTGTTACAACCTAGAACAGCGGGATAGGTTCCAACCTGCATGGTCATTCCTGGCATTCAAACAGTTTAGATGCAAAGCCCCTTTATTTTTGGCAATGGCCATTGCAGTTTTTATATTTAACTAAAGTGCTGCTAATAAATTGGCGGGAGCGTACCTTGTTTCTACACGATGTCCATTCTCCTCAGAATCGGAGCATGAGCCCCTCTTCTCTCCCCATTATCTAAACCGTACCTTTCTGATTATTTGAATAGAACACAATCTGAATGCCAAACATGGCGATCTTAAAAGCCCACCAGGTGACGATAGATAGGTGAACTGGCTACTGAGGCACATGATGGAGATGGTGTCCAGAGGACTCAATTTTGGTCAATTGGTGAAACCGCAACACCTCAGGACTTCTGGTGAGTTATGGCCCTGTCAGGCATTGAGTTATGGCCCTGTCAGGCATTGAGTTATGGCCCTGTCAGGCGTTGAGTTATGGCCCTGTCAGGCGTTGAGTTATGGCCCTGTCAGGCGTTGAGTTATGGCCCTGTCAGGCGTTGAGTTATGGCCCTGTCAGGCATTGAGTTATGGCCCTGTCAGGCATTGAGTTATGGCCCTGTCAGGCATTGAGTTATGGACCTGTCAGGCATTGAGTTATGGTCCTGTCAGGCATTGAGTTATGGACCTGTCAGGCATTGAGTTATGGCCCTGTCAGGCATTCACAAGCAATCTACTAAACCACAAATGTATCATCACTCCCTCTTGAGGGCCCAGAGACTGCTGTGCAACCTGTGGAGCTGGCATGCGATTTGTGGCACCTTATGTATTCTGCTTTATTAAGACCATCAATTGGTTTATACACGGAAACATCTTTATGGGAGAGCAAAATGGGCAAGCGCCATAGGCCCCCCCACCTTCGTAGCTGCCCCCACTTGGCTGCATTATGCAAAGAAGTCCGTGCACGTTTTTCCAAGACATAAATCACCTACCTGTAACCTTGTAAGCTTTGTATTTCCTTACTGCTGTGCCCTGTCACCTCTGGGTTTGGTACGCATTAGAAATAAATAAACAAACAAACAATAAATAACACGTGACAATAGTGTACTGCGCTGCTGAGGCTCTGAGACTGCAGCCCGGACGCTGCTGACAACTAAGTCCCAAAATGATCAATTGATCCTTTCAGATTTTTCTCTAGTACCTACAAGGCGTGCATTTAATATAACGCATCTTGTGTAGCGTTTTCTCCTTTCTTTGGGGAATATATTGCTCGTCTGCGGAAACAAAATGTGAAATCTATTTTCATAAGTATTGCATGCTTGACATGCTCAGCGTTAGCCCCCTTTGAACCGGTTGTAAAATAGTTTGCCTTTTTACTCTTGCGGAGGCGCGGGCATTGGAAGTGTTGCATACACAGTGACATCATCGATGCACCTCCATTCTTCATGCACTCAAACTATGAGAACCCCCAGGCCTAGGGTCCTTTCTGTCTAGCTTTCTTCTGCGGGAATATACAATTCTATTTTATGCATCAAATAGATTCATGGCCAGTGTGGAAGGAAGCATCACTATCGCTGACGAGCAAGCTTCGCTTAACCGCCCAAAATGCTCTTTGAAGGGGAGGTGATGGTTGCAGGAACCCTGATGACCCCCACAAGCAATCTACTTAACCACAAATGTATGAAACATTTGTGTATGAGTGCGATACAAATAAAATATCAATACCCCCACCTGGAGTGTAGTGACATTCCAGATATAGGAGGGCGGGCCTGCTCAATACAAGCTGCTGCAAAATACACCATCACACTTGCACACGTAAGAATAATGTACCACCATTAGTACCTAAAACCTAATACTTTTTAGGTCACATTTGTGTGGGTTTGGACAGTAAATTGAGCATTTTGGAAGCCAGTTTTCCAAAATGTCCATGGGAGGGAGAACCCCACTGCACCCCCCCCTTGATGTGGGTTGGGCTCGCTCGCTTACAAATTTGCAGGGAGAAATGTATGCCCCACCACCTTTTAAAGTGACTGGCCGCCACTGGGGCAGAGTCACAGTAGCCCAGGGGTGAGCTTCAGAGGGCAGAGGGGTCTCACCATCTTGCACCTTTCTAGGGCTCCCAGACTTCCTGTACCCTGTGGCGGGTCAGACGAAAGAGCACAGGTTCTTACTTTTCATCTCACTGCTGTTCATTAACTGAAAGGTAAGAACTCTTATCTTTCCCTATACTAAGGGTGTTCCCTACCTAACAAAGCAAAATAAGGTGCTTGTCAGTCATCAGTTATAGTTCAAATCAAGGTCAGTTCACTGTCCAAACTAATCTATCATAATTCTACACCTATTACAACAAAAATAGTATAGGAATAGGAGAATGACTGACTTCTCCTGTGAGGTGGCTTTTCACCAAGATCAGTTTAATAAAGTATCCGTAGGTAGTTCTTCTTAACTACTTTTATCAAATCATACAGTTCTGATACTGGGTTCTTCAAGGTTTCAACCGTCTCTTTCAGTCGATTATTCCTTCTTGCCTTCTTATTCTCTTCTTGTTCTATTCTAGTTGATTTTGCCCCTCTCCTTTCCTGGGATAAGTTTGTTCCTTTCCTGTTTTCAAACTTAAGATCTGCCTTTTATTTAATGTCCAGTCTTTATCTTGACTGGGACGAGTTTGAGGGCTTCAGTATTCATTCTCACTTCATGTTTTCTTGACACTTTATCTTCAATGGTATCTCTCACTCTTCTCATACACTCTTGATACTTTGTCTTGACTGGGACGGGTATGAGTGTTCCAGTAAAGATTATCACTCGCTTCAGGTATTCTTGATACTTTGTCTTGACTGGATGAGTAGGAGTGTTCCAGTAAGGATTCTCACTCTTCTCATATACTCTTGATACTTTGTCTCAACTGGGATGACTATGAGCGTTCCAGTAAAGATTCCGTTCCAGTAAAGATTCTCACTCTCTTCAGGTATTCTTGATACTTTGTCTTGACTGGATGAGTAGGAGTGTTCCAGTAAAGATTCTCACTCTCTTCAGATATTCTTAACACTTTATATCGATGGGATGGGTATGAGCGTTCCAGTGATGATTCTCTCTCCCCTCAGGTATTTTTAATAACTTATCTCGACTGGGACGAGTATGAGCTTTCCTCTAAGGATTTTCGGTTCCCCACCAGCGTCCCCCGTTTTCCCTGTTACCTGGATAGTACAGGCATAACGTTACCGGGTCATGTAAAAGGATAGGGCCTGGCTTCTCGCTTCTTTGGCAGTGTCACTAAAAGTCTCTCCCTTTGTTCCTCGATTGGCTTGTATCTGCGTTGTTAACAGACCTCCAGGTCCACTGCGACCTGCCTGCGGTCACCCCACCACTTGTCTCATACTCAGGTTCAGGATGCTTTGTATTCCCCTCGGGCTCTTACGTATCTTCTCTTTTCCAACACTGTGCATTGGGAGCTGCGATTAAGCTTCTCTCTAGCATCAGACGCAATGTGTCCGAGTTTTCCTCAGCATACCCTGGCCAGCTGATTCAAAAATCCTGGGTTCTCTTTCTCTCAAGGTCACCGCCTCCATGTTTTGTGACATTGTCATGGGACTTCTGCAGCGAACTGTCAAAGTCATTCTTCTATGCTTCACTCATACTCTGTTTTCTTCCAGTGGTTTTCTTCATCACAGTACTATATACATTTCCTTTCACAGGAACCAATAGGATATTTGAATAACAATAACAGATTCTGATTTGTTCTTCATCTCTTTCTTCAAAGGATGTTAGTCAAGGAGGGTTAGTTGCTTAGGGAGTTCCTCATAAGAACATGAGTTCTTGTCTTTGTTTTGAAACAGAGGTGCCTATAGTTAAAACGCCACCTTTATCTGTTGAAAGGTTGCGCCTGTCCTTTAACCTGCTCTTCCACCACTGTAGGGCATCTGCTGGGGATGTCAGGACATGGTCACAGCAAGGTACATGTCTGCAGTATGCTTTATGTCATTGAGCATTTTGAAAGTGGGTTATGATTAGCAGGTCTCACTTTCAGATATAGAATTACCTATCTTGGGGAGGAAGGATAGCTCAGGGGCAACGTATTTATCTTGGAAGCAAGACGAGCGCAACACAGGTTTGAATCCCAATCCCGTGCTTATAAACCACTCGCTGGTATTAAGCGCGTTATAAAAGAACAATCAAATAAATAAATACATCATTTTATTTTATTAAAAATCAAACCAGTCCGATTTCCCACACTCGCAGAAGCATTTTGTCAGGCGAGGAGAGTAGAAACTAGAGTATGGCATAATAACAATAAAATGACATTGGGGCGTGTGAAAGGTCCTGGACTGAAGAGGAGAATGTGTGCTGAAGGAAACTGTGAGGGACATTCTGCAAAAGCACGACTGGTGGGACATACTGAAGTGGATCGTTCTGTGGGACACTTAAGTATTCATGGACCGAAAAGGGGGGAAATGATTCTGGTTGACATGGTCCCGCTGGACATGTCATTTAGGGATGGGCTAGTTCCTGGATAGGGCTGGTGCAGTTGAGCTGCTAGCCAGTCTCCATATCCAGTATCACACACATGGCTTCTTAAATTATCTTTGGAAACAAATGATCAGGCATGAAACAGGGCACAGGTAAGGGGCATGGGACCTTTGCTTTATCTCTGCCAAATAAGAAAAAGTGGAGTTTTGGTAACTGGCTTTAGCTTTTATGTAGGCACGGGAAAGGCACTTCCATAGTGGTATGAACTGGCCATCAATGGTAGCAGCTGCAAAATGTTGTGTGTGCCTGGGCATATAATAGCAGTGCCTCTCAAATACCTAATATTTCTACACAAGCCAAGACTGTTGTCTTTGTCAGTGCTTGTTTTAACAGGACTTCAATGAAGGACACCCATAGTGCTTATAAATCGAGTGGCTGAAGCCAGACCTGGTTAAGACATTTGTATTACACCAGTAGCACTTTTAGAGCTCCAATGAAGTCATTAACTCTCTGAAGACTTCTTTGAATAAACACTGGTACACTCTTCGAGCACAAAGTGTGACGGTAAGACTTGATAAAGCTAGTTCAAAGAGATCCCAGGAGGATGTGTTTTGGGTGGGGATCAGGGGGGTGGGCTTGGCATGGCCAGGGGCAAGCAATGGGTGGGTATGTAACCAAACAACATCTATAAGCTTTGTGTCCCTTCTGGCATGCCGTTACTCCCTAGCTGTACTCTAATGCAATAGTTTCGACTGAACACCACCTAACAGGCAAAACTAAAAATGGCGCCAGCAGGTTTCTCTACTCAATGGCCATTGAAAATTTGGTAACTGAGGCGCTGTCCTGCTTGGTGGAGATGCAATGCCAGAGAAGGGGGCGGCATCTAGATAAAATTCCTCAGAAAACCTATTTGGCCCCAGGGCAGGTGTTCCTAAGCTTCTACCGTTTCATAATTGACCCAGAGCAGTGATCTTCAAACTGTTTTACACTGAGCGCCCCAACGTCTCCCTTGAGTAAAAATATTGTTTAAGGGCTCCCCACAAGCTATAACTGCTCACTTTTCTATTAAATGCCTTTACTGATTCTATTTTCTATTAAAAAGAGACACCGTAATCTTTTTTTAAAGACCCTCTCCTCCCCATCGCCCGACCACTGACCTACAGGAATAGGAGACCACCATAGGAGTGTTTCTCCTACTTCCACAAATCAGCACTAGGCTAGGACAGGCAAAGGACCGCCCTCTCTTGTAATTCTTATTTCTACCAGTGCTTAAGTTCAAGGGTCTTAAACGTTTCAGAGTGTTCCAGAGGCTTAGGGGGCCACTAACAGAAAAAAAGCTCACAACGTGCTTTATTTAAATGCTTAATATCTAAATGATGACGGAGCAAGTGCGCCATCAAGTGGTCGACACACACCATTTCCAAATGCTAAGATTATATTTGTATGTGGTGCTTATTAATGCAAGCTTTTCCGTCTGTTATACAGGTGGCCAATCTCGGCAGATAAGCACACACGTGCATTTGCCAGGTGCACACAATGTCTGTCAGTTGTGATTAGAGGTCAGGTCTGCTGGGTCCACGGTCGGCAATTGAACAATCACATCTAATTTCCAGGCCCTAGGTTTGATCGGTTGCCATAGGAGTATATTTATTCTGCCTGAGGGGGCACATTGCGCAAACAGTCCCTCGTGGTTTTTGGGGGTGTGCAGGCAGCTGAGCGGGGAAGCCCATGTGCAATCGCTGCATGGATGTGGAGGGTCTGTGAAGGGGTAACTCCTCCCCGTTTTCCCTTTCCCACCCTCGATAGCAGCACCTGTGCAGAACACACGTCCTCATCAGCCCCCGTGCGTTGTTGTCCGTGTGTTACATGGAAAGCTGCTGTTACAGTGGATGTACTAGTCAGGCGAGAAAAGAACCCTCTCATTAATGCAATGGCCAATGAGTGCCGTCGGCGCTGGAAAGCTGGGCTGCTCGCAACCCAGTGCCATTTTCAGCAGGGCCGGAAAAGCTGTGTTTAAATATTTATAGGCTTGGATTACTGAAAGAAAGCAAGCGATGGCCCTGCGGCCAACAGGAGGGGCGGCGGTCCTGGCTGACTGTACTGCTTTTCTCCAATGTGCAGTTGCAAACCAGGGTAAACACAATACATTATTTGCTGCCTTGTCAGTAACATTTGTACACCTACAGAGAGGGTGCATGCGCAGGGCCTATAGCAATCGTGCTGCAACGAGAAGGAGGCGATATCCGTAAAACACTGAGTGCACAGCAATTAAATTAAGACCAATCATTTTTAAAAAAATGTGCCAATGGTATGCAGTGGAATGTTAACATCGTTCTCTTGTGCCCCATCAGACCCTCTGCTCCCCAGCTAGTCAAGTTCATTGTGCCATCCCTCTCCTTAAAAAGCAAGGGGCTGTCCCAAAACCTACCGGCTAACTTTCGTCCTATGTCTCTCTGTCCGCACTACTTTAAATTGCTCGAAAGCTTTGTGTTCAACCGTCTTATCAATTTCTTGGGCCCTCGAGGTCCCCTACAAGCAGGTTATCACTCCTCTCACTCCACGGAAACTGCTCTCATGAATGTGTTCAACTTCATCGCCTCTGCTAAGCACTCCAACCTATCCTCTAGCCTAATTCTCCCTGGCCTGTCTGCTGCCTGTGACACTGTCCATCATTCTGCTCTCATTGGGATTCGCGATGGAGCACTTGTGCGGATTGAATCCAACCTTGCACCTTGCCAATTCCCTGTCTGCTGGAGCAACAACACCTCTCAACTCAGTCCTCTGACTGTTGTTATTCCACAATTCTCCGTTTTGGGTCTGCTCCTCTTTACACTCTAGACCTCTGCTCTTGGGGCACTAATCTCCTCCGTTGGGTTCTCGTACCAATTCTTTGCGGAATACACCCAAATCTTCTTCTCTTTTTCCTGAACTCTCCTCTGATTATTCTATTCAAATTTCCAACTATATCTATGCATCAAATATTAGATGTTTTGCACTCTCTATGACCCTTCTCCCACCTTCTTAACTTTCATCTCCAAAACTGGAACAGCAGCTTCCCTCAACCTCCTAAATATTAGGAAAACCAGGCACCTCCTTCTTTTCAACACCGCCAAGCATCTCAACCACTCTTGTCTTCTCTAAACTTGACCACTGTGCCAGCATCCTCTATGGTCTCCCTAACTATGCTTTCTGACCTCTCCACAAGATCATTAACTTCACCACCAGGACTCTCTTTGAACTCCCTCACTCCTAGAGCTGGGGGAGCCAGGGATTTCATGGATAGGGCCAAGCGAGGGCTGAGCCTGGGGGACAGGCCTGGCTCTAGGAGCCCACCACGGGCAGAGTCCATGAAATCCTTCTCTGACCCAGAAATATTTAAAAAAATAAACGTGCCCCTGGTGCCTTTTCGGCACCCGAGCTGCCATCAGGGCCAGATTATTTTCTTCATATCTAGTCATTTCTTTCCATTTTGCCTGCAGAGAGCAGGCAAAATGGAAGAAAATGCCCAAATATGAAAGAAAATCACATTTGGTCCTGATGGCAGCTTGGGTGCTGAAAAGGCACCAGGGGCGCATTTCTTTTCTTTTCATATTTGGACATTTATTTCCATTTTGGCTGCTCAGCGCCGGCAAAATGGAAATAAATGCCCAAAAAAGGAAGATAGGACGGGGAGTGGGGCCTAACTTAATTCGTTGCTGCTGGCCTGCTGTACGCCTGCCTCCTGCACCGAGTGACTACCTGTTCTGCCCCCTGCCAATCGGCCTGTCTGTGGGCAGAACAGGAAGTCATGGATCGGAGGGTGGTGTGTGTGCGCGCCTGCAGCATGCAGCGTAGGCTGAGCTGCTTTCTTTTTCTTTTTCTCGCGGATTGTGTGCATACTGCTGGGCAGCCATGATGGGGCCCATATCAGGCCCATGGCATCCAGAGTACATGCCCAAAACGAGGGTCGATCTGGAGTCCCGTTTGAGCCTGGGCTGGCCCAGACCTCGCCAGGCTTGGCCACCTCAACTCACTTCACACCTACTTCCTTGTACCGTCACCAAGCTGGATGGCTGGCGATACAAATCGGGGCTAGCTTTAAATGTCTTCTCCTGGTTCACAAACCTATCCATGGTACGGCACCACTGTATCTATCTTCTATCCAACTATACAGGCCTTCTTGGAAGCTCCACTCTGCCTCCTCGAATACCCTTGTGGGTCCTCGCCCTCCTGTGCTTCATCTCGCTGCTGCTATTTCTGTGTTCTTGCTCCACTTTGTAATTCTCTTCCCCCAGACGTCGGAGAAACAGTCCAGAGATTTGTTCAAAACCAAACTAAAAGGCTACCTCGTGGCTTACCCTCTGAAGCTACCTCTCATCTGCCTGCTATCTAGCACTCTGCCTCTAGCTAGCCTCTGCCCCTCACTTTCTCTGCCTCACTCTAGCATTTCACCCCTCACAGTCACATCTTGAGCACAGCGGCCGTAACGCCAACTGGCACTAAAAATGTCCAATGTTGGTTGTCCTTAATCTATGCATGTCCTCTGATGTTTGTCCCCGGTGACTGTTCCATTTACTCCCCACCACAACCTGGTCAGAATGTCCCTCAAACTCACTCCATCGTAAGAAGCTTGCAGCTTCGCATCAAATCTGATTTTGTATCTATTGTATGTTCTTTTGTGATCAAAAGAGCATTATTCCTATATATATATATATATATATATATATATATATATATATACAAATAAATATTAGCACTTACATGCTGATGAGTCCTCTGCATGCAATTTACAAAGCAGAGTGCAGTGGTGAAGAGTAAATCAAGGCGAAATCGCCTTTACTCTGCTCTTTTATGCTCTGTTGCGTCCCCACAAGGAAATTGACGCTTTGAGAAGAGGGGAGAAAGGGTCGGGAAACAGGGCGGGTGGGAGAAAGGAGGAAGCAGAGAAGCTATTGTGGATCAAGGATTTTTCTGCTGTATTATGAATGAAGTGAAGTCCTACCTTCCAGTGGCTTTGGTTAAATTATTTATGTTAAGGTGATCCCGCCACAAAATAACTGGCGACGAGGATCCATGAGCCTACCGTGCCACAGGATAATCTGCAAGCAAAATCGGCACAAGCCTCTCCTCTATGCTGCCCCTCCAAAGACGGTCAGTCTATCCCCCCTCTGTCAAGTTCCACATCGATGCGCAGCGTTCCTCAGCGGCATGAAAGTGAGGTTGCTCATCCACCACAGACTCCAGTACGTTGCAGACAAATGCCCACTACATTCGGGTGTTCCCTGCTCGAGCCTCCAACAACCATGGCCTCCAACATGTTGGCCGCCGCATAGACACTGCTCCTGGCTCATAGTAAATACCCCAAGCGTCCTGAAGCCTCCAGCCTTCATGTCCACTTGCACCAGTAAATAAGCATCCTTCAGCCTCCAGGTAAGCTCATATACCAAAAAATAAATAAATATATATATATATTCCTCAAAGAGGCACCGCTTGCACTCAATTTGAATCCCTACCATAATCACATCATAAAGTACTGCTCCATCATAGACTTCAGCCATGGCTCCTACATCCTATGCAGCAACTCCCACAACACCTAAATGGAAGGAGACCACGTGGCTGACACGCACGCCTCTCTGGCACCTGCTTCCAGAGCATAATTCCTGCACAGCCCATTGCCATTTCAAATCCAACCATAGTAGGACAGTGGGCTTCGCTGGGAAGAATGGCTTGAAGAGTTTTCAGATTTCATCAAGGCCGTATGCGATTACAAATCACCAGCCCTACTCGACAGCTTGACAAACCTGGTGAGCAAAGAAATCAAGACAGTTATGAAGACCTTGCCAGAGCATGACAGGACAACATATGAGCTGACAATCGCAGCCCTCAATAGGAAACTTGTCATTCCACCGAATGGCGATTATGAATTGTACGCCAGCAGCTCCCACAGGAGACGATAGATGAGTTCATCACCAGGCTTACGAAGAAGGTGACATACTGTCAATTCGCAGATTTCTCAGATGAAGAACCTTTCCGCTTGCAAATTATGGAAGGATGTACATCTTCCAAGGTCTACAAACACTTGTTGAAGAAACCACTTAGGTTAGATGAAATAATAGAGCTGATGAGGATATAAGGGTGGATATCTGAGCTGCAGTGATCAAGGCGCCAAAGAAAGGAGAAACCATACCAGCTATCCAGCTACGACAACGCCCACCAGTACAGCAGCGGCAACCAGACCACCAATGTCCAGGCCACACACCTCCTCATCCCAAAGGACAAAGGGCAGATTTGGTTGTGCGTGGACATGCACATTCCCAATGTTGACACCCAGAGGGAGAGACACCTGGGGGCCAAACATCGGGGTCATGATTGTTAAATTAAGCAAGGCTGAATGATTCGCAAAGCTCGATCTCAATCAGGGCTATCTTCAGCTGGTGCTACATCCCTCCTCCCGACCAATCATGACATTCTCACCACATGATGGTCTGTTCATATATAAACAACTAGACTTTGGCATCTCATTAGCAACAGAAATATTCAAGAAAACTAACAGACGCCTCTTAATGCCAGTCAACACCACAATTAACTACAGCAAAGATATCCTAGTTTTCAGGTAGTCACAGGAGAAACATGATCAGATGCTCATGAGAGTGTGGGCTACCCTGCATTAAGCATGCCTGACACTTAATGAGAACAAATGTGAAATCAACAAAACCTATTTAATGTTTTTTGGGACACATTTTCTTGCACAAAGGTATGAATCCCCAACCCAGAAAAAATGCAGGCACTCAATGCTCTGCCTTCTCCAAGGACCGTCATTCAATTATGCTCCTTTTTGGGATGGCAGGCTATTGTGCACAATACCTGCTAAACTATGCCACCATGATGGAGTCACTCAGGCAACTCCCAAAGAAAGATAATACATTCCTCTGGAGCCAACAGTGCCAAGATGCATTTGCCCAGTTCCCAAAGCTCTCACAGAGGCCAGACACCTGGCATAGTTCAACCCAGAGTGACACACAGGAATAACGGTGGACGCCAGTTCAGTAGGATTAGGCACCATAGGCACCTAGGCACTGAGTGAATCCAAAGAGGCAGCTGTGAGACATGTTGTTGCATATGCAAGCAAAGCACTGTCGGACACAGAAGCCACATACTCCCATGCCAAGAAGGAAAGTCTGGTGGCTATCTGGGCATGCAAACACTTCCACCACATTGTGATTGGCAGATGGTTCACACTGATCACAAACCACCAGGCGCCATTATCTCTTTTGAGGAATCCAAAAAGGAATCTAATGGTGGGGCATCCGACTACAAGAGTATGATTATCAAATCATTCACAAACCGGGAAGTGACTTGAATCCGGCTGATTACACGTCCAGACACCCCAAGGCCTCCAAAGAAAGCTTGTTGAGCGACAAAGCTGGACAATACGTTAGGTACTTAGCTGTCAATACACTGCTGCTGGCTATTACTATGGAGACATTTGGAAAGGAATCAGAGAAAGGTCCAACCATCCATCTTGCCGTGATCCTGACAAAAGAAACCAAGTGCAGAAACTATAAGAAGATCCTACCGCAGCAGCCAGAAGCCAATAGACAGGAGGTGGAGCGCATGTCAAAGATACACAAGAAGCTAGCAGTCACAAGCCACAATATCCTACTGACAGGAAACATTAGTGGCACCCAAACACTGCTGATGAAGGACACTGCGGCATAGTAAGTAGCAAGAGACTGCAGTGCAACCAAGTGTGGTTTCCACAGACGGATGAGATGGTGGAACAGAAGGTGCAACAATGTGTAGCATGCCAGTTTGCAGCGACAAAGGATCCTCCACTCTCATTGACACTCACACAGACCTCAGAGGGCCCATGGAAAAGGGTGGCGCTAAGACCTTGGTGGGACGAACAGAAGGTAGGGGAACACACTCCTGGCAGACACTAGGGAGTGCGATTCATAACAGCCACATAGGCCTGGCACGCATACTGCTTTTCGATGGCAGAAAAAGCCCGGAAGGGGAATTCCAGACAAACCATCATAGAGGCCTATACACAGAAAGAGGTCCCATAGTGGAGGCCATAGCAGCATTGAAAACAGTGCTGGAGTAAATGATCGACGCAGTTATCATTGACGTGGGCCTGCTCCGTCAGGATGTACAGTCACTGGTGGATCGTCTGGGAACAGTGGAACAGCAAGAACAGGATGACATGGCGAGCATAGCCAGTGCTCGGACCCAAGTGGCGGACCTGATGGACAAAGTGAAGGCTCTGGAACACCATTCAGAAGATGCAGAAGGGAGAGCCTGCAGGAACAATGTTAGTATACTCTGACTCTCTGAGGGCGAAGAAGGAAAAGACCCTATGGATATTGCTGAAAATATTCTGTTGCACTAGGTGGGCCCAGGCACGTTAACTCAGGGATTTACGGTCAAAAGGGCACACAGATCACTGACAAGAGACATCACCGGGTGCCTCTCGAACCTCCCCACCCGAGACCAATAATAGACAAAATCATAAACTATAAGGACAGGGAAAGGATCCTGGCTTTTTCTAGAAAAGGAGGGACGATCCTCGAAATTGGCAATATATCCTGATTACACTGCTTTGGTCCAGAGATGAAGGGCAATGTTTGGACCAACTAAAGAATGACTGAGGAGAGCAAACCTATGTTACATGTTGATTTATCCTGCTAACCTGAAGATACTGTAGAATGGGAGGTTGCATTTCTTTGACAATACAAGGGAGGCGCAATCCTGTATGGACATACAAGGGATACCGCAACTTCTGCATAGAAATAACAATGAACCATAGCGAGATGACACCAAGCGCAGTTTGGAAATGGACTCTGGGGGCTACCACCCTCTCAACGGGCCTCAACACGAAGGTGCAAGAAACATAATAGAAAGAAATCCAGGGGCATCTGGAACTGTGACATCGTAACAAAGGTCATGTAGTCACAAGACGGCTGCCTTGGCAGTGGCCGCATGCCCCAGTTGAAACTTTAGATGTCAGTTTCAAGGCATCAAGCTGCTACATGTTGCCGGTGAGATGGGAGCGGGAGAAGCAGCTGGATTTGTGAGGGAACATTACTGCTGGGCCATTGTTTGGTTTGGCAAAACCTTTTTGGGTTGTTCTTGACATAGTTGGGGATGGGGGGATGAGGGAGGAGGATAGGCAATGGATTTGGTTGGGGGGACTATTATGTTACCCGACAAGTGGAACCGAGAACATTGGGAAGCAGGTGGGCAATCCACGAAAGCAAGATGTAGTCGAGATTTCGATCAACATGTTGGGGTGATATGTGAGGATAGGCTACCATGCAACGACAGTCATTAGTGGGTAACATGGCCTCAGTTCACAAAGGGACGATTGAAGCACGGAGGACCATTAGGTGGATTGATCGGGCGGTGGGAATTAGACGGTCCGAATGTGATCAGCTATGTCAAAGTTTAAGGGCGTGGGCATAATCACCTGGAATGTAAGGGGTCTTAACAATTATGTAAAGAGATTGCAAATACATGCTTATCTGATCAGGAAGGGCAGTAAAGTGGCAATGTCATAGGAAACGCACCTAACAGCGGCCAGGCAGGCCACACTGGCTGGGAAATGGGGAGGTAAGCTGTATGGCTCGCCTTTCTCTGCGTATGCCAGAGGTGTCCTTGCCTGGATCACGCCAGCAGCTCCCTTTCAGCTGTTGGAGTTTAAAAGGGATGATGAGGGAAGGATGGTTGTGGTACACGGAATGTGGGAAAATAGGGAAGTCTGCTTTGTAAGTACATACGCTCCAAATCATGATTCCACTGTGTTCTTCAAGTCGCTATGCTCAAGGTTGTCTACGTATCAGGAGGCGGCATGAGTTTTGGGGGATTTTAATTGCACCCATAACCCTGTACTGGACAGGCTGGATGATACACATAGGAAACCTGCGCTGCCGGTTAAAGTCCTTAGCTCCCTGCTGCAAGACTGGTGGACATATGGGGGGGACGCATGGTGAAGCATGAGGTTACTCACATTTCTTGACCCCCCCACACATCACAGGGAGGGAAACGTTGGGCGACTTCGTGCATATAGAATACAAGGCCAGGGCACTTTGACCATTCCCTGTTAATTGCAACATAGCAAGGCACGGCCCGAGACCCCAGATACCTACCTGGAGCCTAAGGTCGGAAGCCTTGCAAGATGAGTTGTTTAATGACTACCTGAGGAACCAAATAGAGGAGTACTTCAACATGAACACAGATAGCATAGCGAAGATGAGCACGGTAAGGGACTGAAATACTGCGGGCCCTGGAAAATATCGAAAATGAGACAGCAGGAGCGGAAGGCGCTGAGGAGGGAATACTTGGGGAATCAAGGGAGCTGGTGGAACCGAGGCAAAAATGCATGGAAGAATAGGAAAGGCTGGGATGCTTTGACTTTGCAAAATACACTAAAAACCTGCATGCAGAGGGAGACAAACCTGGGAGACTGTTGCCGTGGCTATGTAGGCTTGAAGAACCAAAAGATGTGATCAATGCCATTGCTGATGCACACAGGAACATAGCTAGGACCCAATGTGAGATTAATGAGGTTTTTCCTGGATTCTATAAATCCCTACACACTGAAGAAGGAGTTGAGATGGACAGAGACATTGACGAAGCACTGCACCAAATCGACCTACCAAGACTAGGGGATGACCAGGTCAATGCTCTAGACTCCCCATTGATGCTAGATTAAATAAGTGAAGTGCTAAGAGAGCTTCCGATCTCCAAGACCCCGGGACCAAATGTACTCCCAGGAGAGTTCTACGAAGCATATGCGGAAATACTAGCGCCCAGATTGCTGGGTGTCTTTGCAGAGGCATACGAGTTGGGAGTGTTACCCACTAGCTTGAGCGAAGCAACTAATATACCTATCCTTAAACCAGGCAAGCCTCCACAGTGTTGTGGATCATACAGGCCTCTCTCACAGGGATCTCATTTCACGAAAATGCCAGGGGTAGCGGAAGTGACATCACACGACCCTTGACGGCATCACAGGAAGTGATGTCATTTGACCCCATCTGGAAGTGATATTGCGGGAAGCGATGGAACACGACCTTTCACCCATTGACAAAACAAGAAGTG
This sequence comes from Ambystoma mexicanum, assembly GCF_040938575.1. NCBI lineage: Eukaryota > Metazoa > Chordata > Amphibia > Caudata > Ambystomatidae > Ambystoma > Ambystoma mexicanum. The sequence goes on along the minus strand of NC_090929.1, from coordinate 112,253,500 downwards.
GCATCACATAGCATTGTACACTACGAAAAATATGATTATGATATCACTGTAATGTGATGTACTTTTCATACAAGAATGGATTGCCATATGTATCGTTAAGATCAGTGTGTATAGGCCCATATTACCAAATTACAGTGAATGCAAGCAGACGCCCATGACCAAATGATAATGATGTGTTATTATATAGCACCTACGCTTAAACTCTTTATGTAGAAGAAATATACACCCAATATCACCCAACCTGGGTTGGTACTCATTTATCGACCTCAGAAGGATGAAAGGCTGAGATGAGGCGTTGAAGAACAGATTGAATTAGTGACCCCCCCCTGAAGTGTGCCTGAAATAAACCTTTAATGAGTCTAGCAATTATTGTAAAGAATTCCAGAAAGACACATTATTTATTATTCCTATTCTTTCTTATTTAGGGCAATTGCTGAAAGTGTTAGACGTGTGGCACTCCTGTTCTTATTTTTCTTCTTTTTTTTAAGGGGCCTGAACAAGAAAGCCAGCCACTCCAGACGTAAAGAGCCAAATGGTGCTGACCACAGCCCAGGAGCTTGCATTACAACAAAAAAAGTTTTTTTTCTTTTATTTTTTTAGAGGTAGCAAGGGAGACCTCAGATGTCGCACTTGCGACCTCTGGTGACCCCGAAATGATGTCCCTGCTCTCTCGCTGTTAAAGCAAGATTGTAAAATCCTGAACACGGTACTGGCAAACAGGCTCAAGAGGGCAATAGGGGATCTAGTGCACACTGACCAAACTGGGTATGGTCTAGGACGTAACACCGCATGGAACTTAGGGAGGCTACGTTATAGACAGTACTAACCAACTGACGGAAGATAGCATAGTCGTCTAACTGGACGCAATCAAGGCGTTTGACTCGGTCCGCTGGGACTGGCTCCTATCAGCCCTGACACGTTTTGGAATTGGTAAAGCTTTTTTGCGATGGGTGAAATTGATCTACACAGCACCCATAGCATGGGTGAAGATGGGAAAACAGATCTCTGAGGCATGGGAGGTGCAGAAGGGTACCAAACAGGGCTGACCATTGTCACGGATGCTGTACATTCTAGCATTGGAGCCATTGGCTGCGTTCCTTAGGAAGGAGTATTGTAAGAAAGGCATGGTGTCAAACAGTAATACAGACACAAAGGATCACAGTTCAAGGGTGTTTATTGAGCTTCAATCGGATTTGAAAAATGCCCATCTAATCCTAAATCTAAGGATGGGAGCAAGCTACTACCATCAAATAATAATAACGCAGTCCTACTCAAGTCTGTCAAAATAAAAGGGCCTATACTAATACACCTATTGCCAATCCTTACTTCTAAATACAAATAGTGTGGGAAACAATGTTATGTAAAAGAAAAGTGTTCAAGAAATGATATGTCCGGACGTTGGCTTCCCTTCCCCACGTTTTCAGCACAGGACAAGGCGGTACACTGGAGCTTAGCACACTCTCTGGCTTCTCTAGCACGAGGATGCAGTATAAAATCTCAGTATCAGGACCTTCTGTGCCAAAGTCTCTTTGCCATTCAAAGTCTCTTATTCCAGAGGGCCTGATGCGACAAAAATTAAAGTTCCCTTCTTTATAGGATTTCACAGGATTTTACATGTACACAATGTCTCAGGTGATTCTCTATTCACCTCAGACCCCCCTGCGTTGGGCTCAGATCCACTTTAACACAAAACCTTCGCCTGGTCTTCCTCTGCTGGGCTCACACCGAATTCATGCACTTTTCCAAACTTTCTCTACTTGCCCAAGATCAAAGACTTTCGACTGTGCGCAAGAATTTGCAGGACCACTTCGATTCACATTTACTTGTTCTCTTTAAATTGATTTCCCTCCATCAGGCTCGGACCAAAATTATCTCCTTTTGTCACTTCTCAGCTGGATACCTTACAGAGACCTGCGATTGAGCACCCACGTGGTGCCGGACCACTCTGTCAATGGTATTGTAGCATGCTTTAAAGTTCAATCACTCATCAGCAGTCCAACTTCACTTACGCCTCTTATCACATGCATTTTAACAATGTTTTTTCCAGCACTCGCCATAAAATGTTGCTGCTTGCAACCTAGGCTTCCACACAGACCGGTCTTCTATCGGTCTCCCCAACTTATTTCACTGATGCTGCTTTGTTTATGGAGCCAAGGTCAGAACCACGGCAGCTGCCGATTGTTCCCGCCTTGATTCTTGATGCGGGAGGGCCCTGGGTACCTCTGACAAACAATACAGGATTCTTCAGCCTGGTTTCCTGGTTTTACGCTTTCTATTCACAAGGTCTCATGAAAGTAACGGTTCTTAGTCGGGAAGGTCAAGGGAACCTCCCTCCTTGCAATCCCCTTCTGTTTCACCGTCTTTCGTCTCTCATTAAACTGCCATCATGGAACTGCTGTTTCCTCGTGTGCTTTGCCTCGCTCAGAGTGTGCTCTCGTCCTCCGCCTTTTATCCGTGTGGGGAAGTTTAATGCAAGTCAGCTGTGTGTGATGGTCAGTAATTGCCTGACCTTTCCTGACCATTGTATTGGGGCACATCAGGTATACGGCTCGGGTATTAGTCTGTGTTACCTTATGGGGGGCTGCCAGTGAGAACATGTTAGAGTAGTAAAAAGGAGGGTTGAGTTCCTAAATATTCTTCCTGGTAGGATGGGGTAAAGGTGTTATAAGGAAGGGGATACCGCGTCTCACCATTCAGTGTCCCACTCCCACAAGACCCCTCTCCCAGGTGATCCTCCCACACTGGTCCACCCCGTGGTCACCTGGATGATAGAGCCCCAGGGACTAGTGGGCGAGACACCTTTCAGTTTCTCACATGCCCTTCCCATATGCAATGTAGCCGCATCTGTTTCACAGGGAAACCAAGAAAGGAAATCGATGTTCCCCTGGTCTTTAGCTTTTCGGTGTTCCACGTGTGAACCAATAGGGTTACAGGTCTAGGAACCATTACATGACTGGAGGGTTAGTGTCCTTTCGCTGGCTTATCCACACTAACGGAGAATGATCTGTAACGATTGTGAACTTCCTTCCTAGGAGATAGTATCTTAGATGGGCGATGGCCCATTTGGTGGCAAAGGCCTATAATCCCAACAAAGAGTATTGTTAGGGCACCTACCTGGTCTTCGTCTGGAGCACATCCTCAGGCTTGGCAGTTATACCCACGGTTCCGACTCTGGAGGGACGGCATTTCCCAGCGAGTTGTTTGCCAACATAACCACTCGCATGCGCGGGTCTCGTGGGTAACCATGACCAAGGGGACATGCTTGTGTTCCAGGCCTCGTTCTGGTTCCCGCTCGGCCACGGCGCACGCGCGGTCCTGCCTGCGCTCCAAGCCTCGCTCTAACGCCGAGCGCAGTAAATAGAGTCTGGCTTCAGGAACGAACCGCGTCTTAACGCGGTTTGTTCATGACCTACCGCAGCGCATGGTACTCTACCTGCTTCGCTCCTGAACCTCTTGGTCTGCTTCCTGGCTCTGTGCTCCCTCCTCGCCAGGGTTCCTGGTTTCCTTCCGGGGTCTGGGTTCCCTGATATGTACCTGGGGGCTTCTCTGTTTCCCTGTTCCATCCCAGAGGTCTTCTGGCTCCCTTCCTTTTGGTTCCCTTCATTGTTTGGCGAGTTTCCTTTGCCCTTCTGAGAACCTCGCCCCCAAGGTTTCCTTGCCTGCCCGTCCCGGGGTTCTTGGTTTTTTCCTTCCCAGTACTTCTTGTCTGCTTGGGTTCCTTGGGTTCCTCCCGGGGTACTATTGTTCCTGTTCCACCTTCTGGACCCTTCACTTTTTCTTAGTTTGGGTGCCGGTTCTTTGCCTGCCCGGCCGGGGTACCAGATTCCACAGACTTCTTCCAACCCATCCAGCACAGCTTATGGGATTCTTTCGAAGAATATCTTCCTGTCGTCCCGGAGTACAGAGACTGCCACACACCTTGGACTTGTCTACAGTTTGAAGAACTCACCACCTTCCCTGTCAGTGCTTGCACTGTCCTGACGTCACGTTAATCCGCAGGGAAGTGTATCAGTGGCATCAGGAGCTGGTCCCCATCCATCCCTGTATCATTAGGGTTGGGTCGGGGTTGCCTCCTTGTGCCATCTTTTCCTCACCCTGCTTCTGGACCAGTCAGTCTGGCTTCTCCGGTACGAACATCATCAGAAAACACAGGTACGCAGCATTCTAGGGACGCTCACCTTAACAAGTATTTTTTTTTCACGTGGGAAGAGTTTTCGACTAGTGACTAGGTAGGTTGTTCTAATCCACCACAAACTTGGGACAAAACTGCTCCTAACCCTGCAAGAGAGGATTCCGTTTGTAAAACAAACCCTTTTGAAAAGTCTACTACCTTCAGGATCAGGTTCTGGCACAGGGTGTGTTTAAAGCTGTTATAACATACATCATCCTCGTCAGTCCAATGAATCTTCTGGGGTTCAGTGTTCTTTAATTTGTCTTTGGCATTTTAATTTTTGTTTTAAGCTGAATACCAACGTGTGGTTGGGTGTGTGAGGGAGCGCGAGGGAACTGTAGGTTTGTAGAGCTTGCTGTTAAGTGGCTGTCACTATGCGTTTGTGGTAAACTACTTGTTACAACATTTTAAGGCAGCAGAACACTAGAGAAGTAGAGATCCAATAGGACCATTCTGACATTGACAGGAAAACTCAGTTGGGCCACTTGGTTGTAAGGAAGTGAGGTAACCCCTAGCATGAAGGTAAGTACTTTTGTCAGAGGGCGGCGATTAGCAAAAAATGCAAGAACACACCATATAATTCTGCAGTGAGACCTGGGAGTGAGGAGATGCGTACCAATGTATTTAGTGGAGAATGGGAGAAATAGCTGGAGGGCAGAAGGATTAGCCCCATTTATGATGCCAACCCCACACCATCTTGATTGTCACTGAGAGAACAAAATTGGTAGACTGAGCATTTAGCGATAAAGGTAGCAGTGTCTTGGGGATCAATCCATGTTTCATTTCTCCCAGAACAGTGGGCTGAAGGAAGTCAACATGGCAGAAGAAGGATATTCTTAGTGGTTGGGCATACCCGTCACTAGTGTGAAAGGATGTGAGAAGAGTGGACAGTGCTTGAGGAGAAGGGAGACAGGATTGGTGAACTGGTAGGATCTAAAATTGTTGAGAAGTACATTCTGCTTTGATCAATTCATCCTTTAAGGATTTCTGTGTTCACTGCGATATTCCTTGCTTGTGTGCACAAGTCTGCAATATAACTCCTGTAGCTTTCCCAGCTTTCTGGGGGAGTATCTTGATCATTTACAATAGCGAAAGTTGAAATGCATATTGGTGCATTTGAGTGCTTTGATGGTTAAGAAGCTAGCTCAGTATGTTAAGCACTCATTGCAGAGATCTGTGTTCATATGCAAGATGGCAATACGAAATGTATGCATGTGGACTCAGCCCTGCTTATGTCTCAAGATGATAAGCCTGCATGTATATGTACTTGGTTTTGTAGCACAGCATGTGCTATTATTAGTAACACAACTGCGCCAGGCAGTGGTTGCTATAAAAACGAACAAAGCTTCACTATGGTCATGGTCTAGACATTGGTTTGTTCACATGGGGACTTGCGTTGATTAGGTATCCAAATTCAAGACTATGGAATCAAAGAGTGAATTTGTGTATCCTGGCTTTGACAACAGGCAATACAGTGATCCGGGACAAATCATCTAATAACAGTGATATTACTGTGTTATCTACTGTGAAAAGGGTTGACTTCTCACATGTTGGTGGCATTATTTAGCTCATTGCTGGAATGAGTGGAAGGGGTTCTACACAGAAGAGAGCGGATCAGATATCACAGGCCTCCAGCAAACATACTTTAACGTCTGCTCATTTGTGGACGTATTTAAAACTTTAAAATACAAAAGAGAAAGCCATATGAAAGCTTTTAAGATAACATCATTTGGTATGTTGATACTTATATGCTTCGATTAATGGTATAGGTAATGATGGTAGAATCATTCCCATTTAGCATAATACGCTTCTATAACATTTTGTTTTTAAAAATTGGCATGGTTTGTTATGTGATTTTTCTACTTTCCAAGTCAGTTCAATAACATGGTATTATTTTAGTTCATGGTAAGTGCTAGAAAAGAAAGTGGTAAAGTAGAGAAATTGCAAGATGAGCACAAAACTCAGCTCCACCTCTTAACCAATGTGTGATGCTGGGCATCTCATTTAATATTGTATTGCCTAACCTGTCAAAATTGCCAGTCCTTAAACCTTTCAAAATTGTCGCCCTTCAAAGTGATTTCTTTCTCAGGGTATAATCTACAAAAAAGCCCCACTCATCGTTTCACTGGCTATAGTGTTGCTTCCTCTATAATAATGGCAAGAATTAATACAATTCACACCATTGTCATTTGTTTCTTTTCTCTCGAATGGTAACATTACTTAAAAACCATATGCCTCTTCGAATCTCAATCTGTCTGGGTACGGGCACCTTCCTGGTAGCTTAATCTGCATCCACTATCTATGCTGTGGTATGTGTAGCTTTCTCCTTGCTTCCCATTGGTCTCTTGTATCCATGCTTGAGCACTATTGCATTCTGGGAGGCAGCTAATCTGAGTCGTCTGTCTATTCTAGATTATGTGCACCTTTTTCATACGATCTGTAGCCTGCATGTATACTATGGTTGGCATACCTTTCTCGTTGCTAATATTGACGACAAGTGCCCTGCACCTAGGCTAGAACACAAGTATTCTCATCATGAACTTCTAATGTTGGCTCTGAAATGCTTCTGGTTTATCATTTTGATTAAAGCATGAGGGTACGGGGACTGGCAGGGAGTACCCCTGCCTATTGTGATTGCTGCAGGGCAACACATCAAGCTATGTCTTGTGATCCTAATGAGGGGTGTGTGACCAGATATTCTGGAATCCTTTATTTCTTTGTTCGGTGGAGGTAGTCCCAAAGTTGTCTGTACCCCGGGCACCCAAAGTGATTAAGATGGCCCTGAAAGAATGGAATCCTTTGTCAAGAACGGTGCTAGGGCAGTGACTTTGCTGTCTCTATTGCAGGTCAGTGTAGGTCAGTGTGGTACATCTGGTCGACTGGACCATCAATGTGGTGACATTGGTAGGGAGCAGCACACTTAATATTTCTGCACATCTGAGGCCTTAACCCTTGTGTGGTGCCTAATGTTTGGGCATGATTTAGGGTGCCTGTGCAAATGTTTTTCTTCAAAGTCTCCATAAAATGGAAGGTTGTGTAAGGAACTCATGGTGGCAACAGTAAAGACAGACACAAGGGATCACACTTTAAGGGTGTTTATTGAACTTTATAATGGGTGAGATAAATGCCTAATCTAAACCTAATCTAAGATGGGAGCAAGCTACGACCATCAAATAATAATAAGGCAGTCCTAGTGGCGTCTTGTCAAATAAAAAGGGCCTATAGTAAAACATAAATGACTGCCAATCCTTATTCCTAAATTACAAGAAGAGTGTGGGATAATGTTCACCAGAAAAGAAAGAAGTGTTAAAAAAATGCTAAATCAGGATGGTAAGGCTGGGTCTCCCTTCCCCACGTTTGAAGCCCGGGACAAGGAGGGACTCTCGAGCACAGCTCATTGGCCTTGTCAGCACAAGGTTCACAGTTCAGTTCAACAATATCAAATCCCCTTCAGAGGCTACGTCTCTCTGTTCTTAAAGTATCTTGCCTTAGAAGGTTTACTGATTCAAAGTAATAAACAAACTAAAGTTCTTTCAGTGTTCGTACACCTTGGGTAATTGTTCTTCCCTCGGATTTCACAATGACAAACAAAGGTTCTGTGGACGATTGCTCATCGCCCCTAGAATCTCTCTCTGCTGGGCTTGGATCCTCCTTATAAAAATGGGCCTCCCTTAGGTGGTTCACTACAGCCTTTCATCAAAACAGTTCATGTATTCCTAATACAGTTCATGTATTGCTCAGTTTTATCAAACTTGCCAATTATCACAGTTCACAATTGACGCCTCATGCCACCCTTTCCTCGGGCCTTCTGGTTATCATAGTTTTAAAAACAGGTCCCGGTCAGAGCCTTTCCAATGAGGGATCACGTGGCGCCGGACCACTATGCATCTGGACCTCTACTGGGCTTTCTTTAAAGTTCAAACATACAAACAAGTCCTTTCTTCTTGCGTTCAAAATTTTGCTACATGCAACCCTGGGTTTTAACACAGTTGGGTTTGATATCAGCTTCCTCCGACTCACCAGCTGTGCTGAACCCTTTGGCTTCTTTATTCTCTGGAGTCAAGGATAGTACCACGGTAGCCAGCTTGCCTCTCCGCCTGCATTATCAACATGGGAGGCCTCTGTGTACCATTGTCGTCTGCTGCTCTGCACGCCAGATGTAACTCCCGGTCTTACGATTTCCCTTCTGGATGCTTTGCGGATCTGAGTTGAAAAGGGCAGGGACAATTCCCCCTTCGTTTTCCTTTCAGGTCTCACTGCTTTTCTTCTCTGTTTGAACGGTGGGTTTGGTGTAGCTTTCTCTTTGTGCGTTCGGCCTTGCTCGAAGTGTGCTTTCGTGCTCTGCCTTTTATCCCTGTGGGGAAGGTAAAGGGCTGTCAGGTGTGCGTGGTTATTGTAAATTGCCTGACTCTGCCTGAGCCGTGTGTTGGGACATGTCAGGTAAACGGCTCTGGTGTTAGTCCATTGTCTATTACAATGTAAAAAAGTGTTAGTGTGGGAAAAGGGGGGTAGAGCTTCTAAATATCCTACTGGGTAGGATGGGGCAAAAGGTGTTACAGGAAAGGGATACCACGTCTCAAACCTCAGTGTCCCACCTCCACTCCCCAAAAACCCCTTGCCCTGGTGATCCTCCCCCTCTGGTCCACCCCAGGAACTGGATCCAATAGCGATGGTCATGTCTTGGCCACCTGGTGGATAGATTCCCAGGGACTAGTGAGACACCCTTGGGTTTCTCACAGTCTGTTATTTGTAAAGGAAACTGAGATGCAGACTAAAAGGTTTACAGATTACAAAATGGCTTCCTCACAACCAGACGTTTCTGGTCTGCGCTGTAGGTTAACATCTCTACTGCAATGTCCTTGGTAGGTCTTCTGGCAGATGTTGCCAGGATGTCTGGATCCTAGGAACACAACTGTTGCAGCCTCTATATGGATTTGATAGAAGGCCCTTATGAGTTCTCCAAAAGTACTGAGTCTCAATGGTCCTTGTGCAGACGCCCGGCCATGAATGATCGCATTTCCCTTAAAACACTGGGTAGCATCAGGACTAAAAGCTTATTCGACCAGCCCAGCAGTCAGCCACTTGAAGTTGTCCAGCAGTCTCTCCAAGGCACGTCATTGAACAGTGATGGTAATGAACCTTCGTGAGACTAGTACACACCGTGACCATTCAATTGGCCCTCAGTTTGGAGCAAACAAGCCCTTCCCCTTATAAATGTGGAATCCTGTGCCTATCATTTGCTGTTTTTAAAGAGGTGCCTCCCTGCTACAAGGGTGTTTACATGAGGTCATTCATTGAATTACTTTACTCCGTGTTAACTGTATTCCCTTGTGCTTCACTCCGAGAGATTTGCCTGGATTGTTTGATCAGCTACCAGTGGGTATGCCAAGGAAAGCCATAGTAATCTGTCCTGCATGTGTCGGTGATCCCATTCGCCACGCTGTTGTTTATGTCACCCCAGAGGCTGACCGTTGGTTTTATCATGGATCATATGTTGGTGGGTTTTCTTCTCTGGAAGGCCTTAATATTTTGCATTTTAAGCCAGGGCACCATCTGTTGGCGTCTAGTCCCATTGGATGTCTTGCAGGCTTTGACTATGGGGATAACAGTGCAAAGTGTTGCCAAACTGGCCATAGCTAACTCATTTCTTAGCTTGAAGTGCCTAGATCTTTTTAGAAAGATTTTTCTTTACAGCACAGAAGATGGGTAACCCCTTCATCGCTGACAGAGGGGAAGCAACAGACAATATTCAAACGCAGCTCATGTCAAGCGGAACAATGCTTAATAGACAAGGCAAAACCAACAAAAATGACAAGAAGGAGACCTGAACATACACTACAAATCAGTTCTTGTGTAGATTACCATTGTTTGACTGCATAGCTCTGTTTTTCCAGCCCGGCTGCATTCTAGTGGCACGGACAGGTTAGACCATCCTTCCTTCAGATTAGCACTTTATTGTGATGCACTTTATTTTTATATAAACAATAAGCTAATATTCAATTATGTATATTTAATATGTATTTTTTAATGTTGAAATGATAATAAAATGATTACAGTTTTTTAATCAAATGATGTCTTTTCTGGGTTGATCTGTAGTGTATATTCTGGTCTCCTTCTTGTCATTTTTGTTGGTTTTGCCTTGTCTATTAAGCTTTGTTCCGCTTGACATGACCTCTGTTTGAATACAGAACTTATTACAGTGCAGTAACGCCTTCAGCTTCACTATGCTGGCTTTTGCTCATTTGTCATGGGGAAAATGACATGTCAATACTGGGAAACATTGTTTGCCTTAGTCTTGTTACTTTGTTGCCCATTTTGGTAACATGTTATCATTGTACAATGCAGTACAATGGAATACACTTTTTGTTTTGCCGTATACCAACACTCAGAGGAGATTTGGTTACTTAAGTGAGCCTAAGGTTTGTCCCTTGGCCATCTTTTCACTAACCCTTCTTCCTGGCCTGTGAGGACAAGAAATTCCTATATGGACTTCAAGGGCCTGGGAAAGCTGAGGCTTTTCATGGTCTACTGCAGGGTCATGTGTGTTGCTGCCATGAGGTGGGTTGGGACAGCCTGGTCCCAATCAACAAACTTGTTTCATTGTCTCTGAATGGTATGCATGAGCTGTGCCACCGATGGTCCTGATTGGACCACAGCACGGGTCTGTGGGAGCTAGATCCTAGATTGGCTAGTAGGAGGTTTGACTCTTACCTGTCTTTTGGATAAGAAGAGAATGCCTGCACCCATTTCCAGAGAGATCCTGAAAGAAACCTGAAGGAGCCAAGTATCCTGCACAGCTGCAAGATGTGTAAGGAGACCGTGAACCTGTTGGAAGAAGGCCTGGCAACCAATTTCTGCTGCTGTCCTTTAAGAGCCCTGTCTTGTAGGTGATCTCTAGAAATCCTGCGAAGGAGCTTCGGCAGTTGGAGTGAAGGGAACATCCATTCTCCACGTCAGTTCTGAGTCCTGTGAAGAAGAGCCCTTGGAAGTGTGCCCCTGGATCACCCAGTGGCTACCAAGGTCAGAGTTTGGGCTACCGTGCTCCAGATGCCACTGTTCCGCTTTGAAGCCTGGAACTTTGGGGATCGAGAGCTTGTGCTACATGACTCACCTCTGCCAAATGGTGTGGCTCCAGCATCAAGGGGACCCAAGATAAGAGGCAATGTCTGACCACAGGTGTGACCCCTTGCGTGGCCATCATCCAAAACAGCTTTCCTGCATCCCATCCTGTGCTTAGAGGGGCCCTGCATCGAGTTCTTCTGCATTCTCCATCCTGAAGACCTTACACCAGCATTTGTTGCCGACCAAAGAAGTGCTCAAACCTGCAATCTCTGGGCATCCAGGACCAGAGCCAACAGTGGGAAAAGTGAACTTGCACCCTTTTCTGAAGACTTGCTAAGTCCTAAGAGGAATTGGAGTACAGAAGTGAGTTGTAACAGTACTACCTTGAACTCCTATCGCCCTTCTAAAAGTTTGTTAACTTTTGTAACAGTTTGGCATTGCGATTGCTTGCTCACGCAAGCGCTCTGAAAGTGGGGGACACTTTTATTCACTAGAACAACTTGTCCTCTAACCCTTGGAATTCTTTATTGGACCACCAGAAGCCCGCCACTAACTTTTTCCCGTCTACCAAAACTGTGTGGAACCTTTGTGAACTTTTTAGGCACAAGCCCCAATACATCTTATGGATGGACTTTTAAAGTTAGTGTTGTATCTCTGTGGACCTGTAGTGCTGCATACTAATACTTACCTTCCTTTGCAGGGTGGTGTTATATATTTTGCCCTACTCCAGTGATTGTATAGATGTATTGTTTATTTAGTGTTGTGTGATATTAACTGCAAAATTTGAGATTTTGTTGTATGCATGTTGTGGCATCTGGTAGGCTGAACAGTGGTAGAAAATATTGTTCAAACTAGCTGCTGCTGGCTGTAATTCTATTGGCGAACAAAGCTTTTTGAAATTACTTCAACTTTCAACTTATCTGAAATACTTCTGAGATATTGCTTATTTACAACTGGAGCGCAACGCAGAATAACACGTGCTTGCCGACTTTGTAGCAATTGTATTATACGAAAATCAAAGTGTGCTAACTTCCTTGAGTAGGACTACATCTCCCATCGGCCCTGTGCCATACTTCTAGACATGTCAGGCGTGTCAGCGCCAGCACGTCTAAGCTGGTTTGTGCGGGTTCATGATGCGGTGGACGTGCCAGGCTACTGTTCTACTACAGGTAATCAATATATGTATACTTACATGCTCCGTCCCTGTTGATTATATGTCACACTTTCTATACAAGTAAACTATGGGCCATCCAGCAGCTCTTTCTTTCATTTTGACTGCTAGGAAAGCCTCAGGTGAAGCCATAGTCAATAGATACCTGACTGAAGCTAAGTACCTTCATCCTCCGATTACTAACTCGGGAACCTACCATTTCTGATACTGGTACCGATGTGTAGCCAATAGAGTCGGCAGCAATCGGTCACCTGTTCTTTTTGTCTCCCAAGTAGACAGATAATACATGATCTTAGTACGTCTAGCATACCTGACAGCAGTCCTGCTATTACAACAACACTCCCCTTAACTCATAATGCCATGATCAGTAGGCCTCTAACAAAACAGACCACTTCCATATTCTCCGGCCCTCAAAATAAGCTTGGCCAGACAATTAAGGGGCAAAGCTTGCAAACTATTTGAGTTGCTCTACTGAATACTGTAAGAGGATTCAATTCAACACTACAGCTAAGTCAATGCCTAGTCTGGGATACTGAATGGAAACCCTTATTACTATATCTTTATGCCCAGTTCATGCGTTCTGGATGACTACCCCTATAAACCCCTCTCTTGGAATCCCCCTGACCCCACTAAGCCAAGAAGTAGTTCTGTTTTGCAAGTTTAAAGGTTTATTTGATAATTTAAACAATAGATATATATATCACACTTTATATTTGTATTTGTATTTAGTTTATTTATAAAGCGCAGCCAGGCCCTGGGGCATATGGGCGCGTAAGGTAGAACTGGTTACAGGGGAGCAGTTAAACAAAGTTACGTTACAGTTACAGTTGCAGGAAGGTTACAGTTACATAAGTGTGCAATCAAAACAATACGGTCGGCCAGGTTCCAAAATGGTTACAGGTGGGAACTGGCATAATAAGCAAGTGCATGTGCAGAAGTTAAGCTGTCAGGAGTCCGTGTTATGGAGCCAACACTTCGTGCTATGTTTGAACCGGTTGAATGAGGGTTCTGCGCGTAGATGTGGGGGGATGGTGTTCCATAGTTTGGAAGCTTGTACTGGGAAGCTAGCTCCACCCGAGTTGAGGAGTTTAAATCTTGGTATGGTCAAGGTGTTAGTTTGGGCTGCTCTAAGAGGTCTCAAGGCGGAGTGTGGTGTGAAGTGGTTAGTGAGGTATGCTGGAGCAAGGTTAGCCCTGACTTTGTGTGTGAGGGCAAGTGTTTTCAGTGATATTCTGTGCTTGACAGGGAGCCAGCGTAGGTTACGTCTAGTCTCAGATATGTGTGCTTTTTTGGGGATGTTCAGGGCAGCTCTGATTGCATTGTTTTGGACTACTTGTAGTTTATTCATATTTTTATGGCTGGTGCCCAAGTAAAGGGCGTTGCAGTAGTCTATTTTGGAGAGGACTAGAGCTCTCGCTAGAGTGATACAGTTAGGTGCGGAGATGAATGGTCTGCATGCAGTGATAAGCTTGCAGGTGTAGGCAGCTGATGACGCTACTGCGTTAGTTTGTTTAGAGAGGGATAAGGTAGCATCGATGTAAATACCAAGAGTTTTAGTGTTATTAGAGACTGGGATGAGATTGCCATCTATGGTAAATGCTTTGAATGAAGGATTGAGGTTTTTAAGTTTGGCATGAGTGCCCAAGATAATCAGCTCGGTTTTATCGTCATTAAGACACAAGCCATGGTGTGCCATCCATGCTTGTATAACGGAGTAGATTTCATTGAGGGTCGTGCTGTCTATTTCGTAGTCACCCGTGATAGGAAAGAGTATCTGGGTGTCGTCCGCGTAGTTGGTATACGTGACACCCAGATAGTCTAGGATATCGAAAAGGGGTTTCGTGAATATATTATAAAGTGTCGGGGACACGCATGAGCCTTGCGGGACACCACAAGGTACTTGGGCCGGCTCAGCGGAATCTGTGGGAGAGAAGACCCTCATAGTTCTGTTCGCCAGGAAGGAGCTGATCCATGCCGTGGCTGCATCTGAAAAGTGGGCTGCAGATTTCAGGTGTTGGCAAAGTGTTTGATGGTTAACCAAATCAAACGCTGCTGACAGGTCAAGCAATAAAAGGAGTGCAAGTTTGCCATGGTCTTTCAAGGTTTGGATCTGAGTGGTAAGGTCAATAAGTGCAGTTTCCGTACCGTGTCTTGGTCGGAAGCCTGATTGCCTGAGCCCTAGGAGATTGTTGGTTTCTAGATAAGCCTGTATTTGTAGGTAGGCTGCTCTGTCCAGTATTTTTAATAGGAAAGGTACCGTCGTTATTGGTCTGTAATTAGACGGGTTAGCTGGGTCAAGCGTAGGTTTTTTAAGGAGTGGAATGACCCAAGCGTCTTTAAGATTGTCAGGAACTATTCCAGATTTGAAAGAGGCATTGATGAGAGTGGTAATGAATGGCGCCAGATCGTGTGCAGCTGCTTTAACTATCGGGGCAGGGCAGGCATCGCCTTGGCAATTTGAAGGTTTCAGTTTCCTGATGATGTTTTCTACTTCTACTTATAATAAATTAATAATTGAATATCACACTTAATCTGAGCAGTAATCAATAATGGATAGTCCGGCACTAGCACACTTCTTTATAATCAATGATGAGTGGTTATAGGATGGATAAGATAGCAACACTGGTAAATAGGGACAGAAGAATAATGTGGTAGAGAATGCTTTATAGGGTTCAAGGAAATGCAAGGTTGAATGAATGAAATGCAGTATAGAAATACTCAATATGACTTCAACAAAACAATGTAATCACTTTTCTCTGGCAATCCCCTCCCCCCCTTTATGCAATGCAAGGAAATGGAAGGAAAGCACACAGTTCTCAGAAATGCAATCAAATGTAATTCAGTTCACCCCAGCAAGCTTAGACCACAGAAGTTGGAAACACAAGCCCAAAATGCTTTTATATGTGCTGGCAATGAAGTGAAAAATATGCTAAAATGCTTTTAATTCCCTCTAGAGGTTCAGGGTGAGTGGTATCTATTTAATATTAGTCCAGGCTCACTCTAGCAATGATTCAGGGATGGTTCTTAAGAGGCAAACAAATTTTTAGCAAGGAAACTGCTGTTTTCACACGTGGAGAAATTTGCAAATCGTGGCAAAATTCGCGAGTGCGTTTTTCGCGATTGCGGCAATAGTGTATGGAATAGGAATGCGGTTCTAGGTTCGTTGAAAAGCCAGGATTCCCAGCTTTCAGAGGAAAGTTACTGCAAGTCTCTAAGACAAACGGTCACAGAGATATGAGCGATATGGTAAAGGTCGTTTTTCAGATTTGAAATTTTAAAGTTCAAAGTGACAAGTGACAGCTAGCTACTAGAAATGACAGGTGACGGCTTTACAAAATGACAGGTGACAGTTAGGAGGCAGTTCTACTTAGATTAAAATAGATTGAATTATATTATTTTAACTAAGAGATTGGTTCTGCACAGTTCTGCTAGGTACTCACAATATATTTAGAAATAGAATGGGCCTCGCCACGGATCTGGTCAGGTTTTAGACTGGACTCTGGTCTGGTCTCGGCACTTCACAGTGATCTGGGTCAGCTCTCTGGTTCTGCTAACAGTGGTCTGGGTCAGCTCTGCTCTCTCTGGGTACAGCACTGCTTCTGGATCTTTCTGCACAGCTTTCTCTGGAGATTGATGGATTTGAAGTCTGGATCTCTGGATGTGGTATGGTCCGGCAGCATGCTCCGCAGCAAATGGAATTGAATGTCCCTATCTGTCCTGACTGTCTGCTTTTATGTGTTTTGAAAATGGGTGGAGAGGCTAGCTTCCTAGGCCCTACCCCTCTCCACTTGTCATTGGCCACTTCATCCTCTTCCCCTTGATTGGGGAAATGAAATGAAGTGTCATCATGATGAGGTCTGTTTATGGTACAGAGAACCCACCCCTGTCAAATTACACACAATCTATATTTTGACCCAAAAGACATATTTGCACAGGTACACATTTGTTTAAAATTACATGCACCCATCACATATCACAGGAGGTATACCCTGTCCAAATCTGCTCTTCCTGAGAGCTTGCATTGAGAAATGGCAACATATTTCACTTTTTGGTCAGGTTACCAATATCAGATTCTTACTCAAATTTACCCAAATGTGTGCAAGGCATGCAGGCATTAATTGATGAAGTATCAGACTTTTAACATGCATACATTTTAAGTAATACCCTCTTAACTGCTAGCTTGCCCCCAGATCATGCCACCGGTTCTAAAAACCTCTTAAAATGTGGGCAGAAAAATCACAAGAATTATGGTATCATTTAAATAACTATGACAAGTCCGTACTATGAGTTATTCATCTTTTTCTAAAACCATATTCTGGCTACAGGGGGTGTGTCTTTTCAGGTCACATGGTACAGAAACCAGTCTTTCCACTTTCTTCAAGCTCAGCCTCTGTCTCCAGTTTCTCACCCTCCCAGTTTCTGCCAAGCCAGCTTGCTCTCACATGCAGTGCTCCTCCCCTTTCCTTCCAGGAGGAAACCACATTTACGACTCCCACCAATAAAACATTTGCCTGAGTCAGGACAGGGCTTTGTTCAATTTCCTGCAGAGCCTAGGTAATTCAATCAGAGAAGTGTCAGATCCCTTTTGGTGGGAGCAGCAAAAGGCAGCTAGGCCTGGGAACACAGCTGTAGTGCAAGTCTCATCTCCTGTCGGGGGTAGCTGGTGGGCAGAATTCAGTTCCTTAAGCCAGGCCCCAGCTAATGTCACTTTTAGTTACCCAGTTTTCTGCATTCAAATAAAACTAACCATTTTTTACATATGCAGCTAAAATGCTGATTCTAAGTTTAAACTATGACATTTAAACAATTGCAACCTATGTGACACTCAAAAGTAGGTCACTCATTTCTTTTAAACATTTAGATTTTTAGTGTCTTTCAGTCCAAATTTACTTAAACTGCTGAAATCCACAGCTCAGCCAGTCTTGTTATAAACCTTCAAGTCACTTCAGAATATAACTTTACATTGGATCCACCTCTTAGTAAGTCTTTCTTTGGCCTGCTTTGGGTTCATTTATTCAGTTTTACACAAAAAAAGTCTGGTGTTGTTTTAAAACGCCGGCTTTCTGATAGTGGTGAGTACTGGTAATGCAACCATTTTGGGGATTTTTCTTGGATTAATGCATTCCAAACAGGAATGGTTCTTACATGGTAGTAAATCCTTGCTTAACATTGTTTTGATGGGGCTCCTTACAGTAAAATGGTTATGTGGAACCCCACAAAAGGGTTGAATCTTTAAAGTGGTCCAATGAGCCACGATTTCGGCAACTTTTTGACATCAATAACAGTGGATTTTGTTAACAAAGATCTTTCTTTACACTGGTGGGTGGCAAGTGAGGTAACCATTTTGGTGTGCGCACAAACTGCGTGGTTCTCCTGGATTCTGGCGCACTTGTGGGCTTTTTGGCCATCTTGGATTTTCTAAGCCCACAGCACCAAATGTTGCAGCATGAAAGCTCAAACGTGGGTCAGGACACCCAACAGATCCCCCCACGTGACTGCCCTTTGAATTTGAGTCGATGGGGAGTCGGGTGCACAAGGGTTTTGACCCACGCACTGGTCTGTCCGCATAATCTTCTTCCAATTCTGCAAATGGCACAGTTCAGCATCTTTTCCTCCATCCGGTACTGATCGATCGGTTCTCCTCGCCGGTCCTGATGGGAATATTGGGCGGTACCCTGGGCCCCCCGCGTCTCTGCTCCCGGTCTCCGGATCGTCCTCCTTGGCCAGTCTCGAGGTTTTCTTTCTCCTAGGACGACAAAGGAAGAGCGGCAATACCTATTCATAGACATTTTTTCCCCCACCATTGATATAGTGGGGTGGCATATGAATTTTAGAACTCAACAGATATGCACATGCACATTTTTTTAAATTAAGAGACAGGAACACAAACTTGAGAAACACAGAATTTGATAGGCGATATGTAGGATATTTTAAGTTAGAACTGAATTAATCTGAGACAGTACCCTCTAGGATTCCAGAGGATTCCTCCAGTTGTTGCAGAGTGTGCCTGGGATGGCAACACTTCAACTGGTTTATGTGGACCCACTTGTCTTCCCCCTCTGCCAAACCGCCTTTGGGGATACGGATCTTGTAGGCCACAGGGGAGATTTTGTCTATAATCTCAAAGGGTCCCTTCCATGTAGGCAAAAATTTTCGCTGTTTGGCCTGGTTCCTTTGGAAATTGTATAGATAGACCCGGTCCCCCACCTGATATTCCTTCCTGGAAGTCTTCAGGTCATAGTGGGTCTTCATGGTATCAGCTGATCTTTCTAGATTCCGCTGAGCATAAGCAAAAGCATGCTGAAGGTGTTTCCTTAAATTCTCCACATACTCATGAGTTGTGGAGGCATTTATCAGTGTCTGCTCTTGGGTCCTGTAGAGCAAATGCTGAGGAAGCACCA
Organism: Ambystoma mexicanum; assembly: GCF_040938575.1. Lineage (NCBI taxonomy): Eukaryota > Metazoa > Chordata > Amphibia > Caudata > Ambystomatidae > Ambystoma > Ambystoma mexicanum. The sequence continues at coordinate 112,234,695 of NC_090929.1, read as the reverse complement.
TCTTGCGTCCAGTCATCAACTCGAATGATGACATTTTAGTTGCAGATGAAGGGGTAGATCTGATGGCCATTAGGACCAGCGGTAATCGGATATCCCAACTTGGCCCAGAATCTGCCACAAACTTCTTTAATATGCTCAGAATGGTTCGGTAATATCTCTCTACTGCCCCAGAAGAAGCTGGCCTGTAAGCAATATGTAGCTTTCTCTTGACCCCCAGTATCTCCCACATCTTTGTCATTACTTCACTGGTGAAGTGGCTACCTCTGTCTGACTCAATCCTTTGAGGTAGACCAAAACGGGAAAAGATGTGGTTAATCATCAGGGCAGCTGCTGTTTCTGCCTTGCAATTCGGGGCTGGGAGACATTCCACACACTTGGTAAACAAGCATGTAACGGTCAACATGTACTTGTTTCCTCTAGTCAAGCGAATCACGGGGCCTACAAAGTCGATTTGTAAATCTGACCATGGCAGTGTCATCCCCCTCTTTTGGAGAGGCGCACGGTGCGTGAGGGATGATGGCTGAAATTGTGCACACACAAGACACCCCTTCAAGTATTGGTCGAGGTCCTGCCCCATGTGTGGCCAGTATGCAACCTCTCTTAAGATTTCCAGTGTTGTGTGAAACCCCCTATGACCGGCGGTGGCCGCATCATGGGTGTGACTTAACATCAGGCTTCGGAATGAGGTAGGAACCACCCACTGATCGTGGCCAGCTTTGGATTTCCTTACCAGCAAACCGTCTTGGATCCGGAACATTTTTGGACATTTCATCAACACCCTTAGGTCCTCTTTCCCAATGTAATCGGTATCCGTCAGGAGAAAGTTCTCAGGGTCCTCAAGGTGCTGGTAAAATTTACCAATTATTGGATCCCCCTTCTGAGCGGTAATCAAATCAGCATCAGGGGTCTCCTTACTCCATTGTCCAATTGAAAGGTTGTTGTGAGCATTTGTCTGGGACCTAGTGATAGCAGTGACCTGGATTTCCCCCAACAGGGACTCAATCTCAATTAGATCCCCTTGGATGGCCCCGGTTTTGGCCAGCTGATCAGCTAAGTCCTTTCCAGTTTTGTCTGGTCCCTCTACTTTGGAATGACCCTTGATCTTTTTCCAATAGATGGTCATCTCATTCGAGGTGACCAGATCATCAATGTTTTGGATCAACTTCCCATGTTTCAAGGGTTTGTTGTTAGCACATAACATGCCTCTGGTTTTCCAATTAACCAGGTGCTCCACGAACCCGTTCCGTACATAATCCGAATCTGTGATTATGACCAGTTCGCGGAGTTGATGCTGGACAGCAGTGAGGATGGCCTGATGCACAGCCATCAATTCTGCCACCTGACTACTTCGGGGACCAATTTTGTATCCAGCGGAGGGTTCTGGGGACTCATTCACCCATGCATTCCCTACGCCGGCCACCAGTTCTTTCTCCCCGTGGTTGTCAACATGGTACGAGCATCCATCCACATAGACAGTGGGCATTCCCTCACACTTGTCTTCTTCAAAGACTTTGTGTGGGGAATTAAGGTATGCCTCCGTGTTGTCCTTGATTTTTAGACTTTCGTCCTCGAGACAGTTTTCTCTGGCACAATCATGCAAGTCAGCCAGACCTTGCGCGAGGGGACTCTTCTTGTTTTGGCCATATCTGACCTCCACAGGAAAGCCTTGCATTGACAGAATCCAGGAAGTAATTCGGGAATTACTCAGATTTCCGGCCCGGATTCTATCACTTTGTAGATATTGCAGAGGCTGGTGTGGAGTCTCCACTATGATGTGTTCCCCCTGGATAAACGGGAGGTAATTCTTCAATGCCCACACCGTTGCCAGGAGTGCCTTCTCACAATCGTTGAATTTCTCCTCCACAGAGGATAAAGTTTTGCTCGCATAGGAGATTACTTTATTGACCTTGTCATGCTTTTGGTATAATACTGCTGTCAAGCACGTATTAGAGAACCCCGTCTCCAGGAAGAACTCCTTGTTTCTGACAGGGTAAGCTAGGCAAGGCGCTTGTGAGAGGCTTCTTTTGAGTTGTTTTACTGCCTCGGCTTGTTCTGGACCCCATTCCCACTTGACCCCCCCCTTCAGGAGATGAATCAGGGGTCTGGTGATCTCTGCGTAGCCCTCAATGAACTTTCTGCTGTAATTAGTCAGTCCAAGGAGGCTCCTTAGTTCCCGCAGAGTTGTGGGGTCTTTCAGTTTCTGAAGTGCTTCCACTTTCTTTTCCTGGGGACAGAGACCCTGAGGAGGAATCTCATGCCCCAAGAAATTAACACTGGTTCTACAACACTGTGCTTTCTGAAAGGAAAGTTTTGCTCCGGCGGCCCTCAACTGTGTCAGAACATAACGGATCTCCTCTATGTGTTCCTCCACAGATGAACTTTTGATGAGGACATCATCTACATAAGCCAGGTTACCCCTCGCACCCAGGTCGGGCATGGCCTTATGTAGGAAAATGTTGAATTCATTGCCGGAGTTGAGGTATCTGAAGGGAGTCCGGGTCCATGTGTATTGCTGGCCCCCAAAGGTAAAAGCCAGTTTGTATTGGTCCTCCCTGCTGACAGGCACGGTCCAGTATCCATTGGTCAGGTCTATTGCAGTGAATACCTGTGACCCCTGGATCTGGGCCAGCCCTTGGTCAATGTAGGGCAGAGGCCATCGGGAAGTATGGACCCGTTTGTTGAGCTCCCTGAGGTCGGCGCAGAGTCTCCACTGGCCGTTTGGCTTCAATATTCCCAGCACCGGATTATTGAAGGTGCTGTGAACTGGACGGATTATTCCCCGGGACTCAAGGTTCTTAATTATTTCAGTAAGGGACTCCATGGATGCGAGAGGCAAACGATATTGCTTCACAAACACTGGAGTCATGCCAGGGTCCGTGGGGATTGTTGTTGTGTGGATGTCGGTGCGGCCACAGTCATATGAGTCTACTGCAAAGAGATCTTGGAAATCCAAGAAAACTTGTTTCAACTTTTGCTTTTGTTCCAGAGTCACACAGGCATCAGCTAGGTTGACTCTCTCTTCCACCATCTGCCTGAAGCCTGGAAAGACTTCTGGTTTGGCTATCTCAGCGGCCTCCTCCAGCTGGGTGGAGAAGTCCCTGGTCAGAGTGCTGATTTGGACTGGAGGCTTCAGGTGGGAAAGGCAGCCCTCATGGACCTGGAAAATCACCTCATCCCTTCTGAAGTCACAAGTCACATCTTCCTTACCATAAGGGCAAGAAGTGTACACCAGGAAGTTCCCCCCATGCCGGGTAAAAATCCTGTCTGGTGTTGTATTGTCCTCACTGTCACTGTCAAAACAGTCCTTGGGGATTGGTCCTAACAGTTCATTACCTAAATCGATGGAAAAATGTCGGTCATCAACCGCCATTCCAATAATGGTGCCTGCGGCTAGAGTAATACTCTTTAAGTCGCTGTTATCCACCTCTATTAGAATGGTGTCATGTTCTATGTTGACTAATGGTGTTGGGTTTACCCCCAACCCTTGCTGTTGGAGAGAAGCGTTTAGATGTATGTAAGCATCAGGGTTTTGCAAATATTGTCCTCTTTTAACTTTCACTTCCAGGGAGAATTGTCGGGTCCTTTCTGGGATGGTGACTTCCTCTTTGATCTTAATTTCAACTGCATAAGGTAGCAATTGAGCTGACCTAAATGCTTTTTCTGGATCATCAAAGCCCATGGGATTATCCGCTAATCGGGACCAAGCTTTGAAGTTTATTAGGTCCAAACTAATGGCAAAGCGATTGAGAATGTCACTGCCTAAGTAAAAGGCGGCAGTAACGTCTCGCACGACCCAACAATTATGGACTATGCTCTTGTTGCCAATGGAGATTTTGAGCATACACCTGCTTGGCAGGAGATGTTTGGAATTAGGTGCTTCCAGGTCCATTTCCCATTTGTCTATCAGTTTGAATGTGGGAATGGCTGGATCTTTTGGGAGTTGGCGGAACATGGCTTCGCTGATGAAGCTCTTACCATTGCTCACACACACTCGAGCGAGAACAGAGTCCTTCCCATCATTTAACTGAACAGGGATGAACAACTGCTCTCCAATTTGCTGAATATCAGCCAGGCTCTGAGCTGATTTCACATCTTTCTGGACTATAGGAGTGGGAGTTTCTGATTGTGGATTAGTATAGAATTTCAGAGTATTTCCTTCCAGCGTGGAATACCACTTTAGACTGGAAGGAAGGTTGATTTTCAGAAATAGAGAGGACCCCCCATCACCAGTCTGTTGTCCTACTGCTATTACTGTCACGTCTGGAATTTGGCTATTCTGGAAGTGAAATTCTACTTGGTCAGATTTTTGTTCAACCATGTGGCAGGTGCCGTTTAAACTAACATGGTTGACACTCTGTTTTAATTTTATTGGTCGGCTAGTCTGGGTCCAGAGGACCTTGTTTACGCAATCTATTAAGGGTGACAACCTCCTCAGGAGGTCATTCTCCAGTAAACAAGGGGTGCCCTCTGGAGTCACTACTATGACCGGGTGTTTCACCTTGTGTCGCCCGATCTTAATGTCCAAGTCTGCAGTCCCCTCAACGGGAATTTCCTTCCCGTCAAAGTTCTGCAGTTGTCCAGGAAGAGAGGTGAGAGGAATTTGGTAATTCTCTCCCCTTCCTGCATTCAGTTCGTCAAGGGCCCTTCTGGACAGAAGGGTAGCTTGAGATCCAGTGTCCACCAGTGCCAAAATTGTACCCTGCCCCTGTACTTGTACCGGGACATAGTATCTTCCCTCCTTCTCCTCAAGGGGGCACAGATAATGCACATTTTTGGACAACTGGTGGGCTAACTTTCTGGTTTTGGACATCGCTAGCGAAGAGATTTGGGCAGAATTCTGTGGAGAGCCTTGGGAATCTGAAAGAAAAAATTGGCAACTGGAGATCAGAGCCATTGTGGGTTCCCCTGGCTCCGGTTCCGGGCCGCCCCCCCCTTTTTGGAGGCAGTCACCAGGATGGGCTTGAACCAGGGGATTTTCTTGCTGTTGGTTCTGGGATGAGATGGTGGGCGGCGGTAGCTCAGTCTCCACATCTCCCCAGTCTGGATTTGCATCCCTAGGGACCAATTTTTCTTTGGGAGGAGTTCCCCCCTCTCTGAAGGAGAAGATCCTTTCCCCAGGATCCTCTGAGGATCCCTCTCCCTCAAATTGGAAGATCTGTACCTCCTCCTTAAACTGAGTATGTTTGGGTCTTTTGTTTCTCCTACCCCCCCTCTGCTCCTTAGGAGGCAGACTTTCAGGGGCAAGAGATTTTGTTTCCGGTTCCTGGGTTTCCAGGGGCTGTTTACAAGTGAGGAAGGAAGCTTCCTCCAAGGCTTTACACCCCCCTTCCCTTTGTGCCTCCTCCCTGGGAACCGGTGAGTTATCGGGGTGCTGCCCCCGTCATTGTTCTGGAGCACCAGGTCCAGAGTTGGGTGCGTTCTGCGCCGGCATGCCGATCTGAGGGTTCTGCTGAGCCCTCAGTATGTGACCCAGATCCCGCACCATGTTTTGAACCTGGCGCTCTAACTGGGAAACCCGCTCAGGCTGATACGGGGCCCTGTTTTCTCCCCTGGGCTGATCCCGGGAAGGGTAGCTATCCCTTCTTTGGTAGTACCCCTGGTTGGGAAGATTTGGATACCCCTCCACCCTTGGCCTCCCCTCTCCCGGATTCGGTTGTCTGGGCTTAGGGAATTGGGGTGAGAAGGGTGGAGAATCTTGGGGCTGGAAGTTGGGTGGATACCTGGGGAAAAAGTTCTGCCCAGGATTTGGAGAATTTCTGCCCTCCTGTGGGAAGTTGGGAGGGAAGTTCCCTGGGTTAGGTGCTCGGCTGGATCCCCCCCCTTGGGCTGGAGGAGTCCACACATAACCCAGGATGGGTCGACTTCCCTTGTAACGGGGACTTACATAGTCAGGAGAGCGAGGGACCCCATTTGTGGGGCTGCCTCCCTGGCTCCCTGTCTGTGACTGGCCCGAGGACCTTCTGGGCCTAGCATTATTAGGTGCAGGTAGGTTTTTAGGCCCCCCCATCTCCAAATCCAAAACGGGGGCAACCTTTACCTCTGCCACCTTGGCAGCAGCAGGGGTGCTGTTAGTTTTGGGGTTTTTGGGCTGGTTTTTGTTTTCCACCGGTTTCTGCACCTCGTAGATGCGGGTGGCTTGTTCAATGACCCAGTCTAAAGATCTTTTCTCGTGAAAATCCCTCACGAGCTGGGTCATTATGTATTTGGGCAAGGCATGGAAAAACGTATTAATAAATTCTCTGCTATCCGTGCGCACCCTTCTTGTGGTCTGTGCAAAAGCACGCTTTAACTCCTGCACAAATTCTTGTGGGGCCTGATCCTCCCCACATTGTAAATTGTAGGCTGCCTTGCGAGCCTCTTGGGGATTTCTGTGAACAGAAAAATGTTTTAATATGGCCGCCCTATAGGTGGACCACCTGGAATGATTTTGGTCCTCCAGCCCTGCAAAGAAACTGGAGTACTCTGGGGAGAATGTCCACTTTACATATTGGATACAGCTTTGGCTGTCCTTCAAATGAAAAGTCTCCATCATTTGCTCATAGAGCTCCAAGTGTTCCCAAACAGAGTACTTGGCGTTCTTATGATAAGGCGTGATGACACTCCTGATTGCCTTAATCTGTTTCAATTGGTCCTTAATCAAGGCCCTTTTTGCCTTATTGGCCTTTTTGGTTCGGGTAACCCTTGTCCATTCGTCCTCTGACTCAGAGGCACTGCTCCCAGAGGTTCCTGTCTGACCTTCCAGGTTTTCCCGGATTCTGCGAGCCTGGGAATGGCTGGCAGAATGTGGGGACCTGGTCTCCTGTGTCCTGTACCGCTCAGAGGAGTCTTCAGATCCCTCCTTGCTGCCAGGATTTGATGGGTACCCCCCCCCACTGACCTAACTGGGCAGAGGTTTTCAGGATGCCCTTAATGGGCCTACTCTCCTGGGGTTCCCCACTAAATTGCACTGTGCTTGGGTGCCCATACCCGGATGCCCCCCCATCCATTCCTGGGAGGTACTGGCCTATGAGCCCCATGCTTCTGGCTGGATAGTAATCTGCCATCCCTGTGGCCCGGTGCTCATGTGCGCCAGGGGACATGGGGGTGGCAGAGTCCAGGGACTGAGAGAGATAAAGGCCTCTGGTACTAGGGCTCCTGAGGTTATGCTCAGGAGTTTCCCTTTCCCAGCGAACCTGGTCTCTATCGGCCCCTGCTCCCTGTTGCAATGCAAGAGCCTGCGCCTTCAGTTCCTCAGTTAAGGCCTTACTAGACTCTCAGTTTCTCCTGCATCGCTACCTGTTGTTGGAGCCTATCATTGTGCTGGCAGAGAGCATCATTCTCTCTCTGCGTTTCCTGATTGGTCCTAGAGCACTGGGCCAGTCTTTGCTGCAGGAGGGTTACCTCCTGAGCTGTGTCCCTATTGGCCTGCTCCTTTCTTGCCAGAGCATCCTCCACCTTCCTGGTGTGCTCTAACAAGTTATGGTGTTCTTTTTGGAGGTCACCCAGTCCCTGGAGGGCCAGGTGATTTTCTTCCATTTTGCTTTTTAAGTGGCAGACTTCCTGGCCTAAGGTATCCCTTTCCTGACTAAGAGCCTGCATCTGTGCCGCCAGGTCGTCCCTTTGCCTTTGGAAGGCACCAGCTTTCTGGCGCTCCTGGTCCAACTCTGCCTGGGTATCCAGGTCTTTCAAAATCAGTTTATTGCTCTCTGCCTTCTCCCTATCTAGGTGGCTTTGCAGGGTGACTACCTGCTCAGCACATGCCCTATTGAAGTCTAACTGTTGCTCCAGCTTTTTCTGGCTCTGCAGTAGGGAGTCCAAACCTTCTTGGTACTCCTTCTGCAAGGCCAGAAATCTGGTATCCTGGTCAGCCTTTTCCTGTTGCAGGATGTCCATATCCCTCTTTATTTTAATGATGTGCTGTCTACTCTCATTTTCTGACTCCTGGCTCCCCTGCAGCCTCTGCTCAGAAGAGACCAGGTCAGATTGGACTTTCTGTAATGCCAGCAGTTGCCTCCTCGCCAGATCTTGGCCTTCAGCACATTTGTCCTGCATGGCTCCCATATGTAAATATAAATATGCCGCTACCCTGGCAATCTTGTTGTGCTCATTCTTGGCCTTAGAGGACATATATAGTTCACTCAGGGCCACATGTAAGGGACCCTGGTCTCTCCATATATCTGACCCTGTTTCCGTGATCTGGGTTGCGATTGCTTGCAACCAGACCGTCTGGTCCTGATGAGTCCACTCACCTCTCACAAATAGCTTATGTAAGAAGTGCTCTCTGGCTATTTTCATGTCTACTAAGGTCGTCATTCTGGAATTTGAGTTCCTTCCTGACTTACAGAAGTTTGTATTTTATTTTTGCAAAACAGACCTTTTGCTTAGAGCGTTCCTTTGAGGAGTGCTTTACAGCGTAACACAGCGTGGTGATCCGACCGGATATGTGTATCTGGTCAGCTGGCACACTGTATTAATCTGCACAAGTGATAGATCTAACCCAAATGTCCCGCTCGAGCCCCCAATTTGTAAGAGGATTCAATTCAACACTACAGCTAAGTCAATGCCTAGTCTGGGATACTGAATGGAAACCCTTATTACTATATCTTTATGTCCAGTTCATGCGTTCTGGATGACTACCCCTATATAACACCCCTCTCTTTGAATCCCCCTGACACCACTTAGCCAAGAAGTAGTTCTGTTTTGCACGTTTAAAGGTTTATTTGATAATTTAAACAATAGATATATATATCACACTTTATAATAAATTAATAATTGAATATCACACTTAATCTGAGCAGTAATCAATAATGGATAGTCCGGCACTAGCACACTTCTTTATAATCAATGATGAGTGGTTATAGGATGGATAAGATAGCAACACTGGTAAATAGGGAGAGAAGAATAATGTGGTAGAGAATGCTTTATAGGGTTCAAGGAAATGCAAGGTTGAATGAATGAAATGCAGTATAGAAATACTCAATATGACTTCAACAAAACAATGTAATCACTTTTCTCTGGCAATCCCCTCCCCCCCTTTATGCAATGCAAGGAAATGGAAGGAAAGCACACAGTTCTCAGAAATGCAATCAAATGTAATTCAGCTCACCCCAGCAAGCTTAGACCACAGAAGTTGGAAACACAGGCCCAAAATGCTTTTATATGTGCTGGCAATGAAGTGAAAAATATGCTAAAATGCTTTTAATTCCCTCTAGAGGTTCAGGGTGAGTGGTATCTAGTTAATATTAGTCCAGGCTCACTCTAGCAATGATTCAGGGATGGTTCTTAAGAGGCAAACGAATTTTTAGCAAGGAAAGCAAGGAAACTGCTGTTTTCACACGTGGAGAAATTTGCAAATCGCGGCAAAATTCGCGAGTGCGTTTTTCACGATTGTGGCAATAGTGTATGGAATAGGAATGCGGTTCTAGGTTCGTTGAAAAGCCAAGATTCCCAGCTTTCAGAGGAAAGTTACTGCAAGCCTCTAAGACAAACGGTCACGGAGATATGAGCGATATGGTAAAGGTCGTTTTTCAGATTTGAAATTTTAAAGTTCAAAGTGACAAGTGACAGCTAGCAACTAGAAATGACAGGTGACAGCTTTACAAAATGACAGGTGACAGTTAGGAGGCAGTTCTACTTAGATTAAAATAGATTGAATTATATTATTTTAACTAAGAGATTGGCTCTGCACAGTTCTGCTAGGTACTCACAATATGTTTAGAAATAGAATGGGCCTCGCCACGGATCTGGTCAGGTTTTAGACTGGACTCTGGTCTGGTCTCGGCACTTCACAGTGATCTGGGTCAGCTCTCTGGTTCTGCTAACAGTGGTCTGGGTCAGCTCTGCTCTCTCTGGGTACAGCACTGCTTCTGGATCTTTCTGCACAGCTTTCTCTGGGGATTGATGGATTTGAAGTCTGGATCTCTGGATGTGGTATGGTCCGGCAGCATGCTCCGCAGCACATGGAATTGAATGTCCCTATCTGTCCTGACTGTCTGCTTTTATGTGTTTTGAAAATGGGTGGAGAGGCTAGCTTCCTAGGCCCTACCCCTCTCCACTTGTCATTGGCCACTTCATCCTCTTCCCCTTGATTGGGGGAATGAAATGAAGTGTCATCATGATGAGGTCTGTTTATGGTACAGAGAACCCACCCCTGTCAAATTACACACAATCTATATTTTGACCCAAAAGACATATTTGCACAGGTACACATTTGTTTAAAATTACATGCACCCATCACATATCACAGGAGGTATACCCTGTCCAAATCTGCTCTTCCTGAGAGCTTGCATTGAGAAATGGCAACATATTTCACTTTTTGGTCAGGTTACCAATATCAGATTCTTACTCAAATTTACCCAAATGTGTGCAAGGCATGCAGGCATTAATTGATGAAGTATCAGACTTTTAACATGCATACATTTTAAGTAATACCCTCTTAACTGCTAGCTTGCCCCCAGATCATGCCACCGGTTCTAAAAACCTCTTAAAATGTGGGCAGAAAAATCACAAGAATTATGGTATATTTAAATAACTATGACAAGTCCGTACTATGAGTTATTCATCTTTTTCTAAAACCATATTCTGGCTACAGGGGTGTGTCTTTTCAGGTCACATGGTACAGAAACCAGTCTTTCCACTTTCTTCAAGCTCAGCCTCTGTCTCCAGTTTCTCCCCCTCCCAGTTTCTGCCAAGCCAGCTTGCTCTCACATGCAGTGCTCCTCCCCTTTCCTTCCAGGAGGAAACCACATTTACGACTCCCACCAATAAAACATTTGCCTGAGTCAGGACAGGGCTTTGTTCAATTTCCTGCAGAGCCCAGGTAATTCAATCAGAGAAGTGTCAGATCCCTTTTGGTGGGAGCAGCAAAAGGCAGCTAGGCCTGGGAACACAGCTGTAGTGCAAGTCTCATCTCCTGTCGGGGGTAGCTGGTGGGCAGAATTCAGTTCCTTAAGCCAGGCCCCAGCTAATGTCACTTTTAGTTACCCAGTTTTCTGCATTCAAATACAACTAACCATTTTTTACATATGCAGCTAAAATGCTGATTCTAAGTTTAAACTATGACATTTAAACAATTGCAACCTATGTGACACTCAAAAGTAGGTCACTCATTTCTTTTAAACATTTAGATTTTTAGTGTCTTTCAGTCCAAATTTACTTAAACTGCTGAAATCCACAGCTCAGCCAGTCTTGTTATAAACCTTCAAGTCACTTCAGAATATAACTTTACATTGGATCCACCTCTCAGTAAGTCTTTCTTTGGCCTGCTTTGGGTTCATTTATTCAGTTTTACACAAAAAAAAAGTCTGGTGTTGTTTTAAAACGCCGGCTTTCTGATAGTGGTGAGTACTGGTTATGCAACCATTTTGGGGATTTTTCTTGGATTAATGCATTCCAAACAGGAATGGTTCTTACATGGTAGTAAATCCTTGCTTAACATTGTTTTGATGGGGCTCCTTACAGTAAAATGGTTATGTGGAACCCCACAAAAGGGTTGAATCTTTAAAGTGGTCCAATGAGCCACGATTTCGGCAACTTTTTGACATCAATAACAGTGGATTTTGTTAACAAAGATCTTTCTTTACACTGGTGGGTGGCAAGTGCGGTAACCATTTTGGTGTGCGCACAAACTGCATGGTTCTCCTGGATTCTGGCGCACGTGTGGGCTTTTTGGCCATCTTGGATTTTCTAAGCCCACAGCACCAAATGTTGCAGCATGATAGCTCAAACGTGGGTCAGGACACCCAACAATACGAGGTCTCTGAAGGCCCATGCAATTGATATACACAATTATATTCTCGAACAAGACCTGGACTTGATGTGCCCCACTGAAACTTGGCATCAAGATCCAAGTGGCCCGGTGAGGGATCTGGCAATACCGGAAAAATAGAAGTTCTTTATTAAAAACCGGCCGATTAATGAGGGTGAGGGTGTGGCAATCATTGTAAAGGAGGAATTCCATTTTCTGAAGTAACTAGAATTTGTTTGTGCACCTCAAACTCAAGCCTAATTTATTAATTGTTGCCTTGTGTACCGGCCACCTGGGGGACATGCCACATTTTAACGAGGAACGTATACAACTTTTACAGCCTTTAAATAAATCTGATAGTGCAACCCTAGTTCTCTGTGATTTTAACCTTTGGTGTAGTGATAAGGCAGATTGTTAGGCAATCCATTTGAAGCACATCTTAGTAAGTACTGAATTCACAGTTCTTAATCCCTATCCTATACATGTAAAAGGAAAAATACTAGATGGAGTAGCCTGCCAAAATGTAGATGTTAAGATCTCTGAGACCAAATCTTGTATTTGGTCTGATCACTTTTTCACTACATTTCAAATACACCAAATACAGCAACATAAAAATCAGGCTAATCCACTTAAAAAAATTAAAATGAGGAATTTAAAAACAATGCCCATCTCTGATTTTACTGAGTGGATAAGTCTAGTTATGGAGCATATGACAGATGAGGACAGCCCTCAGTCTTTTGTAACAGCATTTGAACTATACATGACTCTAATGTTGGCTCATGGTGCACCACTATGAACCATTACTGTAAGAGAGAAGCACTCTCACATTAAATGTTATCTCAACACGTGTTTCGCCATTCAAATTATGAATGGTTCAGCAGGAGAGAAAGTGTAACCTTTGTTAATGTCAGTTTTGATAAGCTGTGATGATTCATTCACAGAATCCAGTTATGCAGGATGACAAAAGATTATTGGCTGGTAAGTTCTTTTTATAGCTGTTAAGCTTGAAAATATATGATGAAATGGCCTTGATAAGCCAGGTGGTCCTGTGTGTTCCTTTCAGAAGCATATTATCCGATTGCCTCCATTATTAATAGAGATATTTCCATTTAATTGATCGTTACTTTTCTCTTTGGCTGCGGCTCACAAAGGATAGGAGGGGGAGGGGATTGGAGGGGGAGCCATGTCTAGTACGAGTTAATTGGCACTTCTATTAGTGACTGTATAATCAAAAGTTGACATTCTTTGGCCACTGACTCGCGTAGCACTTCTATTGTAATCACTAGGACAATTACCATGCAGCATCAACAACTGATATTTAAGAAACAAACTGGCCCATGCTTTTCCTTGTCGATTTGAAGTGCTATGTCCAAAAGGACCAGATTCATGCCCTTCATCTTCACACTCAGGAGAACACTCCATGTTGACATTCAGATCGCCCAACAGAATAATGGGGGTAGCTGCGTCGCATTCTTCCAGAATCCGAGTTTCTGTCAGAATGTTGGCTTTATTATACACTCTATTTGGAGGATAATAAATATTTACTACTAATATTAGAGGTGCCGTTGCCTGGTCGCATCGTACCAAGACTGCCAGCACCATAGTAGTAGACCAGATAGTGTCACAGCCCAACCCAGGGTGTCTAATTGAGGTCAGACGTTCTCGCTTTGGGAGGACCTTGGGCAATTTAATTGCTGATCTTTGTACCGTACTACGGCCATCTATTTCACGGTGTTCCCAGAGCCAGGTCTCTTGTAAGGCTACCACAAAGAAGAACTTCATTTTAGCTAGCAGACCATCTCCGCTGGTAAGATGTGAGTTCCCTCTAGTATTCCAGGACATAATGATATCGATGTCATCGATGATGTCTCTCAAACTGAGTTTTAAATTCTACCGGCAAGCATTGCCAGTAGCCTTTAGGCATGTCAGCTTGAGATTCTCCTCTGGGCTCACTATCAGCATTCTTACTATCCACAGATTTTGGATATGTGATTTTCTTACTCTTATCCTGCTGGAAATTGTCATCCATATGTGAATTCTTGCTCACAGTAGTAAGAGACCTACTAGTACTGGACTGATATTTCACTCTGTTTCTAAATATCTCAGTTACAGGAGTAACCCAAATTCCTGACATGAGTGAGATGTAGTAGGATGTATTGCAAAATAGATGGATTCGCACAACATACATTCATGGGCACGTTCGCCGAGGCAACGAGTTGATTGAAAATTTTAAAGTCCTTCGAAGACACCATACGCAGAGGAACTATAGAGTGGCATAGCTCAATTAGGCATGCTCTGTTCAAAAGGACGGTTTCATTGGTTTTCTCCGTTCCCTGGAATTAAAGAGCACGTATAGAGTCCTGAGAATGACTCTCATGGGACTGCCTATTCTTGTTACCTAGGTTATCATTATTTACCTCAATTACTTCCGGTTCTTCCTGAGATTTCTGTCTTGCACTTTTTGAGGGATTAGAATGAATGTTATGTTGTTACATACACTTATAAAGCGCACGGTCGTCCAAAGGCATCATGGCGCTGGTAAGGAAACTGCAAGCTAGGGAAAAACAATAGGGGCAGAAAGCTAGAACAAAGTGGTCTTCAAGGCTTTCCTAAAAGCCAGATGATTAGCAAAAGATTTAAGTGGTAATGGAAGAGTGTTGCAAAGCTTGGCCGCGGCAATAGAAAAGGCTCTGCCGCCAAGTCTTTCCCAATTAATCACCTCGGAGCTCTTAGATGCGCATTCGATATCTATCGTTTCTACAAAGATATTCTGGATATCAACCAGATCAATGACCAGAATGCTCATATCTTCTTTGCCTTCTTTCTTCTCTTCGTCATTCTTTTACGTTCACCTTGCTAAGAAGGGATGGGAGAAGGATGCTCCTTCTGGACAGGGCTTACTAAAAAGCACCTGATGTCATTGGGCTTCATGGCGTTCTTATTTTCTATGAGCAGAGGCCTCTCATGCGCGGCAAGTAACGCTGCTGCACGGGCATTACTACTTGAGATCTCACCAGTCGATTGCGCATGTGTCTGGGGCTGTCTCTTAGCCAGACTCGAATCTGAAGGGTTTTTAACCATATCACCCTCTGTATGGGGTGTTTGATGGTCTATAATGATACCCCCATTATTGATCAGAGGGCTATTTTTATCCCTATACATCACCGCGTGCGAGATTTTCTTATTCTTTTTTGTGTTTTTTTTAGGTTTTCAATTATTACCTTTCAGATTTGAACTTTTTTTGTTTTTAGTTGACAATATTTTAGTTTTCTGAGTAATATTAGGTCTCTCGCTTGATTGATTTTGTAATTTCTCATTAGCAGTACTATTCATGGTCTCCTTGGGAAGCAGTATGCCAACAGGTGATGGTATTATCTCAGTATTTGTGCTGCAGTCTTTCAGGACCTTTCTAGCTTTGTTGATACTTGTGTGTAACAACAAGGAATACACATCCAGTTTGCGTTCCATGCTGTCACACTTGTCAACCAGAGTTGTAAGTACATTTTGTAAAGCCTCAAACATTGAATTCAACCTCATGCTAGTAGAACTTATGTCTAACTGATTGAGGCACACTCGTTAGACGCCATGCTCAAGGCATCAGGGCAAGGGGTGTCGTCAACAGCGGCCAAAACATACTTATTCATTTTCTGTCGAGTCTCAGCATCAATTTCATCCCCATTTGTATTATTTTCAGGCACCTCCACCGCGTCAGGGCACGGTGCGTCCCAGAGATAAGGTAACATCCCGTTCCTCGTAACATAATGCACCATCCCCAATTGGCGCAACCACATACTTATTGTTTCTCATAAATTCCTCAACAGAGTCTACAGAGTGGAAATAGACACCATTCGTACTAGGTGATTCCAATTCAGCCTGACAAGGTGACAAGGGGTCCTGAGGCCTGTCTCCACTGGGTGGGATGCCGGGCGGGAACATGTCGCGCGCAACACCAGCAGGTGGGGAACAGCCAGGGGGAAACATGTTCACCCTAGGCAAAACCACAACTCCAATTTCCGATGTATTCGCATCTCCAATCATACTTTCAGCCGCACATACAAGGGCAGGTGTTGTTAGATTTATGCAGCCATCAGTTGCGTGTCTTATTTCAATAGATTGATTTTACACCTGAGAGAGTAACTTGGTGCCTATACAAGGGAGAGCGGAGCTCAACTCCTCAACTATAGAATACAGAGCATTTTCGTCTCAAATCAACACTCTAATGTACAGTGAAAAGTATAAACTTACTAACTTGCGCAGCTGTGGTCCATCTGATGTACCTGTGTTACACCAACCCGGCATACAGAAAGTATAAGGCAGATCTCCCAGCCCGCTGCAAGTGCCGTCGCTGTCGCGACCCAGCGAACAGCACTTGCACGGGCACTTGCGTGTGTGCGCGTGCGCCACTGCTAATGTAGAGGAGCCGCGTCAGGGGGGCGTGGCGAGCAAAACCTACAATTAATTTAGATAAAAACACCCCAATACTGCAACAGAGAGTAGAAAAAAGATGATGATGTAAAACCCCACTCAATACGTTTCTCAAAAATAACAGTCTGTCATGTAGAAGTGGGAAGAGTGTCCATATGCAGCAGATGTCAATTCACTTTGGTGCAGGGCTCTCCTCCAGTGAGCAGCACTTGCATGGGCACTTCCATGTGTGTGGGCGCGCGTGCGCGCCCACTGCTAATGTAGAGGTGCCGGGTCAAGAGGGAGAGTGGCGAGCAAAACTGCAATTAATGTAGATAAAAGAACTCCAAAACTTGGTGCAGGGGTCTCCTCCAGCAAACAGCACTTGCAAGGGCACTTCCACGTGTGTGCGTGCACGCCACTGCTAATGTAGAGGTGCTGGGTCAGGGGGGTGTGACAAGCAAAAACTGCAATGCATGTAGATAAAAGCACTCCACTGCTTGGTGCAGGGGTCTGCTCCAGCGAATAGTACTTGCATGGTCACTTCCACGTGTGCGCGTGCAAGCCACTGCTAATGTAGAGATGCCGGGTCAGGAGGGCGTGGCAAGCAAAAACTGTCTATCCAGCTATCCCAAATCTAGGTGTTACTGCATTTACTATTATACCCCCATTTTAGGGGGTTCTCCCTCTACCCAGCTATCCCAAATCTAGGTGTTACTGCATTTACTATTATACCCCCATTTTAGGGGGTTCTCCCTCTACCCAGCTATCCCAAATCTAGGTGTTACTGCATTTACTGTTGTGCCTCAATTTTAGGCATTTCTCCCTCTATCCAGCTATCCCAAATCTAGGTGATACATTTCCCTCCCCCTCACCCACAGGCGATTGTACATCACTCCCCCGTCCCTCCGGGCCCCTCTCCCACTGCTCAGGCTTCCAATCTAGGGAGACAACTGGCAAGATCAGCCAATCGCGTTGGACCTAGAAAAACAACACTGAAGATTAATTCCATCTGAGCTTAAGATATGTACAACGTCTGTGGAAACAGACCAGAGGCACGGCCACCCTTCCATGCACTTTAGAATGCAGCTATGGCTATGCCATTCCATTCTAGCAGCTCACATAGCCGTCCACACTGAAACCCCTGACGTACCTCAACACCTCTGCCATTAGTATACAGCGACAACCTACGAACAATGTCATTCTAGCTGGGCACACATCGAGTCTCTGACACTAGCACTCTGTCCAAAACCACCAACAGCACCCGCTCACGTGCCAGACCTCTGGGCTGCTTACTGGAGCTTAGACAGCCCACCTAAATCCTAACCTGGAAAAATGCACACACACATCTTATAAATTAACTCTTAGAATCTCCCACACATGGACTATGGTCACTGAGGGCGTTCCAACCGCAAAGCGCATTGAGGCCATACATATGGGGAAAGGGTGCTATATAAAGACAAATAGAATACAAGACAATATAGGGGCAATTCTATAACCAGAAAGGGATTCTCCTATATATCAACACAAATGTGGTCTTCTTCCCAGGTGCGTAGCACCTTAGTCTTGTAGTTTCTGAATGAGATTAATAACTAATCTCCAAAGACCTTGTCTCCCCTCAAAAGACCATAATATACAACATAAAGTCTCAAGGAATGTGGACGAATGCAAGTTCCAACTTAAGCCTGATAAGCCCTGTAGCCTCCCGGCTACCCTAAACTAACATAAGAGCTCCAAGAGTTGGCCAAAACAGGTTTCAAATCATAGTTTTAAAAGTCCATCCCTACTCTGAAATAACAAATGGCCAATGCATTGGGGAGGATTCTGCTAGCGGTTGCTCACAGTCTGGTCCAAGCCTCGTTGCTTTCGTGTGCTTCTGTAAGCGTTGCACTCGGGGTTTCAGACTTGTTAGGCCTTTCTCAGCCTAGGCACAAGTCCTTCTTCCAGGCCCTTTTGTTCTCAATGATTCTTTGCAGGCCCCTCCAAATCATTCCTTCGCTCTGTTCATGAGACAGATGCCGATTGGACTATGAGTCCCTCTCAGCTCTACAAAAGGCCCTCTCTGGACCTTGACTTTTTGTCAGGGTTCACAAGTCCCTCCTGGACCTCACCTTTCTCTTCAGATTCAAACAGGTCTTGTCTGAACCTTGGCTTACGGTCAGACTGCTAACAGGTTCCCGCTGGGCCTTGACACTTTCTTTCAGGATTGGAACACGTGTCTGCTGAACTTTGGTTTCCTCTTCAGCAGTAATGGTCATTTCTCCCTGCTTCAAGGGTTCAGGTTCTCCATTCCATACCTCATGCTCGTTGGTGGAGGGCCTCTGGCTTTGGCCTTCCATTCTCTTCAAGTCAGAGACTAGTCCAGCACACCACACCATCAAGGATCCTGTCCTGCAAGGGCTCTCCAGCCTGCACTACCTACAACCCTCTGGCGCATAGTCTGCTTGGCATTGGAATCCTCTTACGTCCGCCCACGTAGTGATGGGTTGTACATGAATCTCCCCTTGCATCAAGCGAGCAGTTTGCGATTGGTGGGTTTCCTCCGAGAGTATCCCCCTAACTGAGTTTCCCCAGCCTCATTTATTCCCCCAGACAGGGGATTTAGCTTTGAATCCTACCCCCGCCCCTAAGCCCCCTGTCTGAGTTCGTACACATCATCAAGTATTGTCAGGACTGGTATCAAAGCCACTCAATATCGACTTGGTCATAGCTATTTGGTATTGGCTAATGAGCTTATTAGGTTTTGGGCCATTTGCATGGCCTGCAAAGCTTTGCAGCACCAGCTTGGAGTTCTCAGCGTCATGGATTGCCGCTCTGCCTTGCCTCACTGCTCCTTCGCTGCAAACCAACATGGACCCTGTAACGCTCTTTTGTTGCCCGAGCTTGCAGTGTGTTGTTTGCTCATTCACTAGATGGGAAGACATTCTTGGTGTTTTTGCATTACTCATGAGCTCTGTGTTCTTGGAACAGCACTTCTTTCCTATTACCGGCTGTTCCATCAATCTTCGCTTTACTACAGTATCCCTCGGTAAATGTGGTCTTGCAGTGGGATGTCCACTGGAGTGATATTGCATCTCTGGGGGGAGAAGGTCAGCGGCAGGATCCCTCCTCTTTCACCCCCTCGGAGGCCCATCAGGGAGCACCCGGACCAGCCCAGTCACCACAGCCTCACTTCCCTCACCTGCAAGAATAGGGGGTTCAGGCAACTCACCATACTCCTGCAAGAAACATCCATTCCAGAAGAATGCTGCCTGCAATTGCCCATTTTCAAATCTGAATTGGAAAGAGACAAAAATGGCAGGGATTATTACAGGCCACGGTAGGTTGTGCGGACACTCACGGGGCTGAGTGAAGCCACCGACTATGTGATTTGACCCATGAAGGTGGTGTGTGGCGGATCTCCATAGCAGCTCTCCACCCTTAAACCTGGTAGAGTCACCTCAATAGCCTAACACCCTGAGAGGGTGAACCAGGTTATGAGTATGCCATTTTGAGGGAAGTAGGGTGCTGTGCCCTTGTGACAAGTTGTGAAGAGAGAGAAAGAGACACACAGAGGAGTAGTCAGAAGAAGAGAGGCACAAGAGAATGGTTGGAGAAGGGGCAGAGAGAGGAGGGTGAAAGGAGCTAGTGAAAGGCTGGAGAAGAGAAAGGGACAGAAACATGAATGGGAGAAAGAAAGACTCACTTGAGAAGGCAGAGGGAGGCAGAAAGCAAAGGTTGAGAAGGAGGAGAAGGTAAATGAGGGAATGATCTGAAGGTTGGAAGAAGTGAGCGCAGAGGTGGGCAAAACTGTAGAAGGAGGCAGAGGATGACGGAGGTTCTTCAGTCTTGGGTCCTGCAAGGGAAGGACATTGCGCATAGGCTGCTGGGGGCCATAGTCCAGATCATGAGACAACCTACTGGAATGCTAATCCAAGACTCTGAGGCAAAGGCGACACCAACACCAGAGCTGGCAACCCTACATCACATTCCTAGGATGCGAAGCCAGCCGAGTGAATGCAGCTTGGAAACTGATGCTGGAGAGTGAGGGGAAGAAAAGCTGGTCAGCGTCCAAAAGCCTAGCACACAGATGAACACTGTTCCAGCAGGAGTCTTCCCCCCACCAAGCCTCGCAGGGCCATTCCACAATGGAAGCTCTGAAGAAACGTTCTCAGGCGCTTTACTTTTCCTTGTGACTGTGTGAACCAACCTCCAAAAGGCAACCCTGGGCTTGGATTCTATTAGTTCAGGGAAACTGGACTCAGGACATAAGGTGCTATTTAGATTAGGATTTGTTCATACTTCAGACTTGTTTTCTGTCCCATCTACTAGCTGCCACTGTTGTTGTACTTTGAAACGTCCCCGGTGTGGTCTAGTTCCTCCCGATACTCCTTCCTGCAACCGTGCCCAATTAAGTAATGAAAGGGTTTGAAGGATGCCCCACAAAATCATTATTGGCACCATTATACCACAGACCAGGGCATTGGAAAGCGGAAACTGAGGCAATTTAGTTTGGAGACCTTGTAAAATAGCAGAGTTAGATGAGGGGAGTGAGGGAGCAAGTGGAAGGAGGCAAGAGCACATGAAGGGAAAGAGCAGGAGGAGGAAAGCACAAAAAAGGAGATGGGCGTAGGGTCAGAGGAAGGGTGATGGTGACAGAAAGAGGAAGACAATGAGGTCCAGGGAGAACACACGGCATTGGCCACGGCACGATGGCCAGAAGGAAAAGGGAGTGCCAAGATCTGGAAGGCAGAACCAATGGGTCCAATTTGGGGTGAGGCAAAGCGAAGATGCCAGGGCTGCAAATGTTAAGAGCCTTGTGGAATTGGGGATAGTGTTACTGGAAAGGTTAGTCTACAGGCCCCTGAGAAGCTAATGGATCAGAATAGAGGCATGCTAGCCCGGCCCCATAACCCAGTTCTGGTGGGAACGGCAAGCTCACCAAGAACAAATATTGTCCCACATTGGCCTTGGTGGGAGGCTAGAATTATGACAGCCTAAAAATCCACACGGGGCTGACTTGGAAGAATACCAACTGTCACTCACCACCCCCCCCCCCAACAAACCCCCAAATATCCCTCCCTGGAGCCACCCATCCTGCCTATGAACTATTGTAGAACTTTACACTCAGAAGAACACCACTGATACTCTGGAAAATACATATAGTTATTTTTAAACCACTGAAACTGTCCCTTATGAACCCTCCCCGCACTTGCTCAAATCGCCCGACACTATTTATTTAAAGGCAACACACCCAACTATTGCTTCAAATGTACTCCTTCCAGGGTGTGTTTCTCACAAACCTTGATCTATATGTCAAGGCCAGTGTTGATCCTTAAGGGCGTGACACTTAAAAGGAACTGCTTTGGGATTCTGGTTGAGAAATCATCGAAATGGAACAAGCTGTGAAGACACTATCGTCACCTTTCAGGTCACATCGTCTGTCGTGTCTGCACATTTCATTTCCATGAAATGTACCATCACTAAACCCTGTCTTGCACTTCATCTTGGAGATTTGAAGCCTTCAACCTGGCTCTTCTTCTGGCTGCAACTCCTGTTCAAATATCCCATGCAGCTGTAACCACGTGACCATGGCTCAATGCCAACCTAAGTGCAGAAACTGGCACTGTTTGCTTCCACAAGACCCCAAGCAAATAAAAGTCCTGCTCATCTTGTGAGGGTTCCTTAACTGATGGATATCATGTCAAGTCAAGTTTATCACCATTTCGATAAGCTGTCATAGGTAAACACACATTATAAAAAGCACATCATAAGACAATTAACATATTTAAAACACAATCTCAAGGCTGTTTAAGCTATACATCTCAACTATAATTATAAAAATACATTTTAAAACGCTATTCTGGCCAGAATATACAATTAAGTGCAGGTACAGATCCATACAGGGAAGAATTGATCAGGGGATGGACGGATGAAACATTGGTAAACCAGCTCAATGGCCCAATGTATGTACTCCACTTAAGTCATATTGTAATTTGGCAAGGCCGTCACTCCTTCATTGGTTACCAATCAGTCTGAAGCAGCCGGGCGGCGAATTACAACACTCCTGGCCTCTGTACACAACCAGGGTTTAGCAGATGGGGTCTTCTCCGCCATGCTCTATGGAGAAATGTGGCCACCATATGCACCAGTGTTTTATCATCTGTTCTATTGCTCAAAATCATTGAATTTCAAGTGCATCCTATTCCCGCTGCAATCAATAAAGGCCTGGTGGACTCTAAGCATAACGTTTACATCTTCCAGTTCAGAATAGGCTTTTTTTTTTATATTGTCCTTGGATGTCGGATTCAACACATCCGGTGTGGCCCAGAACTCCACATGGTTAATTTCATGGCATTGCTTCTTTACATTTTAGCACCAGAGCAGGTTTTTCCCGCCCTCGTGATGTAATAGGGCTTTCAGAGCTGCTCTATAGGTCTCTAACTCGTTTCCATATGTTAATATCCCAGCACAAATATCGCCATACAAAAATATCGCCATATTTTCGTGGCAATGTTAAGGCATGGAACCTGCGGGGGACACCCCCGCAACCCTTGTATTATTTTAAAAGGAGCAAGGGACACCCCTGCAACCCCCGCTCCCAAAAGACCCTAATATTATCCCCACTAAAAATACCGCCTATGGCTGTTCCCGACGACCGAATACAGCAATATTTTTGGTGGGGATAATATTACCGGATACCTCTAGCTCAGGAGAGCTCAAGATTCTGTCCGGGCACATCAAAGGCCGCATTTAAGAAAAGCTGCTAACATTACGTAAATTAAGTTCCATAAACAGGGTGGTACTTGACGGAAGCCCTAATATGTTTTTTATGAAGCCATTTTCAACTGTCAATAGTGAATTGGCTTTCATGTAACCCCCATAGTTCCTCACCGCAAAAGGCAGCCTGGCGGGCTTGTAATATGTAGGCTTCTAAAGACACTCTGGCTGCCCCATCCCCCAGTTTTCTTGCAAATCTTGCTATCACTTGACAGTATTTGGTTTCTCCAGCCTCTCTCACTGGTTTTGTCCGCATACCCAGGTAGTCATAGGACGCTGCCTGTTCGATGTATTCACCGTCAATATTAAATATTAATTTAGTGGGCTTGCTCCTCATTCTGCTAAAGACCATCGTTCTGCAATTAGTACTGTTTATTGCCAACCCGTTATCCACAAAGTGTTTAAAAGAATAAATTGCTCAGCGAGGCCAGCTGGTGTGAGTGGAGATCAACGCTGCATCATCCGCGGACATTCATACGGGAAGCTTGACCTTGCCTAGAACAGGCGCCACTGTGTCATTGGATAATAGTTTGTCTATCACTTGGTAAATAAATCGACACAGATGTTTTGGGGCGAGCATGCAGCCCTGGCGCACCCCTTTATGGATTGTAAAAGATTGTGTCAGTTCCCCTGAGGATTGTAAAAGATCAGTGTAGCTGAAATGAGGGCTGCTGGAATTGCCACATTTCTTAGGTGGGACCAAAACTTTTGCCGAGGCACACAATCGAAAGCCGTCTTTAGCTCAATGAATATTAAATATGAATTCATTTTCCTTAGGGCAAGGTACTTCTCAATTAGTATGATAAGTCCTAGGCATTGGTGTATTGTACTGATCCCTGCCTGGAGGTGGTGCAGAATACTATGTTCATCGATCCACGCTTCTAAATGAGTAAGAACTGCCCTTGCAAATACCCCCCCCGCCCCTGTATCTAGCAGCGAGAGGGGTCGTAAATGTGCCGGGTCCTCCTAGCCTGCCTTTTTATAAATAGGGACAATTTCCGCTTTAGTCCAAGTAACAGGAGCTACATTCTGTATCAAAATAGCATTAAATTAAATACCCATGTCAAGTAAGGTGCCCAGATGCAGGTCCGCTTTTTTAAAGATATCCATATGTATTTTATCAGGCCCTGGAGCCTATTAAACATTTGTCAATCTATTGCTCTTATCGCCCCACTCACTGTAAAGACCCGGGGTGTAAACACTGTCACACTCTGTGGTTCTAGGACTGTCCTAGCTGCAGCAACCTTGGATCCTAATGAGTAAAGATCTTTAAAATGCTCAAGCAACCTATCGCAGTGGTATTACCATGTCTGGGTGGCTGGTCATCCTCTTGCACTTGGTTAACCTATTGCCAACATTTTGCATTATCTTCTTTCATTATTGCATCGAGCAAGATATCCCATGTTTCTTCAAAAAGACCTTTCTTCTTTGTGGCAAATAATCCCTTATGTGACAGCCTAGCTTCCCCTAGGGTCTCTCGCCCATTGCCATCTAAGTTTCCAACGCATTGGATTCGACTAACGTGCCCAATGCTTTCATAGCTTTGGGGTTGCACCCGATAACCCTGCATCATTGTTAACCTGACTCTTATGAGCTATTAGTGTTAACATGTATTTGACTAATTATCAAAGAATTTGTGTTCCTTTGCAAAGAAAGAGTTAGATATGCTAATTACTGTGTCAACCTCATGGCAGGTAAGACTACTAAAGACTGTGCAGGTATGTGCTGGGGTTGGGTGGGGATAAATAATTTCTCAGCACGCAGCAATCTGTATTAATTGCTCATGGCCTATTGACTGGCATGGAAAAATAATGTTTCTTGCCAAATCTTTAGGGCTACTGTTATGACTTCTTCTTAGATTGCAATGCCAGACATTTGACATTTCCTGCCCTTTGTTTGGTATAACCATCCCAAAGATATCTGTGTCAGCAGTAGTAATTGGAAGAGCTTTTAGACCTTCTCACTCGATGACCATGTGATGAAATCCACTGCCTTGTCCTTGGGACTTCTAGTGGAGTGACCAAGAGGCCCAGGCTCTTCCCCATAACTAGTGGACAATTGGCCTGGGAGGGGGATTTTGGGGGGGATAGGGAGGATCCCCTAGTCACCCCCACTTAGTCCTTGCTAAGGGACAGGAGTCAGTCACATTCTGGGCAAGAGTGTTATTGGCCCTTTAAGGGGCTTGCCACTGTCACTGTTTTGGAACAGTAATTCTTGAAAGGACAACTTTTAGGTCTAAAAACGGCATTTTGTATATCCAGCTGACATTTTAAAAGCTGACATTTTGAAATGATTGCTTTTTTCCGTGGTTTAACATGCTGAGTGTTGCATGCGGTGGCAATGTTTGTGAATGTCCCATTTTAGATGTTATACTGCAAAACCAAAGGAGCACACACTTTGGTTAAGTACATTTCATTCCTTTCTTTAGTTAAATCCACCCACTCCTACAACCTGTTCCGCTTAACTTCCAGGCTTTCAGTCACCCAGAGCCAAAACGATGGTAAGCGAGTTAAGAAATGCAAAGATGACTTACTTAGAGTTTTGCAAATAGATTGATTCTACTTTACCTTCGGCACCCCCGACACCCCTCCCCCCGACCCACACAACTCTTTTCTGGGCAACTTAGATTGAAGCCTCCTTGGCCTTGGTTGTTGGTATTTCAGTCCACAAATCACACATTTGTGCCAATTCAACCTTTAGAATAACATAACATTTTAATACCACCATTCAATGTTTAATACTCTGTTTTTAATAGAGCTCCCATTGGTTTGTAATACTCTTAAGGACTTTGTGAAATTCTTTATTTTAGAAAAACAGACAATTTCATCTTCATCGACACATATGGGTCTCTTACCAGCCAACAAGGGAACACTCTTGTCCATTTTCCAGGGTAGATTTGATCCCATCTAACAGGGTGCAATTAAAACCTTCTGTACAGCCATTAGATTTCGGATGGTCCACCAATCATGTTCTTAATGGTTCTTAGCGCTCTGACGTTGACACAGGTAGGCAGAAGCTGATAAGCAATGCAATATCAAGCAGGAAGTGACACAGAGTGAAGCCTCACTCACACCATGCCACCACAGAAATAATGCATATCTTCACCTTATGAATGAGTTACGTCCATTTCTTAAAGTCTACTATTTAAACATTCCCAGCAGCAGTCCTCGTCTGGTCTCTTCACTGGTCTCCTCCAAATGCTTTTTCTTCTACAATCCCGATCATAACCCTTCCTCTGCTCATATTCTATATGAGTCATCCCAATCTGTGATGTCACGTTTCATGGTTGCAGAATAGTTTCTCACTATGTACAGTAGTGAAAAATGCAGCTATAACATTTCTTTCAGAACCTCAGTACTAGATTTAACAGATCTGGGTTGTTTGACCGTGGCAGAATTGTTTGCGGCGGAATTGACCGTAGCCAATTTCCCAGTGAATACAATTTTACCACGGCCAAACTCACAAAATCTAAGTCCCCCTCAGCCCCCCAATACATCCCTTCCATCCCCCCCAGTTACCTTTTCTCTGTCTGCTGCCTCTCCTGACCCTGCGCGTTAGTTCCGTCCCTCTAACACAAGTCTGATCTGACACCGCAGGGTCCTCTTTTCTTTTTGTCTGGCCCCGTCTCGAATCCTCATGAAGTGAGGACCCCCCATCATCCCTCCAAGGGCAAAAATACCAAATATGAAGTGGGGGATGACATCCCCACAACCCCCGTTCCCCATGTTTTTTTTTTTACCTAACTTGATTGAATCAATCGATCTAATGGTACTGGCCGAATTTGGTCAGATGTACCATTCGATAAATAATATTCGATCAAATTGGGTAATACCAATTCAACATTGGACCTTGCAATTGCATTCTGTGGTACTGGCACCAGTGGCACTGGTGAGCAGATTCTGGGTCTCCGGAGATCGATCTTACGTGTGATGTCTGCAACTAATGTGATACTTCAACCTGAGAGAATGTACTGTGCAACCCAAGATTCCCTTGTTGCAAGGGAAGACAATCACAACTAATATACACAAGTTCCCACCATTCAGTGTTGAAATGTTTCTCCAGAGTACTTATAAAGGTGCTGCGTCCCATATTCATCGGCCTTCAGGCCAGATTTGCTCCTTACAACTGGAAGTAGTGTGTTTGTGTGTGTGTGCATACTGCTCATATAATGCCTGGATACTAGTACAGGAACCCCCCTGGTGACAACCTAACATTAAGTTTAGTAAACAAGTTGTAATACACGGAACCAACCACTAGTAAGTGGGCAATGCACAGCATGTGAATCTAAGACAGATTTTCTGCAAAAATGCACAGACATCCACATTTACAAACGCCACATACACAAGAGATACACAAAGGACACTGAAAAATGCACTTTTTTTTAACCAAATATTTTTTTTTTTATTGTGAGTACATATAATTTATGAGTACAAAAAATTGATATACAACAGTTCACAAGTGATGGGTGCTCACACTGTTACATGATGCTTGTGTGAAAATATTTTACAGACAGTAAGATTCAACATTCCGCAGTCCTACATTTCTCAAATAACGCGACACAAACACACTTAGTTCCTACAATGCTGCTTCCAGCGCTGTGCGTAATCACAGTGTTCGTTCCGAAGCTAATTTTCACAACAATACTCTTGTGCAGCAGGCCTTTATATTTATGTATAAAAAAATAGGGGCGGGGTAGCTGTGCTGGGCCATACTCTGTCTGGGGTAGAACTCTGCGGGAGTCTAAGAAAAGAACACTCCCACTGATGCTCTCTGCAATAAATCCCTCTATGCATAAAATGGCACCAAATAGGAAAAGATTGGCAAGTGAAATGAAATGGACCCAACCTAAATATTCAAAAGGGGTTTCTTCTTTGACAAGTAGAACACAGAAGGTAGGAGACCTATGTTGTGCGTGTCAGGTGTATGTCTTTGTGAAGTACGTTTGTGGATGGTGCTCTTTGTACTTAAACAAGGTTTGCTGTCTAATGGCTTTCTATAGACCACACTGTATACTTAAAGTGCTTGCACTACAGAAAGGGCTATTTCTTACAGACGTGCCCATTCCCTCAGCTACCCTCTAGTCTACCATCCCCAAACTCGGCCGCGGTAGGTAGTGAAAACCTGCTCATGTTATACTTGCCCGCTGCACCATACCCATGAAGTATTTCTCATATTTCACCGGTATGACCTCATGACCTTGAATACTGAATTTCAGTCACTGAGTGGTCGACTTTTTTATTTATAACTTGGATAGAAAAATAAATAAATGGGGGGTAGTTTTCAATCCCCTGGACCTCAAAAATCATGCATAAGAAGCATGCATAAGTCTTTGCATGCATTGGGCATCATTATAATTCAGCCAGTCCCGTATTAAAGTACCGGTATTAAAGTATACTGGCACTTTACTGGACCGGCCGACTACAGGTTTGCCCGTGGGGCACCTGACCGGCACTGGTATTGCTGGTGCCGGTAATGACGGCAACTCCCCCATGCAGTCTCTGTCACTCCGGCACTCGTAATCCGGCCGTAATGCTGCCGGGACGAGTGCAGGAAACGGTAATGGCATTTGCCGGTATCCTGGTGGATTTACTGCCAGTATACCGGCGGGGTCGTAATGAGGCCCGTTGACCGGTATTACTGATACAGCCACCCCATCCAATCCACCATATAATACCGAATGCATTCCTACTGGCGGAAAGTCCTATGGAATCCGCCAGCTTTTTGACCCCATGAACATGGCAGGAAGCATTTACGATTGTTTATGAGCATTGTTTGCACACAAAGAAATGTATGGCGTGGACTGCGTGCACAAACATGCAAGCAGATGCAGTCCGCTCTGTGCAGTTAACACGAACTTCGAAAATGGGCACCATATTGTGTAAAATAGTCAGCTAAAATAGTTAGGGGTTCCGGGAGATGTTCACTAAACAGTCTGCATTCTCTGTCTTTAGTACCATGTCATGTCACTAGCAACCCACGATGGCACTGTAGGACCACAATGAAATGACTTGTAAGCAATCGCGCACACATGCACGCACAGTGCATTCTCCTCCGTCCCCACAGACCCTCCTCTGCCTCATGAGGTGACATCAGCAGCCACTGCAAGTGACTTGTGGAAGTGGAGAACGACTGTGGGAATGGTATGCCACCTCTCGGAGAGGTTTTTTTTAATGTTGAGAAAGAGCAGTTTGTCTTTCATACATCATGACGACTACCTGAAGGAGGGGGATGCCGTTTCTCAAAAGAGCCCAATAACGTAATATTTTCAATATTACTTCCTGTCTTTCTGCTTTTTGAAAAAACCCTGCTCTCTATTCCTCTTGGAAAACCCTGCTCTCTATTCCTCTTGGAAAACCCTGCTCTCTATTCCTCTTGGAAAACCCTGCTCTCTATCCTCTTGGAAAACCCTGCTCTCTATCCTCTTGAAAAAACCCTGCTCTCTATCCTCTTGGAAAACCCTGCTCTCTATCCTCTTGAAAC
The DNA here is from genome assembly GCF_040938575.1 of Ambystoma mexicanum. Taxonomy (NCBI): domain Eukaryota; kingdom Metazoa; phylum Chordata; class Amphibia; order Caudata; family Ambystomatidae; genus Ambystoma; species Ambystoma mexicanum. The sequence goes on along the minus strand of NC_090929.1, from coordinate 112,205,327 downwards.
AAGCCTGCTCTCTATCCTCTTGAAACAAGCCTGCTCTCTATCCTCCTGGAAAACCTTGCTCTCTATACTCTTGAAAAAACCCTGCTCTCTATCCTCTTAAAAAATCCCTGCTCTCTATCCTCCTGGAAAACCTTGGAAAACCCTGCTCTCTATCCTCTTTGAAAGCCCCTGATCATCAACACAACAGACTCACTGCACAGGCCCAAGAGCTATGTGATTCTAGGAAATTCTTACATTGCACAACTACAGTCTTAAGTTCAGAGGACTTGATTCAGGAAAGCAAAGCTTGCACCTTTTCTACCAAGAACCTTTCTCGTGACTCCAATCTACGTGTGGTGGCTGTAGGGCAATTCTGATATTCATGTTGATCTTTTGAAAAAGATATAATAATTTCAGCAAGACTGTGGGGCAATTTCCCCTGCATGATGGCGGGCCAGGTGGGGAAGGTAACCGTGGGGGAGGGTTCTGCCACCCGCTCCGTGATGCAGGGTTAAGGAAAGGAATGGAGAGGATTTCCTGGTCACCACCCCAACATTCCCATCAAGGGGCAGTGGTTTGCCACATTTATGGCACTCAGACATCTGACCCTTTAAAATATTATTTAAAACGGCAGCAAGAATGCATATTCCAAAAACCCTTTAATACTGGCCCCGTGGTTAAGAAATAACCAGTGAGATCAGATTTTTTGTGTGCGGTGGAGACAAGTAACGACATTGTGGCATGGGCGCCACTTAGTATAGAAGCCAATACTGGTGCAGCACCAGGCTCACTGAACCCTCACAGACCCTCAGGTCTCCTAGTGAATGCGGGAGCAACAAGAGAAATCCAGTATGGTAGACTGGCTTTTTTATGCCGCGGTCTATAGGACTTGCGCATTCCATGCTCCTCGATCAAAGACACCCGCATATTTGAAACTCACCAATCCTTCACCAGCAGAGCAAATCACACAGAGGCTATCCCTCATGGCAAGCATGGCTGATGAGGAGGGAAGAGGCAAATACATAAAAAGACCCCAATAGGGGCAGAGGTGTGGGAGTGCTGAGAAGGGGGTGGCTAAAGGAGGAGATGCAGAGGTGGCAGAAAAAGGAGGAACTGACAAGCAGGGAGAAAGATCTGAGGAGGTGGAGAAAGGAAGGGTGCAGAGGAGCAGGAAGGTGGGATTAAAACCCAAGAAGGAGGTAGCAATGAGAGGCCAAGAGAACAAGAGGAATCTGGAGCGAGACTAGAGAGCCACTCACACCTGAAGCCTATGAATGGTGCGAGGAGATATCTAGCAGGTCACACCCAATAGAATTTCTGTTGTCGAGGGTTCTGTGGTATTATTGGGTGAAGGCAGCGTTATATATGCGAGAACCACAGACTACCTCCTTCTCCTGTATTCAAAAGAATATTTCGTAGGTGGGAGGAGATACAGGTTTGTAGCAAAACTCTGAGTGTTATTTGAGGAGCAGAGGGGAAGCTAGCACCTGAAACCTAAGGTGAGAAAGTTACCCCAGACATGAGGTTACGTCAAGGCATTCAGTAAAATACTCTATGGGGCAGAGGGGCCACCCAGATAAGACCTTCGAAGAAAGGGGATCACCAGGGACCAGTCAGCTAGCCGCAAACCCTCCAAACCAACCTCATTTTTGGCCTCGACCATGTCGATCAAGCCTAATACAGCTGTGGTGGTGCTGGTCCAAAGCCTAGCAACACATTTTAGCTGCCATCTACGGTTGGGCCAACGCTCCATGAGAGTCGAGTCTGAGGCCCACTGACTGTGCTATCGGAGGTCATGCACACAGAATGACAAAGGAATAAATGGCTAGCCTTTTAGTCAAGTGCCATTGAACCCAAAGACTGAGTAACAGCAGGGACAGGCCCGGGGAGACTTGACCAGAATCATTTTGTATAACTTTGTGTTGATAGTTTCTATGGAAAGATTTGGCTTGAAGAGAACTGGACATTTGCATTCAAGGGAGAAGACTTGCCTGAGACACAGGAACTGTAGTTCTGACACCTCTTTGAAAGCCCTTGTAAATAACCCTAGTCAGTTTCCCTGAGACTGAAGGAACCGCCCTAGAAGGTGGGGCAGAGGAACTGTGGGAAAAGCTACACTTACATCGATTCCTCTTTGTTACATACTAAACTTTTTGTGAAGCGCCAAACTGATGTCTCCCCCTCTGATTAGCCACTCTGTGTTTCGTGGCAACTGTCAGTCAAAGTCTGCATTAGAGAGAGACTGTTCGAGATAATTAAGACTTGAACCCTGTATTTCATGCATTTACGGCCAACATGGCGATAGTTGTATCATTTGCTCTAGCCCAACCATGATATTTGTATTACGTCCAACATCAACGAAAAGTCAAAATAACTACATGCCTGAATATTGATGCGTTTCCCCATAACTTTGAAAACAGTGACAGAGATGAGGATGAATGGAGGAGATGGCTGACCGGACAAGACCCCTGGTATGTGTACAAACTCTGTTCTTTATATTGAACTATCTTTATTTTAATCGTTTCCTGCATCTCATTCAAGTCGTAGTGCAAACTCGTATGCATGGAACAATTGTTCAGATAGGTTAGAAAATGTAAAAATATGGTCAGGACATTTAAAAATAGGGTCAGGAAATGTAAAGATGCATTTGCAAGGGGAATGAGTGCTGTTTTCATTTTAACACAAACCAAATCATTTAGGGATCATTCTTTTCATTGCCAACAACGCAACCCTTTGTTATCGGTCAAACATTGAGAAATTGTGATGCGCCCAAGTTATTATGAGCAAATTAATGCAGTCACTGTTTGCAAATATTGAATTCAATCATGTGTAAACAAACATTCTTTAAGGTAGGATGTTGTTTCACGCCGATTTTTTGGGCAATCCTCTTTTTTATTACTACAACTAAGATGTATTGCTTATAATCACCCCGGTTTATTGCTAAAACAATGACTCATCCAAATTTCAAAAGGTTCATTTTTGTCAGCACTGGCTCAAAACTGAGGGTTCCAGCCCTTGTAACAGGGTGCTAACGCCATAGTAATCCATGAGGCAGCATCTCAACACAATGACGCAGCTCTCACAGTGAAAGCACAGCCACCTGTGAGTAACCTGAGGGTATTCTCCCGAGCAGACCTCGAGAAGCCTTTATTCAGGTGGCCAGGGAAGCAGTGGATTAACTTTGCTGAAAATGTTGGGGGGGGGGGGCATGCCATCTGAAGAAAAGGTGCCCCAGCCAAATGAATGGGGACAAAATGGTGTACCATGAAAGTTGGGGGGGGGACAAACACCCCTGTGCCCCCCTAAAATTACACCCATGCAGGGAAGGGCTGGCGCTCTCAGATCCCAGCTTTGGGGGCGGTCGCGCGAGAGAGTATCACCTGGATGGGGGAAACTAGGGTTGTGCTCGGGGAAATGCCCCAGGTGATAGGCGGTATTACACCAGGGAGGACAAAGTCCTGGAGGCCTTCATAGGCTATTCCAAAGTAGAACTCCTCCCCCACAGTCTCTCTCCCTTATCAAATTCCAACAACCCTTCCTCGTCTATGAATCCCAGTGGAAACCTTAACGACGTTATCATGGGAAACTACATCTCCCAGAATCCCTGTTTTCTCACCGTGTTTCAGAATACTCCTAGCCATTTTTCTCCACGTCCCTCTGATTATTATTTCCCGAATTCCCAGTCTACTTTGAAAAAACACCACTGCACCCCCCCATTCATTTCACAAACCCTACCAAACTCAACCTTCCAAATTCACCTACCCCATAGGATATCTAGAAACTCTACCCCCCTCCTTTTCCAACAGGAACACTCTCTTACACTGTGACAAACAACGGACTAATACTAAAACTGTTTACCTGACATGTCCTAACCCAAGGGCCAGGCAGAGTCCGGCAATTGACAATCACACACACCTGACAACCCTTTACTTTCCCCACAGGGATAAAAGGGAAAGCACAAAAGCACACTTCGAGCAAAGCCGAATGCACGAGGAGACAGCTACACCAAACCCACAGTTCAAACGGAGAAGAAAAGTGGTGAGACCGGAAAGGGAAATCATAAGACTGTGGGTTCCAGCTGGCGTGCGAAGCAGCAGATGACAATGGTACATGGGGGCCTCCCGCATTGATAACGCAGGCGGAGATGCAAGCTGGCTACCGTGGTACTATCCTTGACTCCAGAGATCAGAGAAGCCAACAGGTTCAGCAAAACCGGTGAGTCGGAGGAAGCCGATAGCACACTGAATTGCATTGAGCCCAAGGTTGAGCGAGGCAATATTTTTGAAAGCCAGGAATTCGCAAGATAAGGAACTTGTGTGTGTGTGTTTGAACTTTGGATAGGGCCCAGTTGAGGTCCAGGTGCAGAGGGGTCCGGCGCCACCTGAGTGCTCATTCGAAAGGCTCTGACCGGGGGCCTGTTTTTAAAATACAAAAATACAAGAAGCAGAAAGCCAGAGGAAAGGATGGCGTAAGGCGTCAGAGTTGTCCTACAAGGGTTACGTCAAATCCCTGGTACAAGAAAAAGTCTCGGACCCATTGCCGAAGGAAAGCTAGGGGAAGGGAACCCTGCTTTACAATAAGGTTGTGAATTGTGGCAAGTGTGAACCCAACAGGGGAATGCCGAAAGAAAGCTAAGAGAAGGAAAACCTTGATTTCTAATGAAAATTAGCAATGTAAGCTTAACTTGAAAGGCCATAGTGAGCCGAACAGAAAGAGGCCCATTTTTACAAGCAGGATCCAAGGCCGGCGGAGGGAGATCCTAGGGGCAAAGAGCAATCGCCCAGGTACAAAACCACAGAGAGAACTTTTGTTTGATAAATTGTTTGTGAATCCAGAGTATTACACCCGTGAACAGTTTGCCAACAAGAGTAAACCCGGTTGAGGTTTGTCTGCAACGGGAAGTTGTTTAAAAGGACAGCTGAATATGACAACCATTATTTGAAAGGATGTAGTGAACCAGGCAGAGGGAGACCCACCTTGCAAGAGGGACCCGAGCCCGGCCTTGAACTGTGATCACTTGTGTCTGTCTTCTTACTGTTGATACCATTGTTTCCATACACTGGCTATAGGCGACTCATGACATGGGGGCTAGCTGGACTAATTGGCAAATACGTACAAAAGACAGATTGCCCAGGAAACGTCACAAGCAATACAACTACCCACTTGCTTGAACACAATCTATATCTTGCCAAGTAAACACTGTTGTCAGAAATTGCTTCTGATAACTGAATTTTCACCAACATAAACATTCACCTCAATTATTGGAGTGGCCCCTTCCTGGGCCTATCTCCCATCTCAAAAAACATCTGTAACAAGACCTCTGCACTTTTGCCAGCCTTATTACCCACAATGACCACAGAGAACATACTACTGCAGCACCGAGACCTCCAATGGCTAATGGTACATCATCAGAGCATTTTCCAAATCCTTTGCATCGGCCATCACACCTACTACGGGCAGGGCCCCACTCTTCCTTTGCAGTGCGTTTCGCCAACAATGTATTGATGCAACGCTCTGTTTTATCCTCATCCTTCTCCTTGAGGGTCTCTTGTTTCTGCAAGGTCTACAAAGAGTTAGACATAAACCCCATGTCGCTCACCATAGTGACTGCTGTACTCCTAGTCCATAGTCCCATTTTCTCCATATTTATGGGACATTCCCCAGATAAGAGGATGGGACCAGAGAATGATGCAGAGCAGCATTAATTGAAATTGTTTTTATTCTTATTATTAATAAAGTATTTATTGAACACAGACTTAGCTTTGGGAAGCAACAGACTGATTTACAACCATAATGGGAATACGGTAATGGAATCAAAGAAACAAGGGAGGAGGGAGCCAACAGAGAAAGGGGAGGGCAGAACATTTGTCAGCAATGGATCTACATGCAACCAGGGGAGGAAACGGGGTGGGGGACCAGATCACCTAGTCTCCCCTTGGGTGGCGAGTGACGTGTGTGTGGGCCCAGGTGTTAGGGAGGAGCCATTCCTTGAAGGGTAGGGTCTTGAGCTCCTTCCTGAACTGTAGAAGAAAAGGGGCAAGTCGTTGATAGTGAGGAGGTTCCAGAGTCTTGGGCCTCGACAAGGAAGGCCTGTAGTCTGGTCCTTTCCTTCATGCACCGGTAGAGTTCAAGTCTGCACATGTCTTTACTTCTAGTGGATCGTAGGCTTCCGGTAATGCTGAGCCTCCCAATAAGGTAACTTAGGGACTTCAGGGTGAGAGCCTTGTATATCATGCACCAGGAGTTGAAGTTGAGATAGAGCCGATGGAGGCTGCTTGAGGAGCAGCAGCTGAGGAGGCTGGTGAAAATGTGGAGGAGACGGTTGAGGGGGAAGGCTGTTAAAGGAGGCTGCTGAGGCGGTAGTGGAGAAGGATGCTGCTGGGGGAGTCGTCTTTGGGGATTGATGGCATAAACCCTTGAGATAATGTCTCTCCAAAAAGACCTCACCACCGGAGCCATCGTAAAAGTAAGGAACTTAACAAATAAGGTATTTTCCTGGGATTCAGGCCTCATGCACAGACAGGATGGCCCCACCGTGCGTGAAGGCATATGCAGCATCTGAGCAGGCTTAACATGGGAAAACGTCCCACTTTGAATGGGAGAGACCAATTCGCTGAGGGTTCCAGCCCAGCCCTATGCGGGATGGTAAAGCCAAAATCCCCTCTGCCCATTATAACATGGTATGATAACCTGTGGAGGAACTGACCCATGTGAGGATATCTGCCCCTAGGTAGCTGATGTTCCATGAGATAAGGCAAGCTGTGGCCACAGCAGACCATAGCTGCCCGTTCCTCCAGCTGCACCCTTTGATCAGAAGGCGTATTCTTGCCCTTTTATAGCCCGGCTTTCTTTGCATCTGCCATTTTCTGCCTCAGGCGCACATGCAGGGGCTTTGTGGTGTTGCAAGAACTGGATGCCACTTGGTGGGATCCCCAAGTCTTGCACATGCAGTAGTGCCACCAACGAGGTGGCCATCGGACTCACCTTAGGAAAGGGAACAGCCTGAAAGGGGAGCTTAATGGACACGACAGAGTGGTCTTCAAGAGCACTTGAACTCACTCCCTCAGCGGTGCAACCAAGTGGTGCTGTCTGAGATGGGGAGCTTGTGTACGCAGAGGGTAAAAGAGTAATGTATAGGCACCTAGAAGCCTTTTTGACTGTTCCCAGTTGAGCCCTTATTCTGGGTACTATTTTTAATTAGTGCTGCTGAGTTCCTTGATCTGGCCCCATCCCTAGCTATCTGAGAAATGTCCCATAAGTATGGCGGACGGCACAAAGGAGTCAGGGGTCAAGTCCTAACAAAAAAGAAAATGGAGGACTTATTAACAAACCAATAGTATGCAATGTCACCAGAAATTAGCATATCAAGGTGCCCTCTGAAAAAAGTGGGGGGGGGGCTCCATCCACATGTGTGCATTCTCGACTTGAGCCCTGATGGGAGGACTTGAAGGGCGTTGAGTGTATCTGGTATGCATTTGATCTTTGGCGGGAACCTGGATGATTTGCAAATTGGGATCTATTGCAATGGCACAGATGAGAAAAAGGCATTGGTGGTCTAGAGGGCGATCGAAAGAAGAATTCTTCACTTAATAAAGTGAAGTATCCCTCGTTTGAGTTGATTTCGCACTGAATATTGTGTGTCTGAGCGCATTCATTCCTTGGGTAAGCATGCTCATATAGAGCTTTTAGAGCAAGGCCGACTGTTGGGAAAACGTGGAAGCGTTACCATTGCAAAGAACAAGTTACTTTCTTACCTGGTAACGTTCTTTCGATGGGATGGTCCGACGACTTATTCCATATCTATGACAGGTAATGTCCACAGCTGTGCTGCTTCGGAAAATCTTTGGCGTCTGCGTCCTGCGTCGATGACGTCGATGCGCCGTCCCCGAGGACCTCCTCCGACGGCCGACGTCACCCGATGTGATAAGTAGGACGCACAACGCCCATAGCCTCAGTTATAGTTTTTTCCCAGAACGTGGGCCACCAGTTTTCTGCCAGTCAGACACACAAGGCCTTGCGGAACGCAAGCTGCAATCGCATAAGAAATTCTGCAGCGGGGAAGGCAGGGAGGGAGAGATATGGAATACGTCGTCGGACCATCCCATCAAAAGAACGTTACCAAGTAAGAAAGTAACTTGTTCTTCGAGGGGATTGGGTCCTCCGACGTATTCCATATCTATGACAGACTCCCAAAGCAGTACCAAGCAAGGAGGTGGGAAAGAATTTAGAATACAAATTTTGCATGCCCAATCAAATTGCGGAATGGAGAACTGCCTTGCCAAAGGCCATATCTTGCCCCCTGATGGAATCGAGGGAATAGTGACGTACAAAAGTATGTACTGAAGCCCAGGTGGCTGCATCACAGATGTGACGAATAGGAACTCTCCTCTGCAGGGCAGTAGACGCAGCCACTCCTCTGGTAGAATGGGCCCGCAAGCCAGCCGGAGGGTCCTTACCCGCCAAGCGGTAACACTCGGAGATAGCTAAAATAACCCAACGAGAGAAAGTCTGTTTCGTCACAGCTTGTCTCAAATGCTTTCCAGCGTAACCAATGAAAAGTTGATCGTCCACTCTGACCCGGGACCTTAGCCACAGCCTTTTTAGGGGCAAACCCCGTGCCACGAGGCCCCTCCGACCCCATCGCCTCGAAAGGCGTTGAGGGCGCCGAACGAGTCAGCGCCGACAGAAAAGGCGTCGAGGGCGCCGAACGAGTCGGCACCGGCGTCGAGCGAATCAGCGTTGACATCAGCTGCAACACCTCCAGTATCGGCGGCGTCAACACAGTCCTCGAAGCCGGAGCTCCGAGCATGTCTCTCGACAACCTGGGCGCCGACGACCCCCTCGAAGACGATACCTCGAGAGAAATCGTCGATGACTTCGGTGCCACAGGCGTCGACGTCTTCTTCGAAGACGGCACAGGATCACGCGGTCTCGAGCGCGTCGAGGACCGGGACCTGGAACGGGCATGGCGAAAACGGCTACCCTTGTCCGAGCGGGACCTCTCCCGTGAGCCGTACCGACCACCCGAGCCCGAAGGCGTACGGGCGGTGTCTCTCGACCGGTGCCGACCGACCCCACTCGGAGGCGCAGACGGACCGGTGCCCTGCGTTTCCAGAATCGCTAGCATCTGCTTCCCGAAGGAAGCCCATTCCTCCGGTGTCGCTTGCATAGAGGGATTAGCGACCTGCCGACGGGCACAGTCCTCGGAAGAGGACGGGGAAGGCGACCTATGCCGGCGCTTCCTGGAATACCTAGAAGAGGCGGAGGAGTGGCGAGACCGACTCCTGGAAGGAGACCCACTGGACTTCCGACGACGACGCGGAGAGTCACCCCTCGAGTCATCGGTAGAAAGCCCTGCGGACCTCGACTTCCGGGGCTTAGACACCCCACCTACCGACAGTTTCTTCTTGCGTTCTCGCAAGGCCTTTGCAGTGAGCGACTGGCAGTCGGCACAGTCGTCCGTATCTTGGGCCTCCCCAAGGCACCAGAGGCAGGCGTCGTGCAGTCCGTGACCGACATCTTGGACCCACAGTCCCCGCAGTTCTTGAAGCCCGGACGCGGGTTCGAAGATGAGAAAGACATCGCCACAAACAACCGAACAGGTTCAGCGAACCGAGAAAGAAAACAGTAACTCCAACGAGTCGACGCATACCGAGATTCACGAAGCGAGCACGTTCGCGGAAAAAACGTAACTGAGGCTATGGGCGTCGTGCATCCTACTTATCACATCGGGTGACGTCGGCCGTCGAAGGAGGTCCTCGGGGACGGCACATCGACGTCATGGACGCAGGACGCAGACGCCAAAGATTTTCCGAAGCAGCACAGCTGTGGACATTACCTGTTATAGATATGGAATACGTCGGAGGACCCAATTCCCTCGAATATTGCATTTAGTTATTAATAAATATAGAGCAAAATGCAGTAACATTTTTGCTTTTAATGTGTCTAAAGTCATGTCATATATTACCTATCTCTAGAAAAGCTGCCATTGCTAAAAGAGGAAGACCCACTCAAGTACCCCATGTATGCTACCTACAACCTCAAAAGTGTAACGGTGGCCGATAATGATCAATTGATAAGGTGGGAAAAAGGATTTTTAATTGTTAGTACTATTTTCATTGTTAGTTTTATGTAGTAGTTTATTGAATAGGATGACATTTTGATGATTCTAATGTGTGAAAAGTTCAATTGACCTGTAGCACACTAAAATAATAAGTGGGAACATGTAAAAAGCATATTAAAATTCATTACAAACCTCTTTCTCAAAATCTATGTTTGTTACAATGCATCCAGCGTGAAAATATTTCAAATGAATGCATTAAACTCCCATTGCAAAATAATACTGTGTGCATGCCCAAAATGAAACTAACCCGCTGCCCCCGTTTACATTTCTTTTTTATAAATAAAGAACTTAATCACACTATGCATGTGTAAACCAAGACAATCCTCTACAAATACAGATCATTGACGAACTGTTTGCAAGTTTCAGGTTGACTTTGTGTAGACTTTGGAAAACCCTAGGCTCTGGAAAGAGGTATGGAATTTGGATGTTTTCTACAGCACAAAAAGAAATATAAGGGGCAAAACAACATTATTTTGCCATCAGGGACAACAGCCTGTCTTGATTCACCAGTTAACGGGCACACATATGGCGTTGACTGCGTGATGAGAATGATGACGACTGAGATGGGCGACATGCAGAAATCCAGAGAACGCCCTCCAGCACCTGTGACCACAGCCCTGTATTATTGGATAACGCATTAGCGTGCCGCCCCTCGCCCCAAGGCAGCATGTGAGCCATCATGGGCGGCTGACCTGAAGAAAATCTTCTGTGCTTGAGCCGGATCTTCGCGAATGACCGTGAGGAAACAATTACTGGTCTAAGGATCGAGGGTCGTTCAATGGCTAGCACCAACAAAGTACGCCCTTCAGAATTTCCCGTCACTAGAAAAACATTTTTTTTAAACTATTTTATTGGAAGCGAATGCCTTTATTTTGAGGAAAAGTGGTATGAGGAAATTGAAAATCGTTTCAATAAGAAGCCCTTGTCGCCTATTGCTTTTACGCCGAGTAGAAACAATGAATGCTATGTGTGAATAGGAATATTTGGTTTGTATTTTTATAAACACTCCATAACTGGAAACCTTTTATTGGTGAAGGAGAAAATGATATACTTGCATGGACCAAGGAGTACCTTATTTTCTAGTGACTAGTCAGTACCTGACTTTGGAACCTTGGAGCCAAACACATATTCTTTGCTTCTAAGCAAATCATTTAATTTGACGTTGTTTCCAATTGTAAATATGTTCAATGTAAATATTAAAAGCCGCAAATGTGCATGTGCCATCCTGTCCTGCCACAAAAGCACCGTCTCCGTTACATCTGGAATTCCGAAACTGCACAGCACACCCTTCCATACCAGCATCTCATGCTGAAGATACTCAAGCTAAGAGAATTCCAATTATTATCTTATCTCAATAAAACTTATTAGCATCCTGGCAGGGGGATCCAGCCAATCAGGTGGCTAGGAATGCCGGCTTGAACCGCTGGTGAAAGCCGTGTTCTATCCCACCTGATGGCCTGGTCCCCCTGCCGTCATCTTCCCCTAACCTCCGTCCTGTTATTTCCATTCTCCCCCCCGCACCCCTAACTTACTGTATCTCCAAGGCATTCCTCTCTGCTCCTGCAGGCCTCCATGGAAAGGGAAGAGGGGCCCCATCATGGCAGCCATCTTGGAAAAGGATTTTCCTTCATACAACGGGACGCCGCGCACGTCCTGTTGTACGCAGGAAAATCCTTTAGCATCCCAGGTTACCGCTTTGGCAACCTGGGGTGCTAATAGCCTTCGCTCTGGCCTATAACTTGGGCTGCCGGACTGTTACCCCCGTTTCAGCCCTTGGAACGGGGGATTACCGCCATATGAGAGTTCAATTACAAACTTGTCTTTTGCAGACAATTTTCATTTCCAATAATAAGTTAATAGCACTGAACACACGCTCAGGGAAGAGAATAGCACATTCTGAGCTGGGCGATGGGAGACGCTCCTGATGTAAGAACTACTTCTGCTAAGGTGTGTGGAAGCCTCCCCCCATAAATCCTATCCCTTTTAGACCGCCTTAACACAGACAGCCCACACGGGATCATGTTTTGCGGCAGAGCACTCCCCAGAGTACATGCTTCCTGGTTGACTGAGATCCATGACATTTTCTGGGGGAGAGCGCTATTTAACACAATCATATTTGGCGACACCTCTTTTGCTGTTAAAATAATATTTTCAAAAATTATATTTTTTTTATTGATATTTAGTATCAAAAGCAGCTAGTACTGTTAACATGCTGCTACCAGGTATAAATAAACTAATGAATATTTGAATTTTTATACAAAGTACAATGTCAGCGGAGTCGGCTCCAAGTCCTCAGGCTTTTTACGTGTGATGAAATGGGATGGTCTGTGGTTTCCGGGGACGGGAGGTGAAGGGGCTAAAGTACTCCAAGATACCACTCAGACAGACTCGTAAAACAAAAAGTTGTGCCTTCCAGTAACTTTACGCGGTAACCGTTACAATAAATGGTATATGCATACTTGTAGGCTGTGTCCGTGCATTACGACCAGCCTGGGTACCCTAAAGGCTTACACCTCCAAAGAAAGCTGCCAAGTTCATGAACAGCAAACAAGCAATACAACCAGCAGACAGTTAAACGCATTGGGCATGATAGCATTTTTAGAGGCATTTGGTTGAACAATGAACAATAAAAAGAAATTACTTTTGGAATCGAAACATTTGCGTGTCGATGCAGACGTGGGAAACCCAGCGGCTTGATGCAGCAAACGAAACAGCAGCTTCATGACCAATGTGAAAGAGTAGTCTTAGAGATATATTGCAATGGAAGCTTCAACTTGTTTGCATTCGTTTTTAATTAAAATATTGTTACACTTTAATATGGATACCACTTTCTACCCCCTCCCCCTTCCAATCATCCAGCCTCGTAAAAATAGAAAGAAGATCAGAGCCGCAAGCCAGTCCACAGCTGTAGAAATGCATCCTGACCTTGTTGACAATGGGGGATTTTCATTTACTAGTCAAGACAGGAACATTCTTTTAAAATAACGTGGCATGATATTTGTCATTAAAAGTCTATTTTCTTAACAGTTCAATACAAAATGGAGTGCAGGGAGGAGCTCTTGGTGGAATGGATTACATATAACCCATTCCCTGTTAATTAAAACACTTAAAAAAATAAATATTAGCCATTCCAATATGGCTGCCACATTTATGTGAAGCCGGGCGGGGCTTTACTACTCGAGTCTTACTTCCAATTTTACTACTTCCCAATTCAATTGAATAGGGTGGACCTGCTGACAGTTGACTGCATGATTTTTCTTTTTTTAAAAGAGCCTTTAAAGGCCCTCTGAAGGGCACAAGCATCCTGCCCACTTCATTGTTTATAAAAAATGCCACTGTGCTCACTAAAAACTCCACCTTGGATGACGATGATTTTTTTTGTTTTCAAATGATGGTTCAAAACTGAAAATATATCCCAAAAAAAATCAAGTAATCCCTATGTTTTCACATTAGAAAAATGCACCTTTCAAATTGTGTTGCTAAAAGGAGCACAAAGTTTTAGGAAAAGAGCCGTTCTCAATATTCATTCATGGTGCTTTCACGGAACATATTTCTGACATCTAAAATGGACGCCAGCTCCAAAATATGCTTTTGCAGGTGTATGTTCTCTACCGTGTCCTCTTTTGGCAGCGGAGGATATGTTTCTGGATAATTCAGCGTTTCCTATAAAAGAACAGAGTAGTGCAGACACATGTTGAAACTCTGCAATAAAATATGTACGTCAAATACAAATAGCAGACAAGAGAAAGAACCAAGCTTTGTTTTGTATAACTTTACAGCATCTGTATGAAATTGCATTAATCACTTTAAGAGACACAGGCATCTCCTTCTGATCCAAGTAGTCGAGTAACACTTGAGTTACGCAATTCTTTGCGTTAGCAAACACACAGAATGTGTGATTCTGGGTTGATGGGATAAAATGATATTATTTGTCATTTATAACGGACATGTACACATGTTTTTCTAGGCGTGACAAGACAAGGGAGGGTACGGAGGGAGGATAAGACAAACGATCTTACTGGGCCTTGTGTCATTCAGATCATGCACGTCTGGTAACGCAAGGGGGAGGAGACGGGGGAAGTGCAAAGGGGGGAAGGAGAACATGCAATCAGGGTAGCATTGCTCTGAGTAAGTGCAGCCAGGGCAGCGCGGTCTGGGTAAGTGCAAGGAGGCGGGGGACTGTAGAGGTTACAGTTACAGCCACTAGTGCGCAACAGAGCAGTGCTTGGGAGACCTGTCAAGAGGAGCCAAGTACCCAGTGAGACTCTGATGGTAACCAAGCAACCAGTCGATGCAGCAGACAGGTAGGTCAGCAGGGGAGGGCGGGAGAGAAAGCAGAGGAGAAAAAGGTTTTGAGCTGCTTCGGGAACTTCGGGTGGTCTGGTTCAAGTTTGAGAGGGGCAGGGAGGCCATTACAGAGGGAGGCACCTGCAGAGGAAGGTGATATGCCCCCTACTTCTTCCTGGCGAAGCTGCTGACCCTCAGAGAGTTGGAGACAGCAGAGTGAAGGGCTTGAGAAGGAAGGTATTTAAGAAGAGAGTTTTGTATGTAGTGCGTGCCCAAGCTGCAGCAAGCCTTGTGGACAATGCAGAGGGTCTTGAACTTAATACAGCAGGCACCGGGAGCCCGTGGAGAGATTTCAGGGCTGGAGAGATATGGTCCCTGGGCTTGAGGCCAAGGATATGTCTTGCAGTGCTGTTCTGGATTAGTTGCAGACGGCGGAGAGTAGAGGAAAGCAGATTGAGAAAGAGGCTGTTGCAGTAGCCCAGCCTAGAGAGAACCAGGGCTTTGGAGACAATGAGCTTCTGAGGGAAAGTGAGAAAAGGAAGAGTACCTCTGAGGAGGTGCAGTTGGTAGTGGGCCTTCTTGGAAAATTCAGTGATGTGAGGAGACAAGGAGAGGGTGGATTCGAAGATGACGCCAAGGTTTTTTGCCTCACAGAAAAGTGAAGGAAGAGGACCCATGGAGGGGGGCAAGAGTGAGGGAGGGAAAGCGGGGTCAGGGGTCCTGATGCGAAGATCTCTGTTTTACTGGCATTAAGGCAGAGATCAATGGAGGTGCACCAATCCTGAATCACGGATAGACAGTCTGGAATGTGCGTGAGAGGAGAGGAGGCTGCAGGGAGCTGGAAAGAGAACTGCATGTCATCTGCATTACACTGAAAGTTAGAGCAGAAGGTGGAGATTAGGTGGGCTAGAGGGGCCACATAGAGATTGAAGAGACAGGCTGAGAGGTTAGAGCGCTGGGGAACAGCACATGTGGAGAGAGAGGTGGTGGAGAGAAAGGACCCAAGTTGGATCTGGGAGGGTCGGTCCAGGAGGAACGAGGTCAGCCACTCCAAGGCCTTATCTGTGATGCCCAGGTTCTCACGGTGTCTGTTGATCAGGATGGTGTGATTGACCATGTCAAAAGCAGAGGAAAGGTCAAGGAGGATGAGGACTGAAAGGTGCTGGTGTCGAGATTGGAGAGCAGATTTTCACAGGTGTTCAGGAGAGCAGTTTCCGTGCCTCTGGCTGCTCTGAAGCCAGAGCCAACAGTTTCAGTGTGGAGAGTAAGCTGGGAGTTGGACAGCTTTTCCAGACGTTTGCCCAGGAAAGGGGTGATAGAGATCGGGCAATAGTTAGCCGGGCAGGTAGGATCGGCAGAAGGCTTTTTAAGGAGGGGGTGCACAAGAGAGTGCTTGAGGAGAGAGCGGAAAGCACCAGTGGCGAAGGAGTGATTGCAGAAATCGGTCAAGGCTTGAGCGAGGGTGTCAATTTGGTCCTTGATAGTTCTGGAGGAGCAGGGGAGTACCTGTTTGGACGAAACCGTCATAGATAAGACTTGTCTAGAAACATCATCAGGTGTTATCAGAGAGAAAGAGGTGAAAAGAGGAGGAGGGGGGAGGTGGCCAAGAGTGGTAGAGGGGGTGGAAGAGGAGAGCGAGAACAGGATGTCCTTAGTTTTAGTAGTGAAGTGAGACGCCAGAGCCATACAGAGGGCCTGGGAGGGAACAGGAGAGGTGGAGACTGCAGAAGGATTAGCTAGCTCCTTCCAGAGTTTAAAGAATTGAGCTGTGTTGTTCGAGGCCGCAGAGATGCAGGCTTGGATGTGGACTCTCTTCTTGGACAGGACAGAGTCTGTATTGCCTTTGGAGCAGGCAACAAGCTAGTTTGTCAGAGGATGCACCCGAAGCCCTCCACTTTCTCTCAGCCACCCTGCACTTGCGTTTCAGGTGGCGAGTTCGGAGTCATACTAAGAGTTGCACTTGGAGGTAGGCTTCAGACGGGTTCTCATGGCAGCGGCACATATGTCCAGAGTGTTGGAAATGGCAAGATGCAGATTAGAGAGGGCTTTGTCAGGGTGTGAGTCAACCAGAGGAGTAGACAGAGTAGAGAAGGTGGAGGCAAAGGCATCTACTGACACACACTTCATGGGTCGAATGACCGAGAAGGTAGGTGGCAGTGCTGGGGTGGGCTTTGCCGGGGGGGGGGGGACAGAGTGTCAGGTGAGAGGAAAGAAGAAAGTGGTCAGTCCAAGAGAGAGGAGTAGTGAGAGGGTTAGAGAGAGCGATGTCTGAAGAGATGAGAACATCCAAGGTGTGTCCGGCAGTGTGTGTCGGGCTAGAGGGAGAGAGAGAGAGAGTTGCAGAGGTTGGGGAAGAGCCCTGTGGAGGGATCAGATGCATCCAGGTGGATGTTGAGGTCTCAGAAGGCCTGATACAGCAAACAAACAAAGTTCCTTTCCTTTATGTGTTTCACATATACACCATTTTCTTAGGTGATTTACTTTTCACCTCGGATCCCCCTCCGCCGGGCTCAGATTCACTTTGACAACAAATCTTCAATCAGTCTCTCTCCGCCGGCCTCGGACCAATTTATCTACTTTAATACAAACTTGCTTTAACACAAAGCTTTCACACACAAAGCTGATCTCCCTCTGCCGGGCTCGAACCAACTTTATCTACTTTGCTATCGACTTTCTTTACTGTATCAACATCGAAGACTTTCGATTGTGCACAGGATTTTGCTTGACCCGTTGCAGGACCACTTCGATTCACAATCCTTTGCCACTCTTTCACTTACTCTCGGCTGAATACCTTACATAGATCTTAGATTGAGCAGCCATGTGATGCTGGACCACTCTGTCAAAGGTATTCCATCTTGGTATCAAAGTTCAATCACTCATCTGCAGTTCAACTTTACTTGCGTTGGTTATCACACGCGCTTCATACCATGTTCCTTCCAGCACCCGCCATACAATGTTGCGGCTTACATCCTTGGCTTCAACGCAGACCGGTCCTGCATCTGTCTCCCCAACTCACAAGCTGTGTTGATCTCTCTGAGGCTGCTTTGTTGTTGGAGCCAAGGACAGTACCACAGCAGCTGGCAATTCTCCCTGCCTTGATTACTGACGTAGGACAACCCGGGTACCTCTGATAAACAATTAAGGATTCTTCAGTCTGGTCTCCTGGTCTTACGCTTTCTATTCTCGAGACTTTGTGAAAGTAACGGTTCCTTGTCGAAAAGGTCAAGGGAACTTCACTCCTTGCATTTTCCCTTCTGTTTCGCCATCTTTCTCCTTGTGTTAAACTGCCATCTTGGAACTGCTGTTTCCTTGTGTGCTTTGCCTCGTTCAGAGTGGGCTCCCGTGCTCTGCCTTTTATCCATGTGGGGAAGTCTAATGGAAGTCAGGTGTGTGTGTGATGGTCAGTAATTGCCTGACCTTGCCTGACCATTGTATTGGAAAACGTAAGGTATACGTCTCGGGTGTTGGTCCGTTTTCTCTCGTCGCGGGCTGTTTGTGAAAACATGTTTGTGTTGTAAAAGCAGTGGGGCTGGGGGGTTGATTTCCTAAATATTTACCTGGTAGGATGGGCAAAAGGTGTTCCAGGGAAGAGGATACCGCACCTCTCCATCCGGATTCCCACTCCCCGAAGACCACTCACCCAGGTGATCCTCCCACACTGGTCCACCCCCAGGAACTGGATCCAAAAGCGATGTCCGTGTCCTGGCCACCTGGATGACAGATCCTCTGGGAGTGGTGGAAGAGATACCTTCTGGTTTCTCACCCAGAGGAGGAGAAGTTGAGAGGTAGAGGCAAGGAGAGATGTGGAGAGGTCAGCCCACTCAGAGGAAGACGGCAGCCCGACCAGGTGGCCTGTAGAT
The DNA here is from genome assembly GCF_040938575.1 of Ambystoma mexicanum. Taxonomy (NCBI): domain Eukaryota; kingdom Metazoa; phylum Chordata; class Amphibia; order Caudata; family Ambystomatidae; genus Ambystoma; species Ambystoma mexicanum. Next base: position 112,187,078 of record NC_090929.1, on the reverse strand, counting down.
GGTGGCCACAGTCAGAGAGACGCCAGGAGAGATGAAGAGCCTGCAAACCAGGCATTCAAAGGAGGAGTAGGCCTGCGTAGGAATGACAGAGGCAGGTACCAACTCTGGAAAGATGAGAGGTACTCCCCTCCGTGTCGGTTGATTCTGGGCAGAGAGGATCTTGTAGCCATCAGGGAGGAGAGTGTCTAAACTTGTGACAAGTGGCTGTGAACCATGTCTCAGCAAGAGCGCTGACATTCAGGTCAAGCTCTTTGAGGAGGTGGCAGATGTCATAGGAGTGTTTGACAGCAGAGCGAGAGTTGAGTGTGGGAATGTGGAGAAGGTTGCCACATTTGAAAGACTTCTGGAGGGGTTGGGGGTGCAGGCTTGAGGTACACCCGGAGGAAGTGGTAGAGGTGCTCGAGAGTGGACAGAGGAGATAGCAGGTGGTTGCAAGGTAGCCAGAGAGGAGGAGCAAGGTGCCGGAGAGGAGGCGGAGTAAGGAGGAGGTCGAGGGGCCAGAGAGGTGCTAGTAGGAGTAGCGAGAGAAAGAAGGAAGTTGATAAAATATGGGAGACGGCCATCAAAAAGGAGGAGATTGGGCTGAGGGCCCTGGACCAAGACGGTACCATTAAAGTAGACATGAATGATGGTGTTGGAGGAATGGAAGAAGGCCAAGAGGACCTCCCACCAAGTGCCACCATTAATGGGAGAGGAGGATATAGGGGAGAGAGCCGAGACCATATGAGGGGTCCATAGGTCCAGTGGGGGAACAACAAAGTGGATGTCGGCGAGGGTCTGTCTGTAGGAAGCAATGATGTAGGTTTCAGCGATAGGGAGGTCAGGGTTAAATGAAATTAAAGAAAAGGCAGAAGACCGGATAATAGCAGCAGTGCAATATTGGAGACGTGACAATGCCACATGTCCTGTTCTTCTGTCGAAGTAAATTACAAGGTGGTCATTTACTTTGACAAAACGTCTTGAATGGGGGAGGGCACATATGTTATATTAAGGGTAAAGGATGTAGGTGGGTTGGGGTGGTAGCAGTGGGGAACGGGAGGTATCGAGGGATCCTACCCATTGTAAACATCAAAAACCCCTGAGATAAATCAAAGAAATGTTGTCAAAGCAAATTACAACATTGTAATTTGCTTCGGCAAAAGAATGTAGAACCCAAATAAATATATTTAAATATCGCACACATAGTAAAAGGGAAAATAGAAACTCATGTGTGCAAGGATGTATGGAAGGAGGAATGCAGAGGTATGGGAAAGAATCCGCAGATGTTAAGCGCTGGACATGTGAATTCGAAGGTTTCATCTAAAAGTGGAGCATACTTCATCTTGGCAGTGAAGTGGGAAGGCTCGTATGGTGGTTTTAGCAAAGATGGTAGTTGGAAGCCCCCATCATTTGGTTGGTTTGGCACTATTGGGAAAGTCTGGCACCCTGCTGTACACCAAGATTCCAAACTGATTTGGTGAAAGTGGAAGAGAAGCTTTTGCCAGGTCACAAAAAAGCACATACGAAGGATAAAGACCTCAATTATCTCAGTGTTGAGGGGTAAAATTCAATGTTCTGGGTCACTCTGGGAGAGCTTCAAGAAGGGACTGAGTTTGGCTAGAACCTAGTCACCCATGTCTTGGGAACTTTCATCACGGGGTGCGTGCCATCTGCTTACATGTGGAACTCGGCGTTCAAATTCTGGTATTCTCCGGAGTGAAAATGTCACCAAGGAAAAAGTAGTAAAAAAATACAGCTGAAAAGTAGCCAAAAATGCAGTGCTGTTAGGGTAAATGTTACGGTTAAGGAGGGTTGAGTGGGCTTGTGGTTTCCTGGTTTATGGTTAGGATAGGGGTTAGCGCTAGTCTAGGTGTTGGGGTTAGAGTAAAGATGTTGGTTAGAGTTAGGGTTGGGGTTGTTGTGGAGAGCTGGTGGTATTGGGGTTTGGGTAATGGTTAGGGTAGGTTAAGAATCAAGGTTAAGTGTTAGATCAGGCATTATGGTAAGGCTATGGCTAACAGTGTTAGGGTTTGGGTCAGTGTGAATTAAATGGATAGGGAGATTGGGGAGGGCTGATATTGGCACAGGATAGTAGAAAGGAAACACCTAGGGTTTAGGGTAGAGTAAGCATCATTCTTAGACTTGCGGTTAGGGTAGGGCTAAAGTTAGGATTGGAGCAAGGGTTTGGGTTAGGGAAAGGGCTATGGAATTTGTGGAGAGATGCTGATGGGGTTGGAATTAGGGTCATTGTTAATTTTCTATTTATTTGGGGTTTACATTGATTCACATGCAAATAAAATTCATTAGCATGCTGAACTGTTAGGGAAAGCCTTAGGGGTCAGGGCAAAATAAGGGTTGTTATTAGAGTAAGGGTTAGGCATGGACTTACACTGATTGTGGGGGGCTGGTGATCGGTGTATGGTTCATCAGTAGGGTTACAGCCTTGTACTTGTGTATTCCAAATGGTTTTCTGACAACCTTACCACTGGCAAAATGTTTACACTTTTCATTGCTTGTATTGAATGACGCAAAAAACAAGGGGTATCCTGAGAGTCCCTCTGCCAGAAATAAGTCCTGGTTACGAGAGCCTTACCCAGAGTCTTTAGCTCACTATCTTTCACAGAGGAGAAATAACCAAAACATATAATTCTTTGTCCTGCCAGGGGCGGTCCAGCACTGAAATGCTAGGCGATTCTCCTATGAACAAGAGTACCAACAGCAACCCCAGACACATGTTTCCGTCTGGTTGGACCTCATCAGTAGGGTTGCTGTTGGTACTATTGTTCAGAGGAGAATTACCTAGCGTTTTGGTGATGGACTGCCCCTGGGTAGGACAAAGACTGAGATGTTTGGGATATTTCTCCTTTGTGAAAGATAGTGAGCTAAAGAATCTGGGTACGGCTCTTGCAACCAGGATTAATGTCTGACAGAGAGACTCCCAGGACCCCCCTTGTTTTTTGCATATTTAGGTAACTTTGGGTCTCACCCTAAGTTACTAGGGGAATCCAGACATGACCCCTTGCTCACTATTCTTAGAGAGGCACAGCTCCACCCTACTGATGAGGTCCAACCAGACTGAAACACGTGTCTGGGTTGCTGTTGGTACTCTTGTTCAGAGGAGAATTGCCAGGCATTTCGGTGCTGGACTGCCCCTGGGTAGGACAAAGACTGATATGTTTGGGATATTTCTCCTCTGTGAAAGATAGTGAGCTAAAGAATCTGGGTAAGGCTCTTGCAACCAGGACTAATGTCTGGCAGGGAGACTCCCAGGACCCCCCTTGTTTTTTGTATTGAATGACGACATTTTGAAACCGATTTTTGCTTACTACGTTTTCACCAGACTACATTTTTGTAGCAACGTTCTCACATAGAACCAATATTCTTTTTATCTTCAGTTTGCTGGTGTGTATAGTTAATAAAAAAACAACCATGGCCGGGAAGTTCTATGAGGCCCTCCGGATTCCCCGGTGTGGGACAGAGGCTTGACCTGCTGGGGAGTAGTTGGTTATGAAGTATTTCCGCCAGGCTGGGGCCAAGCTCAATATGCTGAACTAAACATTTACACTTTCAAGCAGAATCTCATGGTTGACTATATCGAGAGTGGTAGCTGCAAGAATTAGCACAGCAGGCTGATTATCATGGAGTTCGTTCATGAGATGTTCTCCAATGTCTTGGAGAGCTTGATAAGTGCTGTCTATGCGTCAGAATACCGATTGGTATTCTGTGAGTAATTGACTGTCTTCCAAGATTCACAGTGATTGTCTATTTAAGTGAGCTTAAAGATTATACATTGACAGGCTATTCAGGGTTTAGGAAGGCTTCCTTCAGGAGGGGGGTAACGATCGGCTTAGTATCCTTCTTGGGAGGATTTGTTAATGATGATGGTAAAGTATGATGCACAGGCTTTGGCTAAGAGTTTGAAGGTCACTGTTGTACAGGGATGTTAGCAGGATCCAGAATTATTTCAGGTTTTGAAAGCTTTCAGGTCACAGCTGTCTGCAACTTTGGCTCTCCAAATGTTTTGGATTACAACTCCCATTAGCTCTAGCCAGTATAGCCTTTGGTCAGAGGACATGGGAATTGTATTCCAAAGGACCTTGAGGGGCATTCGCTGCAGAGCCCTGTTTTTGGGTCAGATCAGAGAAAGGCCAAAGTAAAAAAATACTTTGCTTGCGTTGTGACGATTCATCTACTGGCGTCACTTCTCCCCTCAGGGGAGCCCCTTACCATGAGGCTAAGAGGGTGAGACTGCTACCTAATAGTCCACCTAACGGTCGTTTAATGTGGGAGGACCTCAAAGGAAGGGACAACCCCTCTGGGGAAAAGGACTATCACCTGGGGTACAGCCCACTGAATGTGTCACTCCCTGACATTGCATAACGCTCCCCAATGTTCAGAGCCACTACACATTGAGGGCAGACCTAGGTATCAATGTGGGTTGCTGGGGGAAGCTGTTCGGAGTCAATACGAATGCCTTAACACTTGTGATGCTGTACTTGTGCGGTTAAATGATGATTGTTTCATCACAATTCCGGCTAAAGACACGCTCCTTTGCGGTCACCCCTTCCTAATTGAATGTTTGGAGGATACAGCACAGAGCATTTTTTCAGTGTTGCACCGGAAAGTAATCTTCAAGCAATATCCTTGAATTGACGGGCTGTGATGGATGTGTTCAAAGAAATCCATCATGACCCATGTGAATTGTCCGGAATAAGCCCTTTTTATTCTAGTGGATCACTCAGCACAATCATTTTTGATGATTTTCATGAAGTGCTGGGAATCCATTTCTTAGCTAAATGTCCTTTGACGTCCTGATGAAGGCCCTCCAAAACAAGTTGGGAGACATCAGGGATAAGTGTACTCCATACCGTGGGGCCAAAACACTAAGTGTCGACACGTGTTAAATAGGCATTATTTGTTTGATGTCCACCGGTTTGTTATTCTTTGTGGGATTTTGAGTCCCAGTAGGGGGAATATTGGTTGCAGCACCAGCGATTTAAATGTGTTTTGACTAAGATAGGTACAGAATGACCATAGGTATTGGTTTGTGATGTGTTCATTTTTGACCACGTGAGAATAGAAAAAAATTGTCTCTGGTATGTTATTCAGCAACTGGGTATCGTATCGCCCCTATGTCAATTTTGATGTATTTGTATTTCGTAAATAGCACTTTAATGCACTTGCACTTTAATGTATTTTTGCACAAGATAACTTTTGTGTTAATATGTATTGTTGAAGATATGGAAAATATATATGTACACAATCTAAGAATAAAATAATAAAATCTGTATTTTTTTTAATAACTCTAGATTTGTCTGCAGATTTGTGTAATACAAATTAAAGAATTTTAGCTGAGTGTGCCATCATACTGTTCTTTGAGTATTGAAGAAATTAATAGACTTTGGTGTCCATTTGAACAATAGGAGGGCAGGGCGACTTACTCGATGTGCTTGTATTGCATTTACTGTGACTGGGGACATAACGCCAAAAGTACTAGGACGAGGAAGAATACAGGATACAAAGATCATTGACTGTATTTATATTGGTACAAGGTGGCCCGCGGAGGCAGGATGATCCAATCATCAACAGAGTGAAAGGGCTCTTGTAAACTGCATGGGAGGAACTGGATACAAAGTATAAAGAGCAACAAAGGACAATCAGATCTGGCCAGCATGGCTGCGGAGTCAAGCACAGCCATGAAAGGACGCAGGTGCAGGCAATCACCAGCGCAGGAGAAGCAAATCCTGCTGATGGTCCAGCAGGAGAGGGCTGTGAAGAACGCTGGTGAGCAGCTGTGGGGATTCTCCAATGGGTCTGGCGGTGCAGACCCAAGTTCACGACCAAGAGAAGGGTAAGCGGAGCTATGCAGGGAGATGCCATGTTGCGGATCCTGATCTGGAAAGAAGCCCAAAGAGTCGACAAAGCTGATTCTGGTCTCGGGAAGCCCTTGTGACATACCTAGAGCCCCAAGGGGGTATGGGAAGGTACGGGAGACTCAGAGGGGATGTGGGAGCGGGCGGGAGAGATGCTCAAACAGTTTTACGTCAGCCCAGTGAGAGTGAGACTGAAGCAGTTATTGGGCCTAGCCAGTGTCAGTCGTCACTCCAGCACCATCTTCTTTGTGTCAGTGGCAGCCAAAAACCCACTGACCACCAAGGAAGGTTTCTGGACCATGCCACGAACCAGAGAAGGGTCTGGGATACAAGAGCAGATACTGAAAGCATCAATGGAAATCTTCCTTGTTACAGTGAGAAGGAGAAAATCACTCACCATCAGAGAAGGATCTGAGACCCAAAAGCAGATACTGAAGGCAGAAGAGGAAATCTTCCTCGTCACAGAGGGAAAGAGTAAAACCACTGACCACCAGAGAAGGGTCTGGGACCCCAACAAGACTTGGGACTTTGCTAACAATAGATCAGATTGTCAAAGTGTGCAACAAAACTAAAAGCAGTGAGAAGGAACTGTATCAAGCAATACCAGGAGATGGGAGTCATTCTTCTGGTATCGAACCAGGAGTGGTATTCTAGATGCCAGGAGAAGGAAGTCATTCCCCCTGGCCTTGTTTTGAACTCTGCAAAGCCATACCAAGAGAAGGAAGGCATTCTCTTGGTCCGTAATGGAGAGTTGAGCTACAGACAGCAGGGGAAGGGAGTCATTCCCCTTGGTTTTACTGGACATTGTACAGATCCCTATGAGGAGAAGGGAGTCATTCTCCTGGGCGTGATACTGTGTAAAGACTGGCTGAAACCTGCAAGCCAGGCAAACAGAGTCATTCCCCCTGGCATTTCTTTTGCGAGAGAACATTCTTTTTTAACACTATCAAAGAAGCAGGAGAAGGGAGTCATTCTCCTTAAAGATGGAACCTTTTGTTAGTTCACCTTTTAGTTGTAGTGTGAGGAATAGAAGTAGGTTGTCATGCAGGACGGTGGAAATTACTTTGACAGACATTCTGACAGGACCCTTTAGTATTAGTTTTGAGGAAAGGAAACCACTCTTAGAAGTTAGGGATAGTGAGGATCTTTTTTTCTTATATAAAATAAAAGTCTATAACCAAACCCATGCCACCTTTTGTCAGCTTCCTTTGTTGATACCCTTACAGCGTTCAGTAGGTAGCTTTGGGTGAGTAAAAACAAATCCTTTAAATTTTGGACCAACATTTGGTGTTGAAGAAATCTTCTAGTTCATGGCCAAGATTTTGGGGATTTATTCATGAGCAATATTTGGTTTCAAAAGCTCAGTGGTGTAATATACATCTTTCTCTATAGCCTGGATGCAGTAGGCACTTGGCTAACTGATGTTGCATTTGATGTAATTCTTTGTCGAATACGGTAGGCCACAGTATCACTCTCACTTTGGTGAGGTAGAAGGCGAGACATTTGGTTAGAGCAGGGTTGTCCAACTCCAGGCCTTGAGGGCCGGAATCCTGATGGATTTTAAGGATACCCCAATATTCACTAGAAAAAATGGGTATACATTTAGAATCATTGTATGGAAATTCATCCCATGAATATTAATTGGTGGTATCCTGAACATCTGACATGTTTCCGGCCCTCAAGGCCTGGAGTTGGACAACACAGGGTTAGAGGATGGGGGTGGTGGTGGGTTTTGTAATCTAGGATTTGGAGGGGGCCTGCAGGATAAAAGCTTATTTCAATGTATGAAACTGTGTTTAGAGTTGTTGGGTAGTCGAGATAGCTGCATGTTGAGTGTTGATTGGTTTTACACAATTTGCAAAATATTATATGACATTTTGGTCAGGAACAGAAGAGAGTTCTATATGGGAAATTGAGTTTCATGGGTGGGATGGTGAAAGGGTAATTAGAGGAAATAAAGTGGTACTCAGCCCTGGAGACTGAAATGGATGTTGTGGCCTTTCAATTTTAGGCAAGAAGATGGGTTCCACAGAGTGGCCAGCATAGATGTGACCACTTTGTTAATGATGCAAGATGAGGATATCAAGCGTGGCTAGGACGTCGCCTGTGAACAAACTGCCCCAATTGGCCCAGATGTCGAAGTGTCAGGAAGCAATGACTTTGTGGAGGCATAACTGGACGTCTCCTCTAGATGACGGATAAGTGTGTCATTAATCAAAAGCACTATTTTCGTTGGTCTGAAAGAAAGGTTGATCGTAAGGTGATGGAGTGTTTGATGTGGCTCTTTGATTACCTTGAACACATCACCTCCAAGACTTTAGCGTCATACATGTTCTGATCGAAGGAGCAATGACTGCTAAGCTGACCTTATTCTGAGCAGGCCTGTAAAAGCAGATGATGTTGGAAGCTTCTGGTGTGCTATCACAGAGTGATGCTAAATTGGCGGTCTGAGAACCCAGTTTTGGTGATGCGGATAGTCCTAAGCCTTGGTAGGTTATCAAATCTGTGATCAACTAAGTTATCACCCGAGGGTCTACCATGCATTGGGCATAATATTAGTTGCAAGAACTTGAAAGAAGTTGTATGGGTAGGGGCTGCTCACAGCTTTCACGTTAGCGTTCAGGTTGGTCTTTCCAAATATGCAAGCTCTTGTTATTGGTGTGAAGTTGATAAAGAATTGTTCTGCTTGTATTGTTTTGATAACGCAAAAGCTCAATGTTACAGCACACAAGTCAATGAATTTCCTTGACAGGGATCATACTTAGGTAGCTAAAGTTTAAAGAGTTGAGAGGGTGTTGTATTGTTGTGGAGGATCCTTCAGGGATAGACATTGAGTGGGGAATATAGTTCTGGATGTAGAGAACTGTCAGTACAGTTACTGTAGAGGTTGAGTGGATCCACAGAAAGAGGAGAGATGCCAAGACACTCTGTAAAATAGAACGGAAGAGAAGTGCAGCATAAGAAATATGGGTTGTGGACAGTGGGTGGGACAGTGTGGGCTCAGTCTGTATGGAGGGCTAGAACAAGGGAGTCTCTACCAACATGGCTGCTGATGTAGTGCAATCAATGGCACATTCAGAAGATTTAAAAGAACATGCTCACTGACATTGGTGAGGGCACTTGGATATAGTCAGCAATAATAAATTTCTTCTAAGATGGTGGCAGGTGGGTGTAATAAATCTATACTTATGGAGCATTTTGGCATTCTTCAATGACAACAGACTTGATTTACCGTATCTTGGGGTACCTTTCCTCTGTTGGCCACTGACTCCACAGTAAAGGGACTGATGTCAATACAGCGAACGATGGCTTCCTAGGTGACCCGGCCAATACATTTTATATCTTCAACAGGCCTCACTTACCCCAAAAGCCCGCTAAGGTCTTTACAAAAGAAGGCATACGTGTAAGACCCTCAAATGAGCATTCGCTTCCGCACATGCGTCCATGCGCATTGCACTAATAGTCAGAAAAGGTTGCCTCAGGTAGGTTACGGTGTGGCCGTATGAATAAGATGCTGCAGGTTTTCTAACCCTCTAGAGAGCGCAGCACAAACACCAGGTGAGAGTAGATCAATGGATAACTATAGGAAAATCCCAGCTGTAATCAGGCAATAAACCAAACTGCCCTTAAAATTTATCTGGCATGTTCACAGCAGTCTATACAACCAAAAAGGTCCCCTGAGCAACCTTAAACCATGTTCAAACAGAAAAATCAATTATAAAACAAATATTGTATTGTAATGAACAAATACACAGATGGAGTAAATAATGAATTTCAAACTCAGTATGATACGTGACTTTGTGCGTTTAAACATGTATTTATTTTGTGTACTGTTAGATTGTCTTCTCAATATATTTACATAGGGATAAGTTTAGTTATATGTTGTTTGACCTGCTTTTTCTTGTTTTACCTAGTTTCAAAGATTTGTTATCATATAAGCACTGTGGCGAACTCATTTGATAAACACTTTTGTCATAATACGCGTTTGGAATTCATTATATAATAATTCCTATATTTTAACACATTTTCTTTATCATTATGTATTTCACGTTTACTTTTGTGAGTTAAATACACCACATTTTTTCATCACTATAGAATTGTTTTTCTTTGACAAGTGTTCGTTTGTATGACTGATTTCCTGATTCAAGGGACCTTTTTTGTAACTAAATGGTCAACTTGACTATCCCAAGCGGTTTTCCTGGAGGTAACCAGGAAACATGGATTCATCTTCGGAGAACGCAGGGCAAAAAAGTGGAAAAAGGGCTGGTGGGACTGTCAAGAGGGCAGCAGATGGATTTCCCTGCAGTGCTAAAAATGTGTGGTTCATATGTACACCACAGAAGGATATTAAAACTATAGTGGAATGGGTATGCTGCTAGAAAATGATTTATGAACGAAATCTGTGGGTTGAGAGTTGTGAGGATGTGTAATGAAGGAAGCAGTGTGGCGGATTCTGCCGCATCCAACGAAATCTGTGGGCTGAGTGTTGTGAGGATGTGTAATGAAGGAAGCAGTGTGGCGGATTCTGCCGCATCCAATGAAATCTGTGGGCTGAGAGTTGTGAGGATGTGTAATGAAGGAAGCAGTGTGGCAGATTCTGCCGCAACCAATGAAATCTGTGGGCTGAGAGTTATGAGGATGTGTAATGAAGGAAGCAGTGTGGCGGATTGTGCCGCATTCAACGAAATCTGTGGGCTGAGAGTTATGAGGATGTGTAATGAAGGAAGCAGTGTGGCAGATTCTGCCGCATCCAACGAAATCTGTGGGCTGAGAGTTATGAGGATGTGTAATGAAGGAAGCAGTGTGGCAGATTCTGCCGCATCCAATGAAATCTGTGGGCTGAGAGTTATGAGGATGTGTAATGAAGGAAGCAGTGTGGCGGATTCTGCCGCATCCAATGAAATCTGTGGGCTGAGAGTTATGAGGATGTGTAATGAAGGAAGCAGTGTGGCGGATTGTGACGCATCCAAAGAAATCCGTGGCCTGAGCATTGGGAGTATGTGTACTGAAAGAAGTAGTGTCGCGGATTCTGACGCATCCAACAAAATCTGTGGGCTGAGCGTTGGGAGGATGTGTAATGAAAGCAGTGTGGCAGATTCTGACGCATCCAACAAAATTTGTGAGCTTAGCGTTGGGAGGATGTGTAATGAAGGAAGCAGCGGGCGGATTGTGTTGCATACAGCCCATCTTTTCTTTTGCCACAGGTTCAAATTCAGAGTGAACTGTTGCACACGTTTCCTTCAGTTGAACTAAACACTTTGATTCCTAGGCTACATGGTGCTCCATGAAGTCAGATTTCAAGAAATACTGAAAGCCAAGGACGTACCCTAAAACTTTTGTGTAGCCGTATGGTTGCAGAACAGAAGACAAATCTCGTCAGCAGTAAGCGAAGAAATTCATCACCAAAAAATTGAAGAAATGATTGATCTGTGAATAAAAATATACAATATGAGTAAGACACAGTATATTAGCAAAGAATAATGACTTGTGTACACTGTGATAACACTGGTATTCTTTTAAATATATTGATATATTATTTGAATAAAGCTTTATGTGATCAAAGAATATTTGAGAGGAAATGACTAGAACAATAAGGTTTAGTTACCCACTATTTTCTACTCTACAGCAAGGGTCATTTGAACTGTACAATCAATGCCTTTTGTACAAGTCCTAATTAAAGTCATAGCAAACAGCATTACTAATGTTTTTATCCCACAGATTTGTGCTATGGTTCGCCATCATTCCTGCACCCTAACATAATATAAACACAGGGCTCCATTCCATCTAAAGCATTCAGTATCAGTACATTTAACACCTCTGAAACTTGCACGATTTATTTATTTCCATTTTTATGAAGCGCCACACACCCAAAGGCTTGAGAGCGCTAACAAACACAAGACAAAACAAACAAGCATAGTCCAGAGTATAATGCAGAATGCAAAATAAGATAAAGCTTTCTAAATTGCAGACATTCACTTATTCTCAGGGTGATGTCCCTAATAATGTGGTGGTCTCGTTGCTTGCCATAAAACTACAAATCTTGCGTCTGACCAAGAGTTGAAAATGTTTCAAAATGTGTGTAGTTGTCTTTTGGCGTAGCACCCGAGTGACATTTTGCAATTCCCAATGTTAAGTCCCAAAATATCCAGCAAATACAATTTTACTTTTGAATTTATATTCTTTAATCTTAGTATTCAGAAATGCAGGTGATATCATCGTAAATATAACGTTTGCACTAACATACACCCAATAACAAACTAGATTGGAATAAGTTTTGCAGGCATAATACCGACTGTCCACATAATTACCATTATGATTTTGGACTTCACAAATTCCTTTCAAAATATCAGGTCAACTAATTGGCAATTGGAAATTATTTTACAAATGTAAAGATTGCTCGAATACATATTGATAACAATCTTCACTGGAATGATTCTTTGCAGGACTAATAACTGATGTTTACATGACTACTATTCATTTTTGTCTTTTTAAAATTCCCTCAATAATGGAAGGTTGAATCTTTTGACAACTATACACCCACACATATTGCTAAAGCACACGCTTAATAGTAAACTCCGTTTTCCAGATTGCGCTTGGTAAACGAGCGATCGCGGGATGACATCATTGTGCATCATGTTATGCGCAATGACGTCACCACGTGGATTTCAATTAGCGGGTGCCATTTTTGAATGCCCAAAATTCACTGCGAGTAAGGAGGACCATCGCATCCATCCTTGCATATGTTTCTGAAAGGTAATTGAGCATTTTTTATTATATTGCAGTTCATTTTTCTAAACATAAAGAACAAGCCTTAGAAATTAAGAATAGCTTAAGGTCACTTCCACAACTGACAGTATGCCTCTTCAATTTTGCCCCTAGAAACCAGACTAATTTACCAGCCAGAACATTTACTAATTTAACTTGCATGAGCACCAGACACATTTAAAAGCAAGGCACTTGCAAGATCAGGGCTGTGTAAGTCATATTAGTTTAAATACCAATTGGTTCAGAACATTGCTAAGAGGAAACTCAAATGTATAAAATATAATGACCCAATAGTCCCGGTATTTTAATGATTATAGCCTTTTCTTTTATTTTGTACCATGTATGTTATTAGATGAGAATAAGCAGTCAATTCCTCCTAATGATCCACCAGAAGGTGGTGAAACACGTGTAGAGTATAGAGAATAAGGACCAAATTAGTTTATAGCCAATCACAGAGACTTGTGAGGACAAGTACTAAAATCATTTAGAGGCCAAAAATGAAGACTTTTGAAGAACTGTCTGAAGATTTATAAGACATAACAATTTTGTGAATTGGCAGGCTACCCTAAAGGGCATTAAAAGGATAAGCATCAAAACCATTTATTACCAAAAGCAGAGATGACTCATAATGGAGAGCTTGGATATGACACATTTTTCCTTAAAGAAATTTTGGAGAATCCGATGCCTTAAGACTTTAATGTTCACTTTTGTAAACATTTTGACCTTAAACATTTTGACCTTAACAAGAACATTCATTTTGACCTCAAGGATTGATGATTGACATTTTTGAAATCACAAAAGTCTCTCAGCGGAATTTCAAGAAGGTCTGATGGCTCAAGACTTCAATGTTCATTTTTTGTAGCACTGAAGTTTTGAACAAATAATATTAATTTCTGAATACTAAAAATTAAAGAATACAATTTCAAAAGTAAAATTTTCTTTTCAGGATATTTTGAGAATTAACTTTGGGAATTGAACAATGTCACTCATGCGCTCTTCCAAAGGGCAACTACACACATTTTGAAGAATACAAAACAAGATAAAGTATAACACAATAATGGATAAAACATTCCATGCTGTGCTGTAGATCCTACTCAAGATCAGACTACTAGTTTCAAGTTAGAAAAACCCTTAGGAAAATTTTTACAAATACTCAAAAAGAGTAGCAGGTTACTATCCACACACCCCACAAGTACACCGTCCCTATTGTTCAACGAACACCAACTATCTAGATCAATCCTCGAAGAACCTTCAGGTTGGAGGTTCTAATAACCCCAGGCCCAGTCCTCTGTCGTAGGCAAGCCAGAACTTTGTTCATCAGGGATTCCTTAGGTTAATTCCCTACCAGCTTCTCTACGTCTGTGTTGATGAAGTTTGTTTGATCCATAACCAAACCCCTTAAGATCTTGTCCTCAATCTCTGGGTTTTGCCAGCGTGCGCGCTCTTAGGAATACCAGGTTTCGTTCTGAAATTGGTACGTCGTGTAGAGCAAGAAGATGCTTGTATTAGCTCTCTGGCTACAGCCAGCAGTGTTGGTATCAATGCTTGTACTCACTCTCCAGATGCCACAGGCACAGTTGGTGACAAATCCTGGGGGGTTAAGTATAGCTTCAAACACCAGACAACTGGTTTAGTTATGGATTGTTTGACGAGACTGGTCTTATTGAGCATTTGGGCCAGTTTGGCACAAATTGTCTATCTCGTCCGGATGATACTGTGAAACACACTTTTCCAGAGATTCCACCCATAGGCAGAAGTCTGCAAAGGTATTGCACTGATTGAGCTCGTATGAGATGTTTTCCCTAACTCGATGCCACTGTGCAGGAGTAGGGAGTAGTTTCTTACCTGTAACTCAGGGAAAGGGTGCCTCAGGGTTCAAAATCCCTCTTGCCACACGTGATCTAGAATGGGTATTGCAAATCCAGCTTTCTAGCTTACCCATATGATCAAAAAGAAAGCACTATTTTCTTCTGCTGTGGTCAGCCCAAATTCTTGGCACACCTTTGAGACCTCTAACGCTCACCTTATATCCACAGGGACGCCTCTCGACTGGTCTGGGACACTGCTGGGTTCACTGCACCTTCCCCGGACTTCGTTCTGCCAGGAATCCATTCTAGAAGATAGGAGGGGGAATTTAGCGACTTCTCCTTCTCTTCAGAGACCCACCTCCCTGCGTTCCCCTTGCGGTTTCCCATTGGGACTTTGCTCACCTTGATTTTCGTAATGTCGTGCTCTCCGTCCTGCCGTGCTGGGCAGGGGCGGTCGTTGTTGGCTCGATCCGCTGAGTTACTTCACTGGCGATAGCCTGGAGTCCAGACAGGCTGCGACTCCACCTTTCAGGTATGTCTTTAGTGTTTTTTGAGTAATATCTATATCGAAGAATGCCCCAATAACCTTCTCTTGTCTTGCAGAGGCTGATGGAGAGAGCCGAGGCTGACTGCTGAGTTCGAGGAGGTAAGGATAAGCTAGATGTGGCACTGAAAGCGTCCTTGCAGGTCACGAAGAATTCCTGGAAGCAGCGATGTATTGGGACAAGAGGCCGTAGATGATGTTCGGAATGGCGGAGGCCTTCCAGGAGAGATGGTAAGTAGCTTCTGATTCTTGCCTCTATTGTCCTAAAGATGTAGCATGAGATCGATGGAAAAGTTCCCAAAGGCTCCGACTGGATGGAGGAGCTGGAGCTGAACAGGTAAGGATAGCATTGTTCTTTAGAGTTGTTCGCCCATGCAGGCCAGGATACTGAGCAGGACCCGGTGAACGTCCCGCTGCAAAAGCAGAATAACGCGAAGCGCGTGCCTTGGGTCAGGCGTGGTTTAAATACCCGGCAAGTATCCCAGGTGCCTTTGGGGCGGACCTCGCCTTGAAGCTAGACTGCTTGTTGCAGTTCTCTGATAATCCTTGTGGGGGCAGCCATGTTCACCCATTGTCCATTGGAACCCATACTTGCCAAGTGAGCCTGATGCCAACGGGGCCAGGATTGCGTCCAAGGCACCCGCAACGGGCTAGCGTGGGCCTTTCTGGCCTTGTAACAGTACTGAGGCGGGGGCCATGGTGCCCGAGACCCATTGTCTGGGTTCAAGGTCGTGACAAGACCATGGCGTGAAAAGCACCAATGTTGTCTGGTGGAGAAGGATGTGCTGGGCTACTTTGTGTTTCCTGGCCTGGGTCATCTGTATCCCAAGTATCTATCATCCTGGTGAGGAGAGTTGGAAGTGGTGGAAGAGCTTGAGTCCCTTGGATCGGTGTCCTGGTCTGTATCCACTATCTCCCCTTCCTGTTGTTCTCCCATTAATGGGCTCCCTCTCTCCATGGAGGAGGCGGCTTGGGTGGAGATTGAGACTTGTGTGCTGAACGTGAGCGTTTAACATGGTCTTGAGACAAGTGTCCTTGATCTCTTCCTTGTACTGCTTGCATTTGCTGACTTGGTGTTACCTGGTCTCCCCTGTATTGAGGGATCCCCTGATGCTGAGGCGGTTGAAGCCTAGCGTTGAGTTGTAACAGACTTTGTAGAGTTGACAGTACTTGCAGGAATAGCAGAGACTGTGGGTTGGCGTCATTCCTACCTATCCTGAGGGTGTGGAGGGAAAACCGAGGGGTACACTTTGCAGCCTTACTGGTGTTCTTTCCCAACTTGGCTTGGGCCGAGATCTGCCCTGTGCCTGAGCTTGGATCACTGTCCACTCTTCGGAATCCGAATCTGACTCCTGGGCACTCCTCCCTAGGAGGCTCAAAGTCAGATGTTATTTCATGTTGTAGGATTTCAACCTGCATGATTTCAGTGTATTTTATGGGTGACACACCTAGAGGGAGTTTCCTGGGCTCTACTGGATCCTCTGTGGGAGTTCTTAGTATCCCTTTAGTACAGGACAGTGTAAGGAACTCCTTGTGGCAACAGTAAAGACAGACACAAGGGATCACAGTTTAAGGGTGTTTATTGAACTTTTTAATGTGTGAGATAAACGCCTAATCTAAACCTAAATCTAAGATGGGAGCAAGCTACGACCATCAAATAAAAATAAGCCAGTCCTAGTGGCGTCTTGCCAAATAAAAAGGGCCTATACTAAAAAAAAAAAAACAATTGTCAGTTCCTTACTGCTAAATTACAAAAAGAGTGTGGGATAATTTTCACCAGAAAAGAAAGAAGTGTTCACAAAAATGATACGTCAGGATGGGATGGCTTGGTCATCTTTCCCCACGTTTGAAGCACGGGACAAGGTGAGACACTCGAGCACAGCACACTCCTTGGCCTCGTCAGAATGAGGTTCACAGTTCAAGTTCAATGATGCCAGCAACTTCAGCACCGGTCCTCCCTCAGCCTGGGTTCACTACAGCCTTCTTTAACACAGCACATGTATTTTTAACACAGTTCACGTTTTACTCAATTTCACCAGAAAGCGTTGGTTCCCTTTTCCTAGCTTTATTTTCGGCATCCCTCTGTCGGGTTCACACTTGCCTTATTCCACAGTTCAAAATGTTATTGGAAAGTGGGGTTCCCTTCCCCTAGCTTTCCTCTGGCAATGGGTCAGAGATGTTCGATTGAATAATTTGACATAATTTTGACATAACCCTTATAGGACCACTCTGACGCCTCATGCCACCCTTTCTTAGGGCATTTTTGTTCTTGCAGCTTCTTAAACTGGTCCCGGTCAGAGTCCTTCGAATGAGAGTTCACGTGGTGCCGAACCCCTCTGTACCTGAACCTCAACTGGGCTTTCTTTAAAGTTCAAGCACATACACAAGTTCTTTCTCTCAGGATTTCTTGTATTCAAAATGTTGCCACTTGCAACTTTGGGCTCAACATAGTTTGGTTTACTATCAGTCTCCTCCAACTCACCGGCTGTGCTGAACCCGTTGGCTCCCTTGTTCTCTGGAGTCAAGGATAGTACCACGGTAGCCAGCTTGCCTCTCTGCCTGTGTTATCAAAGCGGTAGGCCTCCGTTTACCATTGACGTCTGCTGCTTTGCACACCAGCTTTAGATCTCGGGCTTCTGATTTCCCTTTCAGAGGTTTCACAGGTTTAAGGTGAAAAGGGCAAGGGCAACTCCCCCTTCGTCGTCCTTTCAGGTCTCCCTGTATTTCTTCTCCGTTTGAACTGCCGGTTTGTTGTGCTGTCTCCTTGTGTGTTCGGCCTTGCTCGAAGGGTGCTTTTGTGCTCCCCGTTTTCTCACTGTGGGGAAGGTAAACAGACGTCAGAGATGTGTGTGATTCTTGTCAATTGCCTGACTCGGCCTGACCCATGTGTTGGGACATGTCAGGTAAACCGCTCTGGTGTTAGTCTGTTGTCTGTTATAGTATAAGCAAGTGTTTGTGAGGGGAAAAGGTGGGGGGGGGGGGAGGCAAAGCTTCAAAATATCCTACAGGGTAGGATAGGGAAAAGGTGTTACAAGGAAGGGGATATCGCGCCGCAACTCTCTGTGTACCACTTCCACGTCCCGAAGACCCCCTCGCCCAGGTGATCCTCCCCCACTGGTCCACCCGCAGGAACTGGATCCAATAACGATGGCCATGTCATAGCCACCTGGACGACAGACCCCCGGTGACTAGTGGGTGAGACACCTTTGGGTTTCTCACAATAGTATACTCCTCCTGCAGCTGTAGGATAGGTTGGTCGGGATGTTCTGTGAGTTGAGCCATGGTATAACCCGTTGTCGGGGTTGTGTGTACTGTCGTTTCACTCCCTGGAGATTTTTCGTAGTCGACGAGTGACGTCCTAATTTCATCGAAGTATGTACTGTCGACGACTCTTGCTCGGAAGAGGATCTATGCCCCTCTCTGGAATTACGGGACTCTGACAACTAGTTGTGTTTCTTCGTTGACGAAGGTGGAGTCCTCGTGGACGATTTGGCCTCATGCTTGTCTTTTGTCGGCGAATGGGAGGTTGAGGCTGTTGACGGGGGTCAGCCCTTGTTCGTATGCTTTGACGATGATACTGTTTTAGTCGTTGCTTTCGTCGATGGGTTTTTCAATGACTGTTTTCTGGCTGACTACGGGGCTTTGTGGCTAACCGGTTTCTTTTTAGAAGGAGACCACAATTGTGTGGTACTCTTATTGTGGCTCGTCGACTATTTCGTCTTACCTGATTTCTGTTTGTTCGTAGGTCATTCTTCTGACCTGATGGTGATGGTTTTTGCGAGGGAGTGATAGCTCTCCCACTCCTTGACGAGCCCGCCTCTGGCGCCAGATATCCCCCTTTTAGCCAGCAAATCAATGCTTTCTGTCCTTGAGGGTTTTCTGAGAGAATACCTGACCGATTTTGCATTCTTCTGTGAAATAGATACAGTATAGGCAGTATATACAGTCTACATGCCTGTCACCTTCATAAATGTTTTTTGGGCCGTACGTCCCACAGGCCCCGAATAAGGATTCTTGTGGAGCCCACGGTGTCCGTGTTTGTTGCCAACACCGCCGAAGAGTCGCTGGTTGTTCCGGGTTGACTGTGTTGTACGAATATATATGTTTTGTGCATAAAGAAGATTTCTTAGTGACGAGAAGAACTCTAGGAATCCCACCAGCTAAGAAGACAGTTGAAATCTGAGGGGAATCTGCTGGGGCGAGCTACATACTCGATGTCCTATTGGTAGAGACCAAAAGCACCCACAGCGACGCTGATGGGACACTCAAGGTGTCCAAAGTGTTTCCATAGGAAAACTACAATATTAAAATAACGACGGATTCCCAGCCTGACGACAGGGAATATTCACAGCATGTGAATCTGTGAAAGATCCAATTGTGGAATAATTTGCTCAGTATGAACAATATGCTCATAATCAGACCCCACAGGCCTCAAAGGAAATTGTGATGGTAATTCCATGGTAGACTTCTCTGTTCTATCCACGGGAGATTGCATAGACACAGACAGAGATGAAGTTAATCCATTGGTGCTTCCCGATTGACTACAAGTGGTAACACACCTTGATGAACACCTATGATTTACCAGACACGTAAAACCTTCTATTTCCACACCTGTCATGTAGGTGCCCGAGGACGAGCCATGGGCATCATCATCATAGGAGGTACCTGTTCACATATCATGAAGCCTCTGTCTCCATCGAGCACTTGGTCAACAGATTCCTACCAGGTATTGGTGATGCAAAAGCCATATCATGCTCAGCAGAAGCCAAATATGACACCCCATATATAGGGCCGTTTTGATAGGGCCCTTTTGTTGCCCGCAAGCCAGGGAGCACAGGACAGCTTAATATGCAAGGGAGATCCACTTACGGCATAGGTGTCATTTTAGAGGCATGGGCTCTAGTGACGGGCATACTGAAAGTTGTACATCAAATTTCCAAAAGGATAATGTATCCCCCAACAATGCTCAATGCAACTATGCAATTAATTCATGGCTTAGAGTGGACACTTCCACAATGGATGATAAAAGATAATGGACATATACTGTGTGGAGTGGGGAGGCCATCTCGCCGCCTCTATGTCACCTAATCAGCCTGTCCCAGCTACAGCCAAGGAAAATAGACAACGACAATCAAACCGAGCAGCGGCAGGGCTAAGCAGGGCGAAGGCAGGACAAAGCAGGGCAGAGTGAGGCGCTTGCACCAGAGCAAACAAAAGTCACCCTGCACATTTCTTGACAAATAATCCCTCCAATAAAATGGCAGGAAAAAATAAAAAGGTAGTGGCGGCAGTGATGACCAACATACATTACCACCCACCGCCCATCCAGAAGCACCCCGTTAAAAAAACAG
The DNA here is from genome assembly GCF_040938575.1 of Ambystoma mexicanum. Classification (NCBI taxonomy): domain Eukaryota; kingdom Metazoa; phylum Chordata; class Amphibia; order Caudata; family Ambystomatidae; genus Ambystoma; species Ambystoma mexicanum. Next base: position 112,166,758 of record NC_090929.1, on the reverse strand, counting down.
AACTGCATCAAGAAATACACAGGGGGCCCAAAACGGCCAAGCCACACAGACCTATCCTTAGCCTGGGCCCTCACAACGCGCTTTGCTGAATTTCACAAGGGCAATAGACGGCGGAACCACTGAACGGTTACTGACATTACCTCGGTACGGCTACCCCAATATGCCTAATAGTTGCCATCAACGCGTTCCTTCGTGCTCCGTCCCGTGCTGGAAAGAAAACACTAGAGGAACTCACCTACAGACGTGTGGCGTGCCATCAAGCCGCACTGACCGAGGCCAGCCGCTTCCGATAGCATGATGTCATGTAAAAACTTGACAAATGATGGTCAGTTGATATTTTTTTAATACTTAATTTCTAATGCACGGACTAATTTTATGGTGGACTCAGGGAGGGGAAATGCCTGAGGCCAAAGTTAACAGCTGTTTTTAAGAGTGTGGTAAGAGATACTGCACATTATTAAGCCTGTCAGTTTTCCCTGAAATATCATAATTCCTGTCTGCACAATTCCAGTTTATTTATTCATTTTAGTCGCTGTCTGGATACTGTATAAAGTGGGTAATTACACTGATACTCTGCATCAATGCGTAGGGAATTTTGTGTCGGTGGTACGCATTGAATAACTATTTTAGAATTTGAAATTTAAGAATCATGGATGTATGAATGGATCACATCTACACGGGAATACATTCATGGTGTATACATATAAGTTGTCCTGATGAAGGCCACACCACTAATGGAGCAAAGTTAGCTCGAAAAAGGCAGAAACACATTGGGCCTCATTACGAGTTTGGCAGTAACCCGCCGGTGGTACTGGCGGGCTGCTGCCGAATTCGTAACACTGTTTCTACCGACTGATATCCCGGTGCCACCGGGATATTATAAGTATCGGTGGCCCGGGCTATCAGGCGGGGGAAAGTGCAAGTCCCCATTCCCATAGAATCCCACAGGACTCCATGAAAATGGGGACACGGAAGCACCGGCACCGTTGCCAACGCAACAGAATTGTAGTGTGGCGGTCCTGAAAGGGTGACAGTATGTTGCTACCAGCACCCTTATTTCCGGACCACCACACTTGTAACGAGGCCCATTGTGTCCGAGTCAACATTCATGATTGTGAATGACTTGTGAATCCATCATTGTGTGAGATTTTGAATCAATTGAATTGACCCGACAGAAATGGTTGTGAGCTTGACATTACTGAGCCAGAAGTTGACAATTATTCCATGTTAACAGAGACTCGTTCCGTGTATTTGTTTTTGAAGTATTTTGAAGTGTTTCTTCATAATAAAAGTATTTTTGGATATATTTTTGAATTCAAACATGAATTTGTTCTTCTGCGTGTGCACCGCTATCCATTTCTTTGTATTGCTTTATTAGTACCCGGCGAGGGACAAACAGATTGTAACATGGAATCTGATTGGCCCTCGCCAGGGCTTTACCCGACCGGGAATCCCTCTCCCAATGTTCCTTTCCTTTATGTTCCCCGGCAGGGGGATTAGGTGGGGGCGAATGGCAGCCACTCAGCCAATGAGGAGACTCGGAACGGGGTAATCCCTGCTCTGAGCCACCACACGGCTGGAGGCTGCCATCTTCCCCCGCCGGGGATCGAGGTAAGTGTTTTCTTTCCCTCCCCTCCCCCATCCAAACAATTGCCTTACCACCCTCCCAACCTCGCCTTCCTTCTTTTTGGTCCATTTCGGGAGTGGGCGCGCTGGGAACTCTTCTGTCCCCAGGGCGTCCGCTCCGATACACGACAGGCCGTCATGGAAAGGAAGAAGGGACTACACATAGTCCTTTCTCTCCTTTCCATGGTGGCTATTTTGTTTTGTGTACTTTTTTTCTATTTTTTTCAATGGCCGCCATGGAAAGGTAAAACAGACTTTGTTTCCCTTCTCCAGCAGCCTTTTTTTAAAAACATTTTACAGAAAAAAATTACTTTTAGTACCCCGGTCTTATGGGCCGGGGTCCTAATAACAATAAGCCCCTCAGATAACTATGGGTCCCGGAGCTTTACCTGACTCGGTAATGCCCCTGCGGCTCTGGGCTTATTGCTTAAAAATTAACATTTGGTGGTAAATTAACATGATCCAACAAGTAACAATATTGACACTTGTTTACAGTTCTTAACAATGTTATTGGATTATATATATGGTATACGGTATACTGGGAGGTCAAGACTGAGTACCTGGTTCCTCAGAGTGTGATGGATACGGTCTACTACACTCACTATCAATTGACATACAGCAGTGGTCTTCAAACGCTTTCATCCTGCCCCTCCTCCCCCCCCGAATCTAACCTTGAGCAGGCCGCAGGCTGCACCCCCCACCCCTCAAAGTGGCAAATAGCTAGTAAGTTCCATTCACTATGAATTATTGCATGCTGTTGCATAATTCCAGTGCTCTCTCCACCCCTTCGAGTTCCTGGACTCTGTCAACTCCGATCCCAACACAGATGCTGGGCTCTCCCATCCTTCCCCCAGCACAGATCCTGGGCCCACTCCCAGCACGGTCCCGGGGCTCCCCCCTCCCACTTAGCACAGTCCATAGTTCCCCTCTTCTAGCAGTCCCTGGGCATCCCACCCCACTTAGCACAGTCCCTTGGCTGCACCACCCCACCAGCAGCACAGTGCCTGGGCTCCCCCATCCCTGGGCCGCCTACCCAACTCCTGCACAGGAGCAAACCCCTCCGCACAACCCGCTTACCTGGTGCCACAGCTGCTGTAGGCGACTTGCCCACTCCACTGTTGGTGAAGGAAATAAACACACTGGGAAGCACGGTGGTCAGTCAAAATGTCGAAAATAAAATGTAGAATGACAATAATGTTGAAAAATAAATGTAGAAAAACAAATGTCGAATTCCCTTTTTTTAATTATATATTTATTTTGGGATCCGGGAATAAAAAAAAATAGGTAAAACAAAAAAAAAAAAAGAAGAAAAAGGGGGGTTGGAGGGAACCCCCCCATTTCGAATAAAAAACGTCATAAAATAAAATTCGACATTTTTTTTCTACATTTATTTTTCGACATTTTGACTTTCTACATTTTGTCTTTCTACATTATCACTATAAACCGGGAAGCACGGTCTCTTGCGCTTCACAGTGTGTTTGTTTCCTGGATCAGCCGCGCCCACTGACACTACGCCTGTCCCCGTCAAACAGGAGCCATGTTGGGATGGAATATGCAGGATACCACACCCCATGTCATCTTTTTTTTTTCCACCAGCTTTTTTTAAAAAAATCATTTTTCAGGCTGTAGGGCTGCGCCCCCACTCCCCGGGCATCATGGTGTGCTCCCCAGTTTAAAGACCAACGCCACACAGTATATTCCCATACAGTGCAGTATATTACTAGTGTCCGTGCAACTGCAAAACTGAATTTTGGGGACAGTTTCTAAGGATCTGTAAAACATGGCAACCTTGCCCCTGGGAGGCTACCCTTCCCATAGAACTCTTACCCAATGGAATAACAGCAGTTTCTTTAAAACGGACGCCCACCTAAAGCTCTCCTCTTCCACTCGTTCATAGCAAATTGACTGCCGGGAGATGAGAGGTACAGTATTTTGGCAATGCTTCAAGGTATTTTGCGCTGTGTTGCGTGACCCCCACCTCCAACAGAAAGGCAGCACATTAGCACAGCCTTCAATGCTTGGCGCCTTAATCAGCCCAGTGGTCTTTGTATCCTGGATAGACAGAAATGGCCCATCGCGAAAGGTGCACTTTGCAAACTGCCGAGGCAGCACCGGGCGCTGTGTAGGAGGCCGACACAAGATTCTAGATCAGTGGGTGCCTGGCTCAATATTACAATAGCACTGGGGAACAGAGAGGGGAAAAAAGGGGGGAAACACAACTCAAAAGGCTGTTCCCTTTGCCAAGTCGAGCATCCAAACCTTAGCACAACAAATACAGTGGCAAAGAAGCCCGAACAAATAAAATGAGTGTAGATCCGAACGTTGAACTGCAGCACAGCAAGGCACTACTGTATGCCACACAAAGACTAAGGGCCTGATTCACAGATCATTTTCCAATGGGATTGTGCCCTTATGAAACACTTCTGTGAATCAGGTTCTAATTCTTTTCATCTCTGTCAAATGCATTACACGTTGAGTACACTTTAAAAAAATCAAATGGAAGAAAGAAAGAATTCAGCACACGCATTTTGAATAGCATTGTGCTTTTTGAAATGTACTAATTCAAAATGGTGCTACTGTTTGTCAAGGCAAATACGAAAATATCAGCATTGGCCATTAGGGAAGTCCAACCAACTGTAGGGGAAGACCTGTCATCCTGTAACACAGCACCGGAAGCTTCCAAGCACAGAGAGACCCCCTCAGTTATCACGTCATGAGCTCGATTGCTTGCATAAATAAATAAAATGTACACTTCATGTATTAGCATTCTGTTCACACCCATGGACATTCAAAGATAAAAAAAGGGGCGTGTGTGATAGTGACACTCTGCTCCCAGCCACTCCCTTTTTGGGGACGGTCGGTTGAACCCCTGAGCTACAGTACCAATGCCATGACGTCAGGGGTCTGTTTAAGTAAACATAAGCGCGAACATAGCACAGGACAACGGCGTACCTCACCGTGTGCTCAGCCAAAACCGTATGGTTGGCATATAGCCGCAAAAAAAAGCGCGTGTCGGGCTACTCCTCCCTCTTTTGTGCAAGTGAGTTTGCTTATCTCTGGAAAAAGTGCAGTTGTAAAAACAAATACTGTACATGACCTAAGTTTTCATACAAGAAATGCATTACAACACATTTCATTAAAAAAGACTAATACGTGTGGCCTTATGACAATCGTGGAGTACAATTTTTAGTCCCAAATTTTCACAGGTCGCCACACGATACAAATGTCACACATGACATAAAAGACATCCTTATAACAAATAGCGGCAGGATCTATGCAAACGAATTTGTCTCACTCCTTACAGTAGAATGATACCATGATTATACATATACAATACACACAAGGTTTTCTAAGGGTTACTGCAATAAATTGTACCGCTCAAAAGCAGAAACATCTATGCAGCGCGTTCTACACGAAAAAAAAGAGAAAGTTAACATCGCAAGCGCAAGCTGTTGAAAAAAAGTTTGGCCGCTTCTCGCTACTCCCCGTCATTAACTTCTACAGAACGAAGGTTATACCATCTATATCCTATGGAGCAGAAGTTATGCCATGTCTCTGGAAAGCCATTTCTGGAGAACGGTTCTCAATTTGCCTAAAACAACCCCAATGGTCTTGATTAGGCGGGAACTAAGCCAACTATCTCTGCAGGGAATCATTGAGAGAAACAGCACAATGCTCTACAGGAACACGCGCTTGGAAAACCGCCCCTGGCTATTCACCCTGATCAATGTGGAACTACCAGGAGGCCGCTATAAAATATTGAATCAGTGGGGAAAAGAGAAAGATGAAAAACTGTTAGAGATCCTGAGGTCTAAAGAAGAACTGACCCAGAATCCATCAAAGGTGCAAAAGAAAAGGAACGAACTATACTGGACCCTTACCCTCGACACAGCACTAAAATACAAACTGGTATCGCACCTACCGCCGCAGACGAGGAAATTCAATGAATCTATGTCAGATAGCACAGCGAGTAGAGCACTCACTTTGACATCTGTGCAGAACCTGCTGACTCAGGTTCGAATCCCGGCAGGGCCAAACTCAGCCTTTCATCCTTTCGAGATTGATAAATGAGCACCACACAGCGCTCAGATGCCCAAGGGTTCGTAGCTCTATATAAATGCTAAATTATTATTAATGAGACAAGAATTCCTGAAAAAATATCTAAGCAGGGCGCTAAGGAACATCTTTTTAAAAGCTCTCTTCAATCTCCTTCCGACAAAAGAAATGTTGGCGATTAGAGGCTTATCAACTTCGAATAAGTGCAGATTCTGTGAGAACCAGGATCAGATTGAAACTACGAGACACCTTCTGCCGTCGTGCCCAGGAACCCATCATATTAGGTTACCGAATATGAAAAACCTCTTTTCCTCATCATACATCTTCGAGGAAGACTTCTGGTGGGCTGGTATGATCAGCGGAGGAAAGACCTCGTGGGTAACAGCGACAGCTAAAATCATGGAACTGATCTTATTGAATAAGTAAGAGAGCAAAGCCGAAGTCTGCAATCAAGAAACAACCAGCCACCCGACCCTTCAGATGGAAGAGGCCTAGAAACAAACACGGGACAGAAACTAAGAGACTGATTCATGGAATTATTTGTGCCGAAAAACAGGGATTTGTGCGCCAATCTGCCCACAAATGCCTGTTTGACAAATGATGGGTTACGATGGGTTTTTCACCAATTTTTTTCTTGAAAAAAGCTCATCTAAATTTGTTTTTCCTTTGGGGAAGGGAGGTTCTGTTTCCAACCCCCCTATTAATTTAACACTATTCCCTACCCTCACCCCTTATATACTCTTCCCTACAACCCTAATGTTTTTGAGGAGTTTAAAAAAAAAAAAATTCAGCAAAAAAACCCATCGCAAAAATGACCGTCAGTAAATGAAGGTCATACCCTGCCAAGATGTGGAATGAGTGGCGAGTTGCTGTTATTTTCTCTAAGGGCCTATTGGCGATGGGGGGACAAATACATTTTCCAGAAGTCGCTCGCTGAGACAAACGTTCTCATATCACGGAAAAGGCTACAACACAACATTACAAATGTTGACGACAAGTACTGTACATAGAAATGTCAATTGTACACCATCTATGAAGGTGCCACTCTCCCAAGACTTACCTATGGATCGGGAATGAGTCATGAGCTGCGCAATATCGCGGTGGATTTTCCTTACATACTCTTGGCACTTGTCCCATAGACCTTTCCGCATACTCGAGAGGCCACAGATGAAGAGAAACGCCATCAGAGGATTATTCAGGAAAAGGGTAAAGAGGCTCCCCCGCTGGGACTGATCTGGAAGGCAGAAACAGACGATCACAAACAGCGGGCAACAGCAGATCATGAGAAACCAGCCAACTCTGTTCAGCAACCAGAGAGACACTGGACCATTAGAGGAAACAAGATGGCACCCAAGCACTGCACTCAACGCAAGCTCACAATGAGCGCTATCCTGAGGATTCAAGGATGGAAACATGGCACTGGGATCCTGCCCACCAATACCTCCATTTCAAGGCAAGTAGGGGGAGGGGCATGGTGGCACAAGGAATAGATGGATACTTAGAACTTCATAAAGGGACCAGGGCAGGAGAGGATGAGTGTGGTATTTACTGACACAATGATTCAGAAAGGATAGTGTTGCAGTTTCCCTCGTCTTTACATGAACACACCCCTGAATATTGCTGTAAACTGTGAATAACCACATTATGCCAAACAGGTTTCAGAGTGGGTGTGGTAATAAGCATGGACCTGGTACTGGAGGACCTTCCGAACACTGCATTAACATGTGCTCTTATGGAGAGAAAACAAAAGCATGCAGAGTTAAGGGGGGGTCATTAAGGAACTTGTAGATTTAAGAACTGTGGGGGTCATTACGAGGTAGGAGGTAACCATGCCGCTATTAGTTAATAACGGGCCTATTGTTAGCACCCTGGTCTGATCGCGGGACCCGCTAAGGTTCAATCATTTCATACATTGCCAGAGGCTGAGTGTAGGCAAGTGAGTGTGTTTGCTCCAGATCGGGTGCCAAGGAGACATTGCTTCGTGAATTGGGCAGCGTGGACCCTTTCAAATACGTTGCGTTGAGCAGTTGTTTTCCAGAGTCTCATGGTTTCCACACAAGTCTGACCTCTTCATAGTACAATGCCTTTTTTGTACCTTTAACTTCCAGCTAACATAATGGTGAATTTGAAGCGAGGAAGAGGGGTCATCTGTCCTCTTTGCACAAGCTGCCGAAGTCCTGGCAAATTGCAGAAACCTTTAAGGTGCTTTCCATCTTGCTCTGTAAAGCAAGTGCTGGAAATTGACACTAAGTGCACACTCTGGATTTGGTCCCCGCCGGCGAACGAGAAGCTAAAACGAGCAATTGTAACTTATCCAGATGACAAACAAGACTGCCCAGCTGAAAACAGTCACCCATATCCCAGTAGGCAACATTGCTTCTGGTAATGCCAGAGTTTGCACACTCGTACCCTTCTCAACTAGTCACAAAGTCTAAGATCTTCAATTGTCAAGACAAATGACATTTCTACGATAATTATCCCCATCGCAAGTGTACTTGCTCTTTATTTTGGATACCCTTTAATAAATATTCTCCAAATCCATTTTATGCCATTGCTTTGTTCATAGAGCATAGACTACCTCTAGCACCGGGGTACGATGGAAGAATTTGCCAACACATCCCTCAATACATTGTCAAACCATATCCCTGCAAGCGAATCAGGCCTTTGTCGAGACTCAAAATGTAGACCTCTGGCATGTAACCTGCAGCCCTGCAGATGTTTTGCAATACGGCTCCCATGATCCCTCACTGTTGACTATGCTGGCCAGGGCTGATGGGAATTGTACACATCTACGAATAAATCACACATGTTATTATGCTCGCTTAAAAACGGACAATGGGGAATGGCTCCCCCTTGAGCTTTTGTAGTGGTCAGAATTTTCATTTGTGTTTGGGTTGGTTTTGAACATGTTGCTGACGCTGGCTTCGGTTTCCCTCTTCGTCTCGGGGCCTCACTCAACACAGTGATAGGACTCCGTTCTGAATCCATAAATGCCAACATTACCCATTCCATTCGGGAGACACTAAGCCAGAGAGGTGGTCCATGATTTAATCGAATCAGAAAGGTCTGAGGGAGAAAAAAACGAAAGTCATTTTATACAAAAATAACTTTCGGTTATTTCTCCTGCGGACATTTCTGGTAACCCGTGGCCCGCTCATCCCCCGACCGCTTTAATTACCTTTTGGCGGTACACTCCGCTGTGCGCTGCTGGCTCCTCCATCCCTCTGCAGTGACGGGGAAACGGCGCTGCAGGGTCCATTTTTTTTTGCTTTCTTTTTTACGGAATGGGGACACCCATGCAACCACCTCTGCGACTGTGGTGAACGAGGGTACGGGGGACACCCCCGCAACCGCTGCTCCCCTTGTTCACTCTAATGGCACTGAATGAGATATGTATTTGAAATTTCCGACTGTTCGAAATTTTCACTTAGCCGAAATTCGAACAAATATCCCATTTGTTTTTTTTCCATTTTATTCTATGGATTCTATCCAGGCATGGTTTTACCTTTGCATTCTGGGACTTGTAGTCATGTATTTCCCCCATTATAAACGCACGAAAGATTAGTGTCTCCTGAATGGAATGGGTAACGTTGGCCTTTATGTGAATCTCACCAGTCCATGCTTCTGAGAAGGTAAGAGTGGAATGAAAAGAGTTGAGAAGGGAGGGGTATTTTTTGCATCTGCTTGGAAAAAATACAATGCTCAATAAGTAGGCAATGGTCAAAGAGACAAAGGGTTCAGCCTTTGCTGTGGGTGATAGATTCTTAACCGCAGTAAGAAAGCGTGACAGTGTGGGTCCGCCATTTTAGCACGGCCCGCTTGGACGGGGACTTCCACATCTTCTGCAACTAAGCAGTTAAAATGAAGATGCAGGGACCAGAGCAACAATACCAAGTAATTCTGAGCACTGAGCCTTTCTTCAAGCACTACTAAGTGGAGAAGTCATTTCTATGGGAGAGAAATCCCCTGCTCAGAGCGCTGGAGCCATTTCAATAGAGAATGGCTCCCCAGGGGCGAGCCTTGGCCATTGTCACAAAACCTTTACTTTCAAGCACTTCTTTTTCCATTTGAAAAGAACAGGAGGATATACGTGCCCCACCACACAATATAGGACAGAACTAGGTCAACTGAAAACACCCACGAATGTCGCAGTGCAGGAAATCGATGCATAGCATGCAGTGCCAGCAGAAGGCCATTTTACCTTGTAATGCTTTGGGGTACACAGTTGGAGAAAGCAGGCACACCAGGGGTTGTCCAAACAAATTGGTGAAATTCTAGAATATATAAACAAAAGGAACACTGCATTTTTTTTACCATCAAACCAGAAACACACACAATTAGGGGCACAGGACACAGCAAGTGCACTTCACATACAGTAGATAGGACAATGCACACATTATACCACTGAAGAACCTAGAAGATTCTACACGGAATTTGCCTATGGCGATGACCCTTGGCTATGGTCTCATCAATCAATAACTCCTGCGTGCCACTACCCTGCCACCACAGCACCTGTCCTTATTCTGGATGGTCATGTGTGAGATCATAATGTTCAAAGCAAACCATCTCAACATGGAGAAACCCCCAAATCATTTGGTCAAAAACATGTACCTTGGTCCATAAAACGCCAATGCGCAATGCCTGTAAGAAAGGTCACGCTTGGGTGGCCACAGAGCCTTAAATGCACCCGAGTGCACTGCATTTGCGCTTTGTTTAGATGCTTTGTAAAGCGCCAACATGCTACCTTCAGGGCACTTCCGAGCATTTTGTGATCCTTTAAACCTACACCATTGCGCTAAACAATAGTGGAATTGGACAAATAGTGAGACACCACAGAAGGTACAAGCATCGGGCCCTCAAAGTGTATGAGTGAGGTGGTGATGTGAGGAAAAGTGTTCTGTGATGCTTAGAAGCCCTCTAGAGGTTCCAGAATTCATAAGTGTCAGCGGGAACTGTCCGGTAACCAGGCACGTAGACTGCCTATGGTATTTCCTCAGCTGGCGCCGCACCTACAATCTTTGACTCTAGATTTACCCTGGCTGTACAATCTTTTGCTCCAATCGAATGGTTGTAGGCTCTTTACATTTCTGCACTCTTCCTTCAGAGGCCAGGGGCGCAAAGCAACCTACATTTGGGGGTGCTAAGTGGTAATGGGAGGGGCCAATCCAAAAGTGGGCAGAGAAAACTTGGAGGCTCCACCCCCCTCTGTTCTACCCAAAGGGTTGTATGGCGTGGGGCCCAAGAACCAAATGGTAGCAGCCCAGCATTACACCTAAGTGCGCGCGCACACACACAATTACACATTTACATCCCATTCACCATAAACTCACTCATTTTCATGTGCACCCAGCCCCCATACATCACACACTCATTCACATATACATTTCATACACACTCCTTGCACACATGTATACCGAGCTAACATGCAACACCCTTTAACACTGCTAGTTTCCTTACAGGCTTCCCTCGCCTCTCAGCCTAACAAAAAGCAAGTGTGCACATCAGCCCCTCCCCTCGCATGCCAGAGAACACATGACGTTGTTTTTGTTTAGGAACACAGTAACACTTTAAAGCTGCCAGTTTCAGGAAAGACTTCTCTCCCCTCTCTAACAAAATGATATGTGTGGAAGCCCCACCCCTCAGCTCACATTTCCGCCGGATGGGGGGGGCTGAAGCCAGTGTAGCTCAATAGCGTTGTGTGCCTTCCCTCAACGCACCCCACGCACCGCCCCTCACCTCAGTCTCCTGACTCCTCTGGCTCCTGCCCCCTTTCATCTACCTTTTCGGGCGGGCCTTGGGATGCTTAGTTGATAAGGGTCTTCAGGTGGGGGAGAGAAGTGAGCGTGCTGTAACTGGGACTTGTACCAAGAGACTACAAGGCCATATGCAAGCAGTGTTGGTTGCTTTAGGTCGCCCTCTTGGCTTCAGAGTGTGAACCGCTAAGAGGTTGATTTCCAGATTCGCTTAGGGCCCTGTGTGCACCGTGAGGTAGGTCCTGCAATGTGCGGCACAAGCTGAAGACAGTCCACGGACGCCATTTCACCAAAATGCCAGAGGTAGCGGAAGTGACATCACACGACCTTGGACCTCTGATATCGCGGGAAGCGATGGAACACGACCTTGCACCCCTTGACAAAACAGGAAGTAGCATCACATAGAATTTTCCTAATTACACTACGAAAAATATGGTTACGATATCACTATAATGTCATATACATTTCATGCAAGAATGGATCGCCATATGTATCATTAAGATCAGTGTGTATAGGCCCATATTACCAAATTACTGTGAATGCAAGCAGACATCCAAGGCCAAATGATAATGATGTGTTATTTATTATACAACACTTACACTTAAGCACTTTATATAGAACAAATATAAATACAATATCACCCAACCTATGTTGGTACTCATTAATGAGCCTCAGAAGGATGAAAGGTTGAGTAGAGGTGTTTAAGAACAGACTAAGGGCCTCATCACGAGTTGGGCATAATGCCGGCGCTGATGCACTGTCGCCATCTGCCCTAGCGCCAAACCCACCGGCGCTATTAGCGCTGGATCACGGGTTTGGCGGATTTGGAATTCCCCTTTGAGCCCATTCGGGAATGGCTCAATGGGGAAATTTTGTGCTCAACCCACCGGCGGATTTCCCGCTGGTGGTATGCGCGCAAATTTTCGGGGGATTTCCCCCCAGCTCAGAGCTGGGGAGAAATCCGCCAAAGCCCTGATTTGGCGGACCCTTAAATCCGGCGGTAACAGCGCTACCGCCGGATTTAAGGGTTACAGCCAAACTCGTGATGAGGCCCTAAATCAGTTACTCACCCCCTGAAGTGTGCCTGAAATAAACCTTTAATGAGTCTAGCAATTATTGTATAGAATTCCAGAAAGACACATTATTTGGTATTCCTATTCTTTCTTATTTAGGGTCACTGCTGAAAGTGTTAACAGTTGTGGAACACCTGTTCTTTTTTTTTTTATTTATTTATTTTTTTTTTTAAGAGGCCTGAACAAGAAAGCCAACCACTCCTGAAGCAAAAACCCACATGGCACTTGCCACAGCCCAGGAACTTGCATTTAAAAAAAAATAATAATAAAAAAAATAATAAAAAAAAATAAATAAAAAAGACATTTTTCTTCCACAGTCATACGTCATGTGTGGCAACCAGGACCTTCCCAGTATTTTATTTCAGGTGCTCAAGAGTGCATTTCCTTTTAGCTGCCAAATTGGGTGTCGGGATCAAATGGAGTAGCTTGCACAGTCCGGGCTCTTCCGGTTCTCACTCGTACAGTTGCAGAGGTGCATCAACAAGCGGATGCGTGTTTTTGAGACTACCAGGAAATATACACTTGAAACAACCCTCTCTATATCTCTGTGAAACCATCTTTGTTGGCAAATGCCGCGCAAACCTTTGACAACTTGTTGTGTGGGTTACACAGTCTATAATTGTCCTCCTGATATTGTGGCAAGTTCTACTCTGCCAAGAGTCATTGGAGTTCCCCAGCGTGGCAGACTCAGACAATGCTGGGGTACCTGGGGTATCTTCTGTATACCCCATTTCGAGTCTGCATCACAGAGCATGTGGCAGACCTTTCCCCAGGATCACCCTGGTCCCATCCCTAGCCTCTAGTAAGGGGCTTCCTCACAGGTTACACAGGCCCTGAGATGTCACTTGCCCTAGGAATCATTTGTACATCTGCAGGGAGGGAAAGCATGCATGCATTCAAACTTCTATTGCACAATTTGTATAGTAAGTTGCACTTCTCAAATCTGTACATGGCTGAAAGCAATTGAAAGCAGCGGTTTAGGACAGATCACCTGATCTTAAAATGGCTGCTATATGAGTTGTAACGCAAGGCAAGATGATCGGCAAAGAAACAAGGTCACGATAGAGTCCATTGAAAATGTCAAATTGACACTAATAATAAAGACAACCCCCTAAAAGAGCTGTGCCTGGTTAAAGAGGGTGATTGTAGATGCAGGTACTGCTATGAAGGGCTAGAATGTACTGAGTTGAGTGGCATATTCATAAACATATCCTAGCCCACAGAAGCTCCCTAAATCGTGGCATAGTGATGCTCCCCAGAATCCTGTCCCGTGGAAGCTCCCCGGAATCCTGGACTGTGGAAGCTTCCCAGAACCCTGGCCTGTGGAAGCTACCCAGACTCTTGGCCTGTGGATGCTCCCCAGAGTCCTGGCCTGTGGCAGGTTCCCAGAAACCTTTCCTGTGGAGGCTTCACAGAATCCTGACCTAGGGAAACTCCCCAGAATCGTGGGCTGTAGAAGCTTCCCAGAATCCTGGCCAGTGGAAGCACCCCAGAATCTTAGCCTGTGAAAGCACCTTCAGAATCCTGGCCTGTGGAAACTCCCCAGAACCCTGGCCTGTGGAAACTCCCCAGAATCCTGACCTGTGGAAGCTTCCCAGAATCATACTGTGTGGAAGCATCTCAGAATCCTGGCGTATCGAGAATTCCCCGAATATTGGCGTGCAGAAGATTCCTAGAATGCTGATGTGTAGAGGTCTCAGAATTCTGGCTTGTGAACAACTGTCAGAAACAGGGCATGGGACAGGGGAATATTCACAGCATGTGAATCTATGAAAGATCCAATGCCGGAGAATTAAGCATTGCAGTTAACATCACCGTAGGTTCCTAATATGATGACTGTGTCATCTGTGCAATAGTTCACATGATGACAGTTGAGTGGAAGGAGGGGGCACTTAAGACCCCACACACCCCTTATTCCTATGCTTCCCGGGTGGGCCCAGCCATGGTTGCTTTAGGTCCAGGGCCCCACCCCTGGGGCACTCATGCGGGAACACCTCCGAGAACCATGACCCCTTTCTTATAAGTACATCCATGGGTGCTGCCATGTCCCCGTACACACCCTTGTATAGCAAAACCAGGACTACATTTTGTAACATACAGACTCCATTTGCAAATAGCAAAAGGCCATTTAGATTTACCTCCAGCCATCTCCGTCAAGCACGCACAGCCAACGCGGCTCCCCCGCCCCCCACTCCTCTCTGCCGTCCACATAACCACTTGGTTCCCATGAGAAGGCTGGCAGCAGGAATGCAACAAAATCTACACTGTATCACTTGCCGTCCGACTCCCTCCATTGATTCAGATGCAGCCCAGAGGGATAGGGCCAGAGCCAGGGCCATCTGTCTCTGTAAACCTTTCCTGCACCCCACAGACTCTGGCCATAAAAACATAATCCCTGTGCACCCCAGAGCAAAGTCAACAACCAAAAAGACCCTTAAATCAGTGAATGTACCTTCCCTTCTGACTTACATGAACACATTGTGGGCAAAATGATATAAACCTGCTGATAACCTAAGAAGGCTTATGAGTAAACAATGTAAATATATATACGTGTGCCACTGGACGCTTCTATGCTAACCTGTTATATTGAAAGCAGGATATATGTCGACTGATAATGTTGAAATGTTTACACGACTAACAGTAATCTCATAACAAGTAACGAACCATAGATCTGTGCAAGCTCACACAATGCTACCTCACTGTTGATAACACAGAATGTAATTGTATGTACGCTGTTAGAAAATACCACGTGAAACTTAGTCGCCCTTGGCTGCCATTGTTGTGTGATTAGTTGTCAGCAATCTCTCTCTTACCATTCCCTGTTTTGTTGTTATAACATTGTCCAAATTGTATAGAGTTAGAAGCATGTCTTAAGTATATTCCACTCAAATATAAAGCAGCTAGCTGTATGTGAGACGGTAACCCGTTATGTGTAAAAATAAAGTCCTCCATTCATGTAGTGTGGGACTAAAACTGTGAAAGGGGGGCCTTGGCCCGTCTCTGATCACCTTGGCATCATAAAGAGTTATGTCGTTTGGACCTCTAGTCACTGAAGCCCCCTCCCAAGGAAGTGCATGTCTAAAATGAAATGTAATTATTGTAATTCAGCCATCACAGCCATATATCCCAACCTTCCCCTTGTCAATATCGAATGAACACCCCTGACCATACAGTGACCCCACAACCCCCACCCCCAACCTAGCATTTGACTATGTTTAAACAAGAGAGTGATACGGTTGATAGAAACATATAATTCATGTTCACGTCCAGTAATGAATAAGCATGCTTCAGAGCCTTGTTTTCACACGTGCAAACTGCTGGCCTTGCTTTTGGACGAACTGGTCAAAAGTATGAATGGATGAGAATGTGTGGCCAAAAGGGCAAATTGTTACTGTGGTAGGATGTCAAGTGTCAAGTGCCAACGGATGTCAGAGTGATGAGCCCAGCTGAACGTTTGACCCCACGTATCACATCATCTCGTGCCTGTGGACCAATCAGCCATCACTGACCGTATAGCACCCATAGGTGCCTCCTCTTAGTGTCCAATCCCGATCAAACCTGTGCCCCTTAGGCCTTCCCCTTGTTGATGACACATAACCTGTATAAAAATGGATTGTAACATGTTTCCTGCAGAGCGCTCTCGGCGTGAGCAGAGTAGATTCTGTTTGCCCTAACTTTAGCTAAACAGCCTTTAATCATACTCTCACTTGGTCTTGATCTTATTCCCTCCTGGGATGTACCTTTATTGACTCCGTTGGGCGATTTACCAGCAGGCCTGGGGGCCTCTCACCTTCACAGATCTGCAAATAATTCAAGTCTGCAAACTGAATTAAGCCATATAAACAGATGTACGTAACTTGAGCCCATGAATGAGCTGAGTTAATTGGGTTATGTAGGTAGTAATCTTTTCATTAACTAATCTGATTGAGTGAGCCACAAAGATTTGAATAATTTTGATTGAGTTTAAACGTTGCAGCTTTCCTCTCACAGTTAACTATTAAGTGCAGCATTTGACCCCGGAAGGTTAATATATATTTGCGATCTGGCTAATGGACAGTGACAATTGTAATCTGAACACATTTACCTCTTGTTATGGGCATTATGTAAGTCCCTTGCCCACTGTTCCTTTGCAATCAAAAAACAATCTACAGCTTGTTTTGAAAATCACAACACCAGGAGTGGCGTAACACAAAAGGAAGGGACCCACCATTGAGACCTGGTGGTGCCCCGCCCAGCGTCCGGAGACCCGCCAAGCTCCTCAAAGCGTATTCTGTGCCAGAGTCTTATGCCTAATGATTATGATGGCCATGCTGCCGCAGCAGCATCATGCCAAACGCACTAGGTGAAAGATGTAAGGTTTTGAATTAAAGCTTACACCTAACATATAAATAAGGGGGGGGTGTCGCCTGTTCCCCAAATGTTCCAGCCGCTACTGCGTGCGCCCAGTAACATTATTATGCACATGGCAGTAACAGAGGCAGCTTTTGGTTCAATGGGCTCCGGAGGGGGCACTGGCATTGGAAGCTATTAAATGTCAGTGGTAGCAAAGAAATATCTTTAGTGTGTTAACATCTTCTACAAATTAGCGCAAGTGAGCAGGCATAGTGTGATAGCCCCGAGTAAAGTAGGGGAAACGCAGGCATAGCGTGACAGCCCCGAGTAAAGTAGGGGAAACTGGGTGTTTCTCCCGAGACATTTCTGTTAAATAATCAGTTAGAATAGTGCATTTCCCGGCAAATATTTGAGAAATGTGCGTAAAAAGTCTTAATTTACAATTGGCTCCCCAAGGGGAAGCGAGTCCGCTACACAAGAGACTCCGTAGGTGACAGAGCAAGTGGGATCTCACTGGGGGTAAGGGTAAGGAATCCCCCAATCCCAGCGGCTACCAGATTCGACTTGCATTCAGACGCCCACATGTTTATTAGTTATATAGGAACTGAATAGTGTCAAAATATGCAGTGGCCTTTAAAGAGGCGTGGCTTTGTCTCTGCCCCAGTGTTACTGGCCCAGTTGCCTGAAGAATGGATCCAATGGTCTCCTCTCCCGTTTCAGCGAGTATAAAGAAGCTGGCACAGAGTCACAAAGGGAGAGAATCAGCCAGGGGGCGAACAACATGTGGGAACACATGACGGAAGGGATGCCGAAGAACCTGGAGGCCGGACCACAAGCAGAACGTGGGAGGCGAGAATCCAGAGTCTTCAGAACACTGCTAAACCCAGGAAGGTGGAGAGCCCGAGAGATGCAGAGCCGCCGAACAAAGGGGGAAGTCAAGTACTGTGGCAGCCGCACACTGGTGTCCAGCTATTCAGATGCGGAAGTCTCGACGGCCCTAGGTGGGAAGAACCGATGAGCCGCGAACAACTTTTCCACCGCCACCACCACGGATTCCACGAACTCCACCTCGGGGTACCGGGAGTACTCGTCCATCAGGACCAAGAAGTGGGTGCCCATGGTGGTGGACCAAAAATCGGCACGAACCACCTCCCACGGATGGGTCCCCCTCGGCATCGCCTTGATGACCGGCTCCCGCTGTAAGGGCGAGGCTACCTGACACCAGACACAAGCCGCCACAAATTCGTCCACCTTGCGTTCCAGCTCGGGGAACCACACCTTCATCCGGAGGCGGGCCTTGATCTTGGCGGCCCCTTGGTGGCCCCGCTGTGCCAGTGCGATCACCTCACCCACCTTTGACTGGGGGACTACAATCCGGTCACCCCGAAGTAGCAGGCCCGAAGCAGAGAAAGACAGTTCTTCATGAACCTTCCATAGTTGTTCTAAACCAGTCCGGGCCTCCTGAGTGCATCCCGCCAGGGCCTCGCGCGCTGACTTCCAGGAGCCTTGCTGCATGGACTGCCTCAACACTTTGAAGCACTCATCCTGTGCCGCCGCAGCCTCCAGCTCCTGGAGAGGCATGGCATTCGGCGTGGCTGCTTCTACCACGACTTGGACATGCTCCTCAGCTTCTTGCTCACAGATGTCACGGTCTCCTTCTCCAGGTGCTCCGGGGTGTCTGGATAGGTAGTCAGCTGCGTTGTTTACCCCTGGCCGGTAAACCAGGGTCACCCCATACTCCAAAAGAGCCAGCATCCACCTCTCAATGCGTGCTGGTGGTTTGGATGACGACCCTGCTAAGATGGGCAGCAGTGTTTTATGGTCAGTAACCACCGTCACCGGGCGTCCGAGTACATAGAGCCGGAAGTGGCGGCATCCCCACAGCACCGCCAGCGCCTCACGCTCAATCTGCGAGTAGCGTTGTTCGGCATCTGACAGCGCTTTGCTGGCATATGCGACTGGCCGGACGCCGCCATCACGGTCAACCTGTGTCAACACCGCACCTAGGCCAAATGGGCTAGCGTCAACTATGATCTCCGATGGTAGGGCAGGATCAAAGAACGACATCGTGTCCTCGGCCGTGAGGGCACCCCTAATGTCATCAAAAGCCACCTGTTCCAGCGGACCCCAATTCCAGATGGTGTCCTTTCTTGTCAGGGCCCGGAGGGGCTCAGACCTGGATGCCAGGTTCTTGATGAACCGGCCACAGTACGTGACCATGCCCAAAAAGCTTCGCACCTCCGACACAGATTCCGGTGGTTGGGCCTTCTGTATGTCCAGTACCTTTTTTGGGTCAGGAGACACCCCCCCCCTCCTTGAACACGAACCCGAAGAACTCCAGGGAGGGGCGCAAGAAATTCGCACTTCTCCTTATGTAGTGTGAGTCCCAACGACTGCAGCCTCTCGAATGTTTTCGCCAGACCCCTCAGGTGGTCCATCTCCGTCCTTGCGAAGACCAGAATGTCGTTGCTTATGTTTAGGACGCCCTCGAGGTCGGCTAGGGCACCCCGAATGATGTTCTGGAATACCTCCGTGGCCGAGGACACCCCAAAACTCAACCTCTTGTAGCGATATAGTCCCCGGTGTGTGGTGAAGGTGGTAATGTACCTTGAATCGGGGTGGAGGACGACCTGATGATAGCCGGCCCTGAGGTCGAGCTTCGAGAAGAAACGAGCGCCCTGCACCTCCGCAATGATGTCATCCAGCGTCCCTCTTGATGGCTTTTTTGGGGATCCTCATGTCTACGCAGATCCTGACTGCGCCCGGTTGTTTGAGTTTCCTTGCCACCACTATGGGGGACACCCAAGGAGTCGGTCCCTCCACCTTCTCGATAATGTCTAGATCGACGAGGCTGTCCAGTTCTTTGTCTACCTGCTCACGGAGGTGGGAAGGTACCCTCCGATGTTTGAGGGCCATCGGCTGTACCGAATCATCAATGTGCAGCCGCACCGGCTCCCCGGCCATCTGCCCAATCCCCTTGAATAGGGCATGATGCTTCTCCAGGCAAGTCATTAATGTCCTCCTGGTAGACGGAGTACGCAAAGCCGACGATGCCGAGAGCCTCCGCCGCTGCACAACTCAACAAAGTGTTCTTACTCACTGGGGTCACGTAGAAGCGGGCTGTGATGTGGGAGCCATCGTGTTCTACTTTTGCTATAAAGGCCCCGTCCAGAGGGATGGGCTCCACACCACCGAATGCGAAGATGTGGGCCTTTGGAGTGACCAACCTGGGCGGCTGATCCATGGCGTTGTAATGTTCTCGGGCCATGACGTTCACCGATGCCCCTGTGTCCACGAGTACAGGGACTGGAGACTGGTTCACTTCGACCACGCACCTTGGTTGTCGTCGGTTCCTGCCTCTTAGAAGCTCCATACTTGAGACAAAGAATATGTTCTCTTCGTCTTCTTCTTCTGCTTCTTCCACCTGAGCCTCCTCCTCGCCCTGGTCCACCTGGGTGACATTGGACGGCCGACCTTGGCGAGTGGAGACAGCTCGGCCTTGGCCCCTTGGCACCAGTACAGGCAAGGCCGCCCTACACACCCTTGAGAAGTGGTCTGGCAACCCGCACCGTCCACAGGTCTTTCCAGCTGCAGGGCACTCCGCTGGGTGAGGCAGGTCGTATCCGCATTTTTGGCAAATCTCGCCTGCCCTCCCAGCTCTGTCCCGTGTGCCGCCGCCATATCTCCTAGCACCTCTCCCCCCTCGCCACATCGCGCAGATCTCTTCAGTTTTGATAGGGCGCGACCCGGCCTCCATTCTTGCAGCTCTCGCCTCTGACACCTCGTGGCACCTTCCTAGCTCAAGGATGCGCTGGAGCGTTATCCCAGGCTCCCTCAGCACTTGGCGCCTGAGCTTGCCTGATGAGCACGCCTGGATAAGCATGGTCCTGATCATGTCCTCTGCATCGCCCCAGGCGCAGGCGAGCGACAGACGCCTTAGGCGCCCATAGAACGTGTCCAAGGTCTCGTCATCTTTTTGTTTGGCAGAGAGCATCACGAATCGCTCATAGTCCGCGTTGGCTAGGGGCAGAAAATATGCCTGGAGGGCGGCCTTTGCATGATCGTAGGTTCCATTCCCTTGTGGCAAACATTCAAAAGTCTCCTGGACAGAGGGCCCTGCCGAGTACAACATCGTGGCCAGCCTGGTGTCATCATCGACCACTTGCGCAGCCCTGAAGTACATGTCCAGGCGGTCCACCCACCTTCTCCATCTGGGCCCCAAGCTGGATGGCGGGCCCGACACATCGAATTCGGGGATGGGCTGCAGGGCAGCATGCGCACGTACCTGTGCCATGGCAGGCGCCGCCTGCTGAACACCAGGAGCAGCAACAGGTTGAACTAGGGGTTGGAGGGTGGGAACCGCTGCCTGACCATCTGCTGGAGCTGCCGGTTGCTGCATTGGAGGTAGTAGACCCTGCGGGGCCACTGGTGCACGAGGATGAAACTGCGCCGCCACACCGCGTGCGCCGTCCTGATCCTCGGTGTCACTCATGAGTTTGAGCGCACAGGCACCCCCATAATGCTGATCGGGGCCGCAACTCAAACATTCAGCCCAAAGTGATCCTCAGCATGGACCACCTCTGGATGCAGTGACTCCTGCCACCTCTGTGATGATGAAGAGGATGAAGATAGGTGGAGTCACCAGGATGATGATGAAGGGGATGAAAAAGCAGTATGCCTTTGGTTGTTCCAAAAATTGGTAGCCAAAATAATAACTGGATTCAGCAGGCCCAGCCAAGATAGGCCTTCTCCTAGCTTCCACTCGACGTAGGAAACCCAAAATTGAGTCGATGCACTAATTGGGAATAACTCTGTGTAGATGTAGCTGTCAGCTACTGGAATGTCCAAAAATTAGGCCTGGGGTCGTTTCAGGGCCCAAACCGGAGCTCCTTGAAATCTCACAGCCCGTTGCACAAAATGGCCGCCAGCCGCGTGGGCAATGCACTACCCGCGGCATGAAACGAAGTCTGTCTTCCGACCTCGTTTCGGTGAAAAATTATTCCGATGATCACCGCCGGGCCCGGGCATCGTTTCCCCCACTCGTCGCCACTGTTGAGGGTGACTGACGCCCCCCGCGCGCATCGCCGCAAGCCCCGGCACCAAGAACTGAGACCCACACGTCCGTCTTGGTTCGGGCTTCCCGGTCGCTCTAACGCGGCCGGGAAACGCCCCGTTTATTTGTACTGCACGCGACGGCGTGCAACGTCAAACCGCCACGTGCGCGCCCGTCATCGGGCGGCGCCACAAGTGGAATCTGCTGAGTGTTTTTAACTATAGACTGCCCTACTTTTTACTTTTTACCAGAGGAGGTCTATTTAATTCTTAGATCCCGCACTATCCATGGACAATATATATTGCCACAGCAATTGGGGGTTCTAGTCATTCAATTTGAACCCATGGGCTAATTTAATATGGTCTCTTTTACGAGCTGGCGTCTTTATGCATAGCTCTCAGCCTTTTTTGTCAGCAAGGTGGGTGAAAACACCCGATTTTCTTTTTGGCGGGCGAGAGGCCCATAGAAGTGAATGGGCGTATGAGGGACTTGGCGGGTGATTCATCTGCTTTCAAGGCGGGTGACACCCGCCAAAAGTGGGTGAGTTGAGAGCTATGCTTTATGAGTTGGGGTCCCAGCCATTCCACTCAAGATATGGGCCATTATCTGTCACACAAACCACTATTAAGACCCTATATGGTAGAACCAAGGCGACCATAATGTTTAAACTCTTGTCTATCCGAATTCATATAGTTTTGTGATTGGTGCTCTTGTTGCTTTACCACCAAGGGACGTGGAACATCTGTGTGACTCAGCCTCGGACATCCGCATCTACCCCCTGGTTTATGTCACTAATTAGACACATTAGGTAAGATTTGTTGACTTTAAATTCTAGACCTAGATGAATGGCTCCAACCTGGATAGGTTTATAAATATATTAACATTTTACAGGGTGGGGCTCCGTTGTGAGCTCAGCAATTCCGTGTGCAGGAACTAACCCTAGGACGCTATTAATTAGAATATACAAGTCGACCCAGTCAAAAAACAAAAGGAAGCCATGTACAGTCTTCCTCCGTCAAAGCCAAGGTCAGTTACCACCATCTCAGTCTCTGGCTGCATGAATTTAATAAGTTCTACTACGGAACAAGGGATCACATTGAGGTTTCCTGTACCATCTCATACAAGCTTGGCCATTTTTCAGGTTTGACAGTTAGGACATTCATATATGTCTAAATTGTAAAAGTGAGCAATTATCTGGCCAGCAGTTTCTGTACACCTTGGTAATAACCAAGCCAGCCGGGGTTAGTAAATATCCCCTGTCTAAACTCCAAAATGCTGGTGTCGGTTCCGTTCATAACCTGGTTCCACTTGACTTTAGGACATTAATTCATGATGGTAGCACTTTTTCTGTCTGACACCTAAGGTCCACCCCAGAGAGTCTTACTCAGGGTGAGAGCAGGTTGTTGTTTTGGTCTATCATTTGAATTTTTAATGATTCTATATATGTTTTTTGATTTGGTTTTAATATATATCGTTTCATGTTGTCATCAAAATAAAGGGAACTTATGAGCTTGTGTTTCCCTTTCCTTCCCTCTTTGTAGAATGTAAACTTTTACTCTTAATAAAGATGTCACTATACTAAAGTACATACGTTGAAACCGGTAGAGTGAAATTTGTGATGAGGTCATGGTCGGAGACTTCTGGGACCCATCTCAACTTTTCGGCCACCTGCATTATCTATTGTGGCCCTACATATTGATCTAACATTCTTTCTATAAATAATCCTTTTTTGATGAATTATATGTCATGGGTTTTTATAGATTTTATATTGTACACCAATTGATGCTTGGTATGAGTGGACTGATGCAGGTGGATGAATGCTTGAATGATTGAACAGTAGGAATTTTATTATTTAGATGTGTTCTTAAAAATGTTCTTCCTGCTATGTAAATTTTTGCCATAAGTGCAGATTAAAATCATGATTTGACTCATATATTTAAATTGTATCAGGTCTAATAAATATCCTTGATACCAAACCTTTGAATTGTATCCTCCGCATGTCTTTCCGTGATTAACTTAACCAGAGAATCACCAGGCCTGGAGGGCCGATTATCCCACAAGGGGTGGAACTAGAGAATACTGAATGAAGAGGTGAACCAAACCAGGGACTATCCTAGACGGTCGACTATGCCACTGGGGCTAAACCACAGACTACTCTACGAAGGGGCGAAGCAAAGAAAGAAATCAGAAAGATAAGGCCTGGAGGACCAGACAGCTTATGCCAAGCTGAGAAACTCTAAAACGTAAAACGATCCACTCTATTGAACCTGAACAAACTC
This sequence comes from Ambystoma mexicanum, assembly GCF_040938575.1. Classification (NCBI taxonomy): domain Eukaryota; kingdom Metazoa; phylum Chordata; class Amphibia; order Caudata; family Ambystomatidae; genus Ambystoma; species Ambystoma mexicanum. The sequence goes on along the minus strand of NC_090929.1, from coordinate 112,142,586 downwards.
ACTCCTGAGCAGCCAGGGGAATCTACAAATATTGCCAAACCAAGGACAAAGTTGGAGAAACACAGAATTGTTTGGCAGCACACAGAATTGTGAAGATTAGCCATGCGTCAAATTTAGATATTTTTGTGAAGATTAGCCATGCGTCAAATTTGGATAGATTTGTGAAGATTAGATTTACCTCACATTTAGATAGAATTGTGAAGATTAGCCACTGAGAAGAACTTTGAGAGTACCCAAAGTACTAACCACCCCACTGCTGCTCACCTCCTACACACATCCTTTGTACTACACACGCCCTAGGGCTAGCCAAACTACACACAAACACCCCCAAAATATCTAACACTCACCTAATGACCCAACAAGCCAATGCGCACAACCATAACCTTAAACACCAGCCAATTTACACATAAAACACACAGACATACACCCAACATAACATTCACATTGAGCAAATAACCCAGCCATTGGGCCTCACCCTTACGGATACAATAAACCAGTGCACACAATCAACCCAACTGCAAACGAACACACACAGATGCCAGTTTCTCTTGGTTCTGCACCTATCCCATCCCTCTACCCGCACTAACCAACCCAGTCCTCTTTCTTGCAGAGCCACGTGAGCGCCTGGCGACTGCCCCTAGGTGGTAGCAGTGCACGGTATAAATCAACATAACATAACAGAAAGACGCACACTTCGAGAAACCAGGACTCTGAATTATACGAACTGTATGAACTTTGGGAATTTTGTGAACTGTACTTGGGCAGAATTTCTGACATTTAGGTTGTTAGAGGTAGGGCGAGCATAGGACAAATTAGGTTTGGGACGGAGGGTGGAATTTTTGTAAGACATCCTGACGGGCTCTTGTTATTTTTTAAACATTTCAGCTTCGGGAACTTCATCATCTTCGTAGTCTGTAGGAAAAAGAGGCATTTCTTTTATTTAATACAATTCTAAGTTGAATCGTGTCCTCTGGTCTATCCCTGACCCCTGGCTTGCCACAATGGTCACTGTAAATCACATTGATGAAGCTACAGACACTATTTCAAAATTCTCACTATAATAAATTGGATGATGTTGCACAAGCAATATAAAGCAACATTGTCACTATCAATAACTTCCATGATGCAGCCTCCTGCAGCTAAAAACTATGGATGCATTGCACACACCTGTACATCGCCCCCAAACACAAACATCACTTACACAATAGACCAGAAGCAATAAAATGTGCAGAATTTAACTCTGGGTGTGCAGGAAGGTTCGACCCAGAAGGGAGGCATATTCTGCCTATGTCCCCAGACTTTGGAACCTCATCCCTTTCGGTTTTACATTTCAGGACAGAGCTCCAGACCATCCTCTTCAAGGACTGGCTTCTCCCTAACTCTTAGGTACACACATCTTTCATTCTCAAACTAACCTGAGACTAGGTAATGTGCTCCCCTCTGCTTTCTCACCACGTTACTTGTACATCTTCTGGTGCCAAGTTGGCCCCCCGCCATCACCCCGCTGTAAACTCCCCTTGTATTGATCCCTTGTGATATGCTTCCCTCATTCTGTGTGTCCCCTATGACTTGTAAAGCTCTAGGTTGCCCCCTGAAGCTGGGTCCACAATCAATAAATAACGTATTATTAAAAATAATAAAAATCATGAGACACTGCAAGCACGCATTGTGGGTCATTCAGCATGATCTCGGGTGTGGGGGGCCGGGGGGTGTTTGCATCCAGCATACATATTTTAAATACATTTCTCTGGCTCAGTTTGTAAATAAAACACAGTTCATGAATAAACAATTCTCTCACTCAGCATATAAATTCAATAAGCAAATAAATCTCCCTCATTTGGTAAATAAATCTAATATGGGAAAGGGAATGGCACTAAATGACACAACAGTACCTGGCTGCTTTGTATAAAATCATAGAGCATTTTGGGAACACAAATGTAAATATCTATGTCCCTTTTATCTGACAGTGATAATGATGTAAGCAACTATTTTGAGCACTCTATGCACAGTGGACTTGGCTTTTATTCAACACAATGTTAACCCTAACAGTAAAATGTGGGCAAAATAAGAGTCCTATAGATCAAATTGGGCATTCTTTTCATTCGGCTGTGAGGCCTCATTACAAGTTTGCCAGTCTGGTAACAAAGGTACTGCTAAGCTTGCCGGTACTGTTGTTACTGGACCGGCAAACTACGAGTTCAGACCTCGACGGATGCACTGGGACCATTCATGAATGGCGCCGGTGCATCCGGCCTCCCCATTCCCATCGAGTCCTATTGGACTCAGATGGAAATGGGGAGAAATTAATTCCGGCACCTGGCAATGGGGAAATGCAGGGTCCGCCAGGGCTGTAATGCCCCTGTATTTCCCCATTGCCAGGCGCCGGAACCATCTGCAAGGTCGGCGGCAGCCTGCGGGTTTTATCAGCAAGGCTACTGCCGAGCTTGTAATGAGGCCCAATGTGTCTGGTGATTAGTTGGGGAATGCAGGTTGCTATTGTGGTCTCTTTCACGACCCCTGCCCCCACCCACCGAGCCCCTATTATGACAGTGAACACAGGCCCTGCCTGGATGCCAGATTGTACCACTGCACAGCAGCAATGCCAGCAGTAGAGTCATAGGCTTGCATGAGCACTGTGAGCAGGAGATGCAGTCAGTAATGAGGTTTGCTCCCACTGTCGCATTGTTTGTATGCGCTTAAGAGCTTGGAATCTGCTGAATGGACAATAATGCTTGCAAACAGGCAATCAAATCACACTACAGGACGCACAAATGATGTCAGGCTCAAACGTTTAATTAGAACATGTGTTCTTCTCTTTAGGGAATCAGACCGTGTTGGCTCCAAGCACCAGTAGAAACCTGCATTCTATGCTTCTCCTTTGTTCTTCTCACAGCTCTTTAGCCAATCAGCAAGCTTGGAATGGAGACTCTAACCACTTGCAAAGCCTGCACTGTCCAGCCAATCAGAAAGCTTGGAATGGAGGCTCTAACCGCTTGCAAAGCCTGCATTCTAAGCTTCTCTTTTCTTCTTTTTGCAGATTCCAGCTGTCCAGCCAATCAGAAAGCTAGGAATGGAGGCTCTAACCGCTTGTAAAGCCTGCATTCTACGCTTCTCTTTTTTTCTTTTTGCAGATTCCAGCTGTCCAGCCAATCAGAAAGCTTGGAATGGAGGCTCTGCTTCTCTTTTCTTCTAGCCAGTAAGCAAGCTTGGACTAGAGGATGTAGCCGGCTGGGAAGGCAGCATTCAAGCTTCCCTTTGCGATGCTTACACACTGAGCAAGGAGAGATGGGTAAGCTGTGTCAAAGGAGGCCCCAGGTAAGGCTGCCCCCCCGTAAAAGCTTTCATTGGCGTAGGGAGCTTAGCATCAGCATCGGGCTATATTGTGTGACCATCCTCCCCATTAGAAACCTTCATCTTTGGCTTGGGGACACTCACTCGGGCAGAGGACACTTAACACACAATAGAGGCCCACGGCATGGCCACTAATGCATCAAAAGGAAAGACAGACTGTCACCTATACAGTTAAGCCATTAATACTTGCCCTTACTGGCCCCTACAGTGTAACTGACTTACACACATGTGAACTGTCGGGATAGGGAAATCATTGCTCCATTTGAGTGTTTTCCCCTTTTATGCTGGGGGTCCTCCTGCAACCAGACATGCTGCTGGAAATCACCCACCTTCCCCCGGGGCTCTCTCATGTGGCATGGCCCTAGTATGGCTAATACTTTCCTGTCCCTCCTCCCAGTATGCCCTCGCTGCTTTTTGATCCTCAGAGGGCTTAGTAATAATTCATGGTGTGATGTGTGCACTACAAACATGTAAGATTTGAGAACCAGGGAGATGAGGCCTCCCTCCCTTCCGCCCTCTAGCTGCAAAAGAGCATGACCAAGGAGGCTACAAATGCCAGAGACTTGACCTATGACAGAAACCGCAAGATTGCAGGCATTGTATTGGAATTATTAATGCTTTACCTGGGGCACTGGCTATATACCCCACGTGTTACCACTTACCTTGGTGTACAGCAGTCCTGGCACTAAGTATGTCCTCCTAACCCAAATACAGATGTTTTGGGAAACTTATTCCACGTCTGGCTCATGTCTGATCATTGTGCAACTGCAGTCTGTCATGAAGTATGCAGACAGCTCATAAGCAAGCACTTAACTTGCAGATCTATCTTTTTGGCGCTTTCCGGTAATAGTTTTACTAATAATGTCAGGTTTTATACAGTGCTTCATGTTGGATTCCTCCTGTTTCTAAGCACTGTAATAATAGGTGATATTACCGAATTTCATGGTATTCAATGTATCGCCCTAAAGGGGGAGTAAGGGTGGAGTCGACCCTGCCAGGAAGTGAAGGCTGGTCCTGGGTTTGAGGTGAGTGCCACATTGTTGGGCTACACTCCCAGACAGCCTCTGCTGTTCCACCTGCCCTGGTCGGCTACATTACACACATTCTGAAAATAGCCTGAGTTTGATATTGTTCCATTGCAGACGCCCAGTGGTCATGGGTACCCTGCAATGTTTACTTTAGACTGAGACATCTGCACATGAGAATCTGGCTCTGGACTATCGCCTATCCCCTCTAAGCGGAACATGGCGTACACCCTTTACGGTTACTGTAACCGTGCCAGGCTTTCCTTGGATGCCCTACATTATTAGAGCACTCCCCTTCACTTCCAGTCCACACATCACTACGTAATACACCGGTCAGGGAGGTGTGCTTCATTAACACTTACGCCCCCAACAAGAACGCTACAGTGTTTGTTAATTCTCTTTATTCCAGGGTGACTAGGCTCAGGGAGGCAACGTGGATCTGGGGAGGCAGACTTTAACTGCACACCCGACCCCGTGTTGGACAGGTCAGATGATAAGTACCGGAAACCGTCTTCTCCGGCTAGGGTTTTGGGTTTGTTACCGAGGAATCTGGAATTAGTGGACATTTGGAGGTGGCACCATGGAGGAGACAGGAGCTAATCACACAACGCGGCACCATGCAGGGTACTGTAAGGAAGGCATGGTATCAAGGTAAGACATACACAGGTGACCACAGTTCAAGGGTGTTTATTGAACCTTATCTATCTAAACCTACATCTAAGATGGGAGCAAGCTACGAGCATCAAATAATAATAAGGCAGTCCTAGTGGAGTCTCGTCAACAATAAAAGGGCCTATACCTATTGCCAACTCTTACCGCCAATTTACAAATAGTGTGGGGAAAAATGTTCACAAAATGATAAGTCAGGATGTTCGGGCCGTTGACCTGCCTTCCTCACGTTTTCAGCACGGGACTAGGCGGGTCACTCGAGCATAGCACACTCTCGGGCTTCTTACGATACGGCCTTCTATGCCCAAGTCTCTTTAGTTATCAACAGTCTCTTGATTCAGAGGGCCTGGTGTATCAAACAAACAAAAGAGTTCCTTCCCAAGTATTCAAGTAGGGCGATTCACTCTTTACCCTGTATCCCCCTCAGCCGGGCTCAGATTCCCCTTTTACCATTAGTCATTTCCCAATCTTCCCCTTTTCCATTCTCCTTGGCCCACTTGTGTTATCACCCCCGACTCCAGTGTGGCTGCCGCCTCCACCCAGAAAAGGCTTGGTGCTCTGAGGGCACTGTGGCAGTGGTGCCACCTCTACCCAGAAAAGGCTCGGACCTTTGAGGGCACTGTGGCAGTGGTGCCACCTCTACCCAGAGAAGGCTTGGTGCTTTGAGGGCACTGGCAGTGGTGCCACCTCTACCCAGAGAAGACTCGGTGCTTTGAGGGCTCTGTGGCGTGGTGCCACCTCTACCCAGAGAAGGCTTGGTGTTTTGAGGGCACTGTGGCAGTGGTGCCACCTCTACCCAGAAAAGGCTCGGACCTTTGAGGGCACTGTGGCAGTGGTGCCACCTCTACCCAGAGAAGGCTTGGTGCTTTGAGGGCACTGTGGCAGTGGTGCCACCTCTACCCAGAGAAGACTCAGTGCTTTGAGGGCTCTGTGGCGTGGTGCCACCTCTACCCAGAGAAGGCGTGGTGTTTTGAGGGCATTGTGGCAGTGGTGCCACCTCTACCCAGAAAAGGCTCGGACCTTTGAGGGCACTGTGGCAGTGGTGCCACCTCTACCCAGAGAAGGCTCGGACCTTTGAGGGCACTGTGGCAGTGGTGCCACCTCTACCCAGAGAAGGCTCGGTGTTTTGAGGGCACTGTGGCAGTGGTGCCACCTCTACCCAGAGAAGGCTCGGTGCTTTGAGGGCACTGTGGCAGTGATGCAACCTCTACCCAGGGAAGGCTCGGCGCTTTGAGGGCACTGTGGCAGTGATGCAACCTCTACCCAGGGAAGGCTCGGTGCTTTGAGGGCACTGTGGCAGTGATGCAACCTCTACCCAGGGAAGGCTCGGTGCTTTGAGGGCACTGTGGCAGTGATGCAACCTCTACCCAGAGAAGGCTCGGTGCTTTGAGGGCACTGGCAGTGGTGCCACCTCTACCCAGAGAAGGCTTGGTGCTTTGAGGGCACTGTGGCAGTGGTGCAACCTCTACCCAGAGAAGGCTCGGTGCTTTGAGGGCACTGTGGCAGTGGTGCCACCTCGACCCAGAAAAGGCTCGGACCTTTGAGGGCACTGTGGCAGTGGTGCCACCTCGACCCAGAAAAGGCTCGGACCTTTGAGGGCACTGTGGCAGTGGTGCCACCTCGACCCAGAAAAGGCTCGGACCTTTGAGGGCACTGTGGCAGTGGTGCCACCTCTACCCAGAGAAGGATCGGTGCTTTGAGGGCTCTGTGGCGTGGTGCCACCTCGACCCAGAAAAGGCTCGGACCTTTGAGGGCACTGTGGCAGTGGTGCCACCTCGACCCAGAAAAGGCTCGGACCTTTGAGGGCACTGTGGCAGTGGTGCCACCTCTACCCAGAGAAGGATCGGTGCTTTGAGGGCTCTGTGGCGTGGTGCCACCTCTACCCAGAGAAGGCTTGGTGTTTTGAGGGCACTGTGGCAGTGGTGCCACCTCTACCCAGGGAAGGCTCGGCGCTTTGAGGGCACTGTGGCAGTGATGCAACCTCTACCCAGGGAAGGCTCGGTGCTTTGAGGGCACTGTGGCAGTGATGCAACCTCTACCCAGAGAAGGCTTGGTGCTTTGAGGGCACTGTGGCAGTGGTGCAACCTCTATCCAGAGAAGGCTCGGTGCTTTGAGGGCACTGTGGCAGTGATGCAACCTCTACCCAGAGAAGGCTTGGTGTTTTGAGGGCACTGTGGCAGTGGTGCCACCTCTACCCAGAGAAGGCTCGGTGCTTTGAGGGCACTGTGGCAGTGATGCAACCTCTACCCAGAGAAGGCTCGGTGCTTTGTGGGCACTGTTGCAGTGATGCAACCTCTACCCAGAGAAGGCTCAGTGCTTTGAGGGCACTGTGGCAGTGATGTGTGCAGGTCCTTTACATGCCGGGAAAGTTGTAGATAAATCCGACACTATTTGAAATGAATCAACTGGGTTTTTCCATTGCACGTGAATGCGGCGGGCCCTCCTTTTCAGTATTTCATTTACAAATATGCGCTTTTCGTGTTATCCTAGTGAACACTAAGCACTCGCGGGTAAACAAAATGGTGAGTACACACAAATAAGTGCCCTTGCACATGTCCCAGGAATGTCAACATGAATGCTTCACAACTTGCTATTTGATGATTCCCATAGTGGTAGCTTTGCAAAAAAACTCAATTTCCCACTTTAATTCGTCACCTGTTTATGGCTGACCAGAGCATCCCTGCACTTCTTTTTTCCATTTAAAACACTGTGGTAAGTGAAGGGCGTATTCGTTTATTTTTTTTAATCAGCTACTGCAGTGATAGCCATTTGCATCGGGTTCAGGCGGGGTAAACTCTGCCTGGATTTGGTTTACGCTTGCATCCGGCTAAATTCGCTGTGGTCTGCGCCGACTGAACACCCATACGGATATATGGGGCCTCATTACGAGTCCGGCGGTAACCTGCTGGTTTTTCCGGCTCGGTTACCGCTGGACTCGTATTACCATTCCTCCTCCGTGATTCCCGGAATTACCGGGGCATTACAACCCCGGTGACCCGGGAATTCCGGAGGCGGAATTCGGTAAATCCCATGGAAACACCAGCACCATCACGAGGCAGGCGGGCGGTGTTAAACCAACCAGGTCAGACCTGGCGGGAATGACATCTCTGCCTGCAGGACACCGAATCACCCGGTATGGAAACAACGGTGGCGGCGGGTTTAACGCCACCGTTATTTCCATACCGGGAGACTCGTAATGAGGCCCATGGTCTTCGGCCTGGCTGGACAGCAAGCTCCATCTACAATGCTGGTCTCTCCTGCTCGAGTTCACAAAAGTCCAGGCCACGCCTCTATCGTATTAGATCACATTAAATGTCTTGAGGATGACTTAACCAGTCGCCGACATCACCGACATCACCGGCCCCTACTGATCACGTTCCCTTTGTTCATCGTCTTCTAAATGTGGATATTTTCCCACTTACGGCCAGTAGGTGGCAGCAAAGTGAAATTCAAAGAATGCAATATCCCTTTCCAGTAATACGTTCTAACAAGTGACCGGGTAGGTAAAACGGCATATTTAAGAAGCAATATTATCACTTATCAGGAAGATCATAACCCAGCCAGGGCAGTTTCTAGCCAACTTGCTAGCCAGGGCGAATCACTAGAATGTGCCCACCGCGCCGACTGGCACACATCACTCCTAAACTACACCTCTGTGTCCACTGGCGTAACACAAAATGTGGGGGCCTCCCTGCGAGCCATGCTGAGGGAGACCCACACCCCCCACCCACCTAAATCGGCAACAAATCACGGGTCGCGCCACACTCTGGGCCGACCTAGATTGTCACACGTGTGCAATATACACAAACGTGCTGCTGAAGGGGTATGCCGCACACTGCACTAAGAGAAAAATATAAATGTGTCTTAATGCAATATACCGCACACTTTCTGAGAAAAATTGGCTATAAAGCGATTGCAAGTGTTTGCAATTGTTTTGTAGGGTAACACCAATCCAATACATGCAAGTCACCAACAGTGCACAGGAACATTAGTGCTTTGCTATTAAAAATGCCATGCCACAATGAAAACATGTCCAACTGGCTGCACAATGTAGACCAGTGTAGACACGTAATAGCATTACAGTAAAGCATGCCAGGCCACCTTTAGACATACATAGGCTGGTTGCATCAAAATGCCAGTCGAAACAGTAACACTCATCAGGAAGAGAGCACACATTCAAGCCCGGGTCTCTGCGGCCTCTAACAACACGGCCAAACTCTTTAAAATCTGCAAGGAACTGGTCAATCCTGTTGCGGTCTCTACCTCTCCTGCTCCCTCCCAGGCCTTCTGTATGGCTCTGGCCTCTCACTTCTCCGCTAAATCTCAGGACGTCCTGTCCTCTATCTCCTCTTCCTCTCCCTCTTCCTCTCTCAGCCCCCTTTGGCCATCTCTACCTCTCCCCCTCCTTTTTCCCCTTTCTGTCTGACAACACCTGACAAGGTTTCTAGACCGGTCTGATCTATGAAAGCGTCATCCAAATAGGTGCTCCCCGGCTCCTCCAGAACCATCAAGGACCATGCTGATTCTCTTGTTCCAGCTTTGGCCCGTTTTTGTAATCACTCTTTAGCCACTGTAATGTTCCCCTCTCCCCTTAAGCACTCCCTTGTGCACACACTCCTCAAGAAGCCATCTGCTGATCCTACCTGCCTGGAAAACTATCGTCCAATCTCCATCACCCCTTTCCTGGGCAAACTGTTGGAAAAGCTGGCAATCTCCCAGCTTACTCTCCACACTGAATCTGTTGGTTGTCTCCATGACCATCAGTCTGGCTTCAGAGCTGCCAGAGGCACGGAAACTGCTCTCCTGAACACCCGTGAAGATCTTCTCTCTAACCTTGATTCCAGCATTCCTTCTGTCCTCACCCTCCTTTCCTCTGCTTTCGACATGGTCAACAACGCCATCCTGATCAACTGACTTCGCGAGAACTTGGGCATCACAGATCAGGCCCTGGAATGACTGACCTTCCTCTTGGACTGCCCCCCCACAAGTCCAACCTGATCCCAATCTCTCTGACCTCTCTCTACCTGTGGCGTTCCCCAGGGCTCTATACTCTCGCCCCTTTGGCCCATTTGATCTCTACCTTCTCCTCTAACTTTCAGTGTTATGCAGATGACACTCGGCTCTCTTTCAAACTCCCCTCAGCCTCTTCTTTTCTCTCGCTCATTCCGGTCTATCCGCGATTCAGGATTGGTGCTCCTCCAACGATCTCTGCCTGAATGCCAGTAAGACGGAGATCCTTCTCATTGGGACCCTGGCTCCAGCTTTCCCTCTCTCACTCTGACCATCCACCTTGGGTCCTCTTCCTTCACCTTCCTGCGAGGCAAACAACTTTGGTGTCATCTTCTATGCTTCTCTTTCTTTCTCTCCTCACATCTTGGATGTCACCAAGAAGTTCCACTACCTGCTGCTGCTCCTCAAAGGGACTCTTCCCTTTCTCACTTTCCACCAGAAGCTCACTGTCTCCAGAGCCCTGGTTCTCTCTAGGCTGGACTACTGCAACAGCCTCTTTCTCATTCTGCCTTCTTCTACTCTCCGTCATCTGCAACTAATCCAGAACAGGACTGCAAGACTTATCCTTGGTCTCAAGCCCAGGGATCATATCTCTCAAGACCTGAAATCTCTCCACTGGCTCCCGGTGGCTGCAAGGATCAAGTTCAAGACTCTTTGCATTGTCCACAATGCTTTCTGGGGTCGGGGCCTGCTTTACATCCAACGCTCTCTTCCAAAATACCTTCCTTCTCGAGCCCTTTGTTCAGCTACCTCCTACTCTCGAAGGGTTAGACGCTTCTCCAGGCAGAGAGTGGGGGGGTAGATCTCTCTCCTCTGCTGGTACCTCCCTCTGGAATGGCCTCCCTGCCCCTTCAAACTTGAGCAGGACCATCTGAATTTTCGGAAGCAGCTCAAAACTTGACTTTTCCCCTGTGCTTTCGCTCACTCCCTCCCTTCCCTATCATGCACTTAGGGGCTGTAACTGTAACCCTGCAGCCCCTTGCTCTCCTTGTACTACCCATAGCTGTGCTGCCCTGGCTGCACTTACTCAGAGCGTTGAGGTCCTGTTTTCCACTCCTCTCTCCCTTGCACTTCCCCCCCCCCCCTCCTCATTGAACCTCTCGTTCTCACAATGACACAAGGCCTAGTGAGATTGTATGTCTTGTCCTCCCTCTATCTTCCCTCCCATGTCTTGTCGCGCATAGAGACACTTGTGTACAGGCACGTTATAAATGACTTTTATCATATCATTTTATCACAGATGCCCAGAAAAATATACAATGCCGCAGTAAGAAATGGCTAGACTGGCAGCACCCAAATGCCAATCTAGTCAGGTAATTACACTTAGCAGGACTGCTTTATCAGAAATTCCCAGTTAAAAGAAAGTCATACTAAACTGAGGAATGACTAGACTGGCTGCACCAAAATGCCTCTCTAGCCCCTAATACCACTTATCATGCCTGCTTAGCCTGGATATGGACAACCATTATGATTTATCACACAATCCCGCCCCCCCACAGATCCCCTCTCCCTCCCACCCCCTACCTCCAAAATCAGTTCCTTGGCCAAGAATTACCTCCACGTCCCTCTTCCTTGTCCCAGAGCATACGTATGAGGCTCCTTGCCTCATATGTAACTACTAGGATGAGGAAGAGTGGGACTAGGAGTAATGAAGATTACAGGTAGCTAAGTCAGGCAATACCTCCATGTACCTCTACCTCATCCCAGTACTTGTGTATGAGGCAGAGTACACAAGTACTACCTCATACATAAGTACTGGGACGAGGAAGAATAGGACTAGGAGTAATCAAGGCATTAAACACAAGTAGTGGCGCAACACCATTGAGTTGACTGGGCTTCAGCACCCCCCCCCCTGACATTTTGTGCTATGTTGACTCAACCTGGCTGATCTTTAGAGCAGTTGCCAGACCGAACAGGACACAGATGTTAAACGGCAACTGGGTTTTGCTGTTAATAAGGGCCCAGCAATTACCAACGTAAAGCATTTCACTGCTAGTACCTGCATTCAAATGCCACATTTTTTAGGCAATTGAAATCGCGATGTGGGTCCAGCACTTGCATGCCAGGGGAGTGATTGGAAGGGAGAAAGTTAACTGCTTGTAACACTGGAGCTGCACTAGAATAGTCTAAAACGCGTAAAGAAGTTAGATGCCCCCACACAAATAGGTTTGCCCCTCCCTAACACCCATGAAGTTAGCGCCTCTCCCAACATTTGAAGGGTTAGCCCCCCGAAATGTATGCACATCATTCACCATATACAAACCCAGCCATCCATACATTTAAGTGTGCACTCTTTCACCATACAGGTACACGCAGGCAGCCACCTATACATTTAAGTGTGCACCCTTTCACCATACACTCACACACGCACACGTCATGGGTTTGAGGGGAGCCCTATTACTTCAAAAAGAAATTGGGGCTCATTACGGGTCTGGTGGTAACCGTGCCGGTGCTACCGGCAGGTTGCCGCCAGACCCATAAAACATTACCAGTGCCTGACTTCCCGGTGCCACCGAGCTCTTCCAAGTCCGGCAGCTGGGAAGTCGGGCGCCGGTAATTTCGGTAATCCCCATTCCCGTGGTGTCCCATAGGACTCCATGGGATTGGGGACACGGAAGCACCGGCACCGTTGTCAACGGTGCCGGTACTTCCGTGACGGGTCTGCCTTCCGTGGCCGCTGTGCCCGGCAGGGTCAGACCTGTCGGGCACAGTGGTCCCAGCAGGTAGACCTGTAATATGCCGGTTCGGAAATTACGGTGCTGATACGATTACCAGCACTGTTGTTTCCGGGCCGGCATGGTCAGAATGAGCCCCATTGTAACTTCATTAAGAAATTATTCAGTTAAGGACCAAACTATAACGGAAATCATTTCTTTATGAAGGCAGAGTGACTTCAAAAATAAACTATTTTTGAAGTCATAGGGACCCCCTCACCCCCCACACCATGACATGGAGCCCTCCAGCAGCCTAGGGTCTTCCATGTCATGGGTTGAGGGGAGCCCTCAGCCTACAAAAAGAAAGTTTCTTTTTGTAGTCACTGTGCCTTCATAAAGAAATGATTTCTGTTACAGAAATGATGTCTTTATTAATGCAGAGTAAATTCAAATCTAAACATTTTTTTGGGAGAAAAGAAAATCTTTTTTTCTTTCTTTCTTTCAAGTGGAGCCCCCTCCCAGGACATGTGCTGGTGGGGCCCCCCACACCGCAGGGGCTGCGGGGCCACTGTTACGCCAGTGTCTGTGTCGTGTGACAAAACCCCTCAATATCAATGAATAATTGCTATATAAATTAAGCTGGTTTCATTACATTGTAATTCAAGTATTTTAAAGAAGAAATGTAATTTGAAAGCTGTTGCTTCTCAAGTCAATGGTTCTTCTGTCACCTGATCTTATTGAAGGACTTGCCTGAATGTAGTTTAAAACTGTCCGTACTGGCACATTGCGATGTGAACAGTCTGCCGGGGTGTGAGGGCCCCCCGGCCTGGCCCTCTGTTGCAGATGTTCTGTTCATACCACCTCACTTGTATTTTGCAAGGGGCAATACTAGACTAATAATATGAATTATTTTTTGATAGGGGGTTATCATACCAAGAAGGGCAGTGCCGTACGCTCTTATTGTACTCTTTCAAAATACCTCTGCCAGAGTGGGAAAAGGGACACATGGCACCAATGAGGATTCCTGTATGCTTTACATTAAATCGCAGAGCATTTCAGGACTAGAACAGTGATCATAGATCTCTACATTTCATAAACAAGTCTGTGATAAAAGGATTGTAAGTGTGAATCTCTAAATTCATAACCGATCCATGGCTTGGTGCTCACATCACGGTTCACAACACTCACTAACATTAAAATGTTTGTAACCATGAAGCATACATACGTATTCGAATAGCTTACATTTTTGGATGCAAGTATAAAATTGCAGGAACATCATCCACTCAATGGGGTACAAGGGCTCTTTTGCTTCTTGCTTCTGGAGAATTTTTGATGAAGAAGGGGTGGGTCTCAGTGTGAGCGTGCCTAACCCCCAATACAGAAACATTTTTAGAGAATTAGATCTATAGACAGGAAAGGATACCCTACAAGAGATACCCAATAAACAATGCACAGAAAGGCTACACAGAAAGGATTGTACCTCTTACAAACTTTAGCCTGACCAGTAATAAGCTGATGAATCGTTAAAAATAAATAGCTTCTAATGCATGGTAAAGGGTCCACAGTTCCTCAGCCACTGCCTCCTCACTATTACACAGGCCTCAATGGGTTATTTCTGCAAAAAAGAGCATTCCTATGCTTTATGTAACAGAACTGCCGTTAGCAGCTCTGTAGGGCTGGCCCCCATCCAGTGAGGTCATGGCGTGACAGTGTAGAAAGGGCGCTTGGCCTAGTGGATGTACAATTTGTGGCAACTTGTTTGATTATGTGTTTAAGTGTGGGCACAGTATGGCATACTCGTCAGAGCCACATACACAAAACGTTCCAGATATATGTGCTGTTACATACACGAATGCCACGTCGACACCATTAACCAACAGGGTGGTGACTTGTGCAGCGCACAAATCATTGCTGCACACATCACTGCATTGATTTGCCATGGACTACTGTCTGCATGGTGACACACAATGAGCCCTGCTTTCTTAGTCAAGATGCCAAGTTACATTGAGGTGCCATCTGGTGTGCGCGCTAGGCAGTGGTTGGCTTATTAACAAAATTAAAAGACCTTTGATGCTGAGCAGATGCATTTAGGCCATGTCCCAAAGCAGCCACTAGAATACTTAAGCAAGACAATGACAGTTAACCTTCCCAAGGGATGTGCCATATGTAACTAAAAATTAATATACAACAAAAAAAAGTGTTGGTGTGTCAGACAAAGAGACATGAAAATAAAGAAAATAGTTTAAATCATTTTCTGTGTGGCACGTTAATTCTCTTTGAAGAATGCATAGGTTGGGTCAGCTAACTGATTCTTGTTCTGGACTTCTGAATAAAAATGCCCCATGGTCAGCTCTTAACACTCAAATGTTGAGCGCATACTGTGTAAAAACAATGGCTTGTTAAATGAGCCATCACTTATAAATTGCCCCACTTGAAAGGCTGTCAACACAAAGAATGAGAGGCACAGGGTGTGTAATGGCGTAGTGTGCCCTCGCCTGGGCCACCAGACTGTTACTAGTATGTGGAGGACAGAGAAATGAAAACAGGACAACAGGTGGGGTGAGGAGAGATAGGAAAGGGACGCCCAGTGCTAAGAAACAGGAAGTAAGCGTGGGATTGTGGTAGAGGGAATGTGATTGTGTAAGTACGGGTGAGTGTGTAATGGAAGGCTGTGGATCAGACGGAATTCGGATCCAGGAAGAGGGAAAATAGGAAACCCGTTGTAACGAGCATTCTCTAGTGCGAGTGGTGTCTGATGGCGTCAGAGAAGGACTAGCTTTAGTGTTAGCACGGATGTGCGAGGGCCCGAGAGATGCTTGGGAAGCCCTTGAAGTGTGGAGGCCGGAATAAATGAGAACGCGTTCAGTTGGCACACCTGCTGAAAAACCCAGGCCTGTCATCTGGGATGCAGGGTCAACTGCCAGAACCGACAGACAGGGTTCTGTCTGTCGGTTCTGGGCCATACAATTGTCTCGGGCACTAATGAAAACGTGGGCCACAGTTGCAAATGACTATTCATTCCTTTTGTGACACAGTTTGAATAGTACCAGGAGTTTTTTGATAAAATGTGAACAACACTGGTCAAAACTATTAGCCGCATAGTGAGCTAACTCATCAAACTGGCCCACTTAGACCAAAAAAACTGGCCCCCACCAGCATTTTGCGTTTTTGGTTCGGCCCTGCGCCTATTGCCCTACAGGCCAGTCCGAGCCTGGCGACATAGCCAAGGACAGGCTGTGCATAAAGGTGATGGTGGGGAAACAACGAGGGGAGAAAGGAAGTAGAAACACCTTACAAGAACCACAGGGGCACAGCCTCTCCATGAGGGCGAATCCACTGATGCCAGCTGTGGCGGATGTGGAGCCCATGATGCAAGCGAGTGTGCCACATATGAAGCTTCCTAAACTAACCGACGCTGCAGGGCAAAGATGCACAATGGACTACAAATAAGTCGCAACACCTAGGAAAGAGTGCGCAAAGTATACGCCATTACATACACATAAGAGTCTTTTGGCCCCAATTTATCGATCGGGGGCAAAAAAAGGCCTTATACCAGAGCCCGCAACCCGGTCAAGTCAACGGATTACTTATCGAAAAGTCAATAAAGTAGGACATGTATATAAACATTTTTATTTTGCCGTCTAAAAATGTCACCGTTTCAAAAGATGGTGGTGTTGAGTTCCAGTCGGAAAGATGGGTGGGGAAGGTATCCCCCACAATCGGACTATTGGCATTAAGGTAGGTCCTGTTAAATATTCTGTTTCTTTCAGCATTGGTGCATTATCGTTTAGTCCTACACACTGGGTTTATTTACTTTTTGGTGTTTCTGATCCTTCTTCATACGTCTTGTATTGCCTTTTCTACAATATTAAGTGCATTTCCTGTGTTAACACTGGCTCAGACTATTTCTGGCACTGCCTTCTGGGAACTAAATGTGAACAAGGGGCATTAACAGCCCCTGCAGGATTTCACATTTCAAAGAGACTTTTAGACGGATAACTGTGACCAAAAATTCTTCTCTATCACCACATTAAATGCCAAGAACCAAATATCAAGGAATAGTTATTTGGAAGACCAACAAAGTGTTGAGTAGGCCCCAAGGATCACAGAACCAGTCAGGAAAAATACTCAATGATGGAGGACTCAGGTGCACGTCAAAACCCAGCTTTATTCAGACAGCGAATCTAACCCGGGACAACATACAAGCATTTCCTCTTGTAGCGCTTGTATTCCAAATTATTACATGCTGGTTTTTGTTGTAATGTACTTGTTGCCAGTGCATGCCTGCAAGGAATGCTGCTGGCATCTAGCATGGAACGCTCTGTGAGCCTGCGGAATGTTTCGCTATGAATCCAGCTCCAGGGTTCAAGCTTGGTCAGTTGAGCCTGGGTGATGGGGCCCGGTGGTCTCCTAGATAACAGCTTATGTAACTTACTAATAAAGAACTTATAAATAAACCTAAGAAGTCTACAGAAGCTGCTTTGTAACAACGGCAACAAGGAATTCCAAGAACCTGCGCAAAGAGAAAGAAGGAAACGGCTGAGATGGGAACAGCAGAAGAAGGAGAGACCACTGCCCCTCAAACATCCAGAAGTAAGTACCGTCACCCAGGGGCGCAGAGCGCAGGGGGTTAGGAAGAGACAGTGGAGTTCAAGAAGTGAAGAAGTTCAGCTTTGTAACAGTTGTTATAAAATGACATCAGAAATGACATTGCATTATCAATATACAAAACCTACGTGGAATTGGGGTTGGTTAGTAGGTCAAGCTGCATATAGAATGTTTAGGGGTTAGTCACTCAATTGGTGGATACCTATCTGATGGCTCCACCAGGGCCCATCCTATCTACAAATACTATTTCTAATACATCATTATAGGGCTAATTGATTGATTGGCAACATCAACCATGGGCGGTGTGGCAAAGGGGTTTCTTATTGGCTGGCATCTAGCTTACCAACCTTGGAAACTTTGACAGGATGTCAAGATACAAGTAAAACAAAGCATGAAAGGGTGTTCATATCCGTTGCATTGGGAACATCAAAGAGGATCATCACAGCAATGTGGGGCTCTACATACCGCCCGCCGCTCAGCCGATGGACAGCCGAAATTGATAGATATATGTCCCTTGAGAAGCATGTATACAACGGCAGCGGTTGCCCCAAAAAATAGCAGAAGGTGCGGGGCGGGTGGGCTGGGGAGGATTGAGATATACAGTGGGTGTAGATCGCGAGTCTTGCCTTATGTCCTGCACTAAGATACGGATTACTATGGGAATGGAACAAGTTACTTACCTGTAACTGTTGTTCTCCAGCATGGGTCTGGCATGGATTCACATGCTCATGAATATTCCCCGTCGTCAGGCCGGAAATCCTCGGTATAGAAAAAATCAGTATCAGTTTCGTTTCTGATCTGTCTTTCTTAGTAGTAACCAATCACTGGTCTCTGGGTCATACTGCCCCCAGCCAATGACTGCCCTCTCCCCAAGCCCCGCCTCTGGCAGCCATCCTCAGATTTGGTAGCATGTAAAGTGGCAGTATGACCAAGTGAAGAGCCGCAGAGGGGTAGGCGGGAGGGTTCGCATGTGAATCCATGCCAGACCCATGCTGGAGAACAACAGTTACAGGTAACAGGTAGGTGGGGTCTGGCATGGATTCACATGCTCATGAATATAAGAATACATAGCAGTATACACATGCACAACCACGGGAGGAGGCAATAGGCTCAACATTAAGCAATACAAAAACTCAACATTAAGCATCTCTTACCTCCTCACCAGGCTTACCTTAAGCGAACAGGTTGCGCAGCACTGCTTGGCCGACCCTGGACTCCTCCCTGGAGTCCCGATCGACGCAGTAGAATCTCGTGAAGATGTGTGTCGACCTCCACGTAGCAGCCCTGCAGATGTCGAGCAGGGGCACTCCAGACAGGAACGCCGAGGTAGCAGCGATCGCTCTGGTCGAGTGGGCTCTCGGACGGCCGGGCAGCGGTCGGTTTGCCAACCGGTGACCGTGCATGATGCAGCCGGAGAGCCATCTGGAAATGGAAGCCTTCGAGAGAGCCTTCCTTTGATTCACAGGTCCAAAGTTTACAAACAGCTGTGATGTCTTCCGAAAACTCTTCGTGCGGTCCACGTAGAACTTCAGCGCTCTAGCTACGTCAAGCGAGTGCAGAGTCCTTTCAGCCGGCGACCAAGGAGACGGGAAGAAAACTGGCAACACCAAGGGTTCATTGAGGTGGAAGTCCGACGGCACCTTGGGCATGAAGGAGGGGTGCGTCCTCAGCACCACCCTCATGTCGTGAAACGTCAAGGATGGTGGCTTGCAAGATAGGGCCTGGATCTCTCCACTCGTCGTGCGGAGGTGATGGCCACGAGAAACGCTGTCTTCCACGACAGAAACTTCAACGGTGCCGAATGCATAGGCTCAAACGGGGCCCCCCCATGAGCCTGGTCAGCACCACGTTGAGCTCCCACGCCAGGGCAGGGGCCTTCACCGGCGGGAATGATCGGAACAATCCTTTCATAAATTCTTTCACCAGTCGATGAGACCACAAGGACGCCCGTCCCG
Source organism: Ambystoma mexicanum (assembly GCF_040938575.1). Taxonomy (NCBI): domain Eukaryota; kingdom Metazoa; phylum Chordata; class Amphibia; order Caudata; family Ambystomatidae; genus Ambystoma; species Ambystoma mexicanum. Next base: position 112,123,314 of record NC_090929.1, on the reverse strand, counting down.
TAGTTCTGGTGTATCGTGAGATGGCGGCCAGATGTATCTTGATGGAAGCGTGAGCTAGTCCAGCCTTGACCAATGACAGTAGTACGGCAATACTTGAGGGGCCGTAATCTGCAGAGGGTTAATCTTCTGTGCACGGCACCAGACAGAGAACCTCTTCCATTTATGTCCGTAGCATTCGGCCGGGATGTCGTACCCTCCAAACTCTAGTGCTGCAGGAGCCAGGCCTGCAAGTTCAGCGACTCTGGGTTATGTTGAAGAATGGCGCCTCCTTCTCTGTAGAGAAGATCTGCGTCCGTCAGCAGCTTGACTGGTGTGGACGTTGACAAGTCCAGAAGGTCCGGGAACCAGATCTGTCTCGGCCACGCCGGTGCAACGAGGATCAACCTGCACCAGGACCTCTTGAGCTGGTTGATGAGCTGGAGCAGCAACGGCAACGGAGGCAACGCATAAAGAAATAGGCCGTCCCAGGGGAACGAGAAAGCATCGCTCATGCTCCTCGGCTGTGGGAACCTGCTGGCGAACCTCCGGCACTTGGAGTTCGTCGCTGTCGCGAAGAGATCGATCTGGGGTTTGCCCCATCGTCGGAAGAGTCGATCCACTTGATCCTGGTGTAGTTCCCACTCGTGGCACGAGCGCAGCTCTCTGCTGAGTGAGTCGGCGATGGTGTTTTTTATTCCTGCCAGATGAAAAGGCATCAGAAACATCCCTTGGGCGACGGCCCAATGCCACAGATCCTGGGCTTCCGTGGATAGGGCAGGGGATCTGGTTCCGCCCTGCTTCCGGATGTAGAACATCGTGGTGGTGTTGTCGGTGAAGATCCTCACCACCTTGCCCTTGAGGGATCGAAGAAAAGACCTGAGGGCCCAGAACACTGCACGGTGCTCCAAGATGTTGATGTGGAGTGACTTCTCCTCCGGGAGCCAAAGGCCTCTTGCGTGAAGGTCTCCGGAGTGCGCTCCCCAACCTTCCAGGGAGGCATCAGTCGTCACCGTCACCTGGTGAGCTGGGGTCTGAAAGTCTGTGCCCGCCGACAGATGAGAGCAAGTACCCCACCACCGGATCGCCTGACGGAACGTCTCTCCTCTAAGCTGCCCGTCGACTGGACCCAGCGGGCCTCGAGGAACTCTTGTAAGGGGCGCATCCGAAGCCTGCAAAGGCGCACCAGATAAATGCAGGAGGACCTCATCCCGAGGAGGGACTTGATAGATCTTACCCTGGCCATGTCTGTGGCCAGTAGACGCTGCACCTTGCCCAGGATGGTCCTGGTCCTTTCCTCCGACGGCGAGGCCAGCCGTGCCACTGTGTCGAGCTTGGCTCCCAGAAACAGGGCGACTTGCGACAGAACCAGGTGGGATTTTGGAAAGTTGATGGAGAACCCCAGGTCCGTGAGCAGCTGGACGGTCTTTGCAGTGTGCTCCATGGCGAGCTCCCTTGTCCTTGCCCGGATGAGCCAGTCGTCCAGGCAGGGGTAGACGTGGATCCCCTGTAGGCGCAGCCGCGCCGCCACCGGTGCGAGGCACTTGGTGAACACCCTGGGTGCCGACTTCAATCCGAACGGGAGGGCCTTGAACTGGTAGTGCCGCCCTTGGACCACGAACCTGAGGAACTTTCGGTGTCTTTTTAGAATGGGGATGTGGAAGTACGCATCCTCCAAGTCCAACAACGACAGGAAATCGCCCTCCTCCAGCTGTCCCAGCACGTGCTGGAGGGTGACCATCCGGAACTTCTGTGCCTTGATGTACTTGTTCAGTCGTCGCAGGTCCAGGATGGGGCGCCATCCTCCTGTCTTCTTTTTTACGAGGAAGTACCTTGAGTAAACGCCGGAGCCCCGAAGCCTCTTTGGGACGAGCTCGATGGCACCTTTCTTGAGCATCGCCCTTACTTCCAACGGTAGTTGAGGAACGTGATTTTCCTTCCTGGCCACGGGTGGAACGCGAGGGCACTTCTTCTGGAACTTGAGGGCGTGCCCTTGGGCCAGGGCGTCCAGCACCCAATGGTCGGTGGAGATGGACTCCCACATGCTGACGAACCTCGCCAGCCGGCCTCCCACCGGGGTGCTTCGGCGGGGGCCCGACCCCACGGTCGGTTCAATCTTGTTTGGAGGCCTCCTTGACCTCCCTGTCGACGACAACGGGCACCACCTGACTTGCCGCATCCGTCCCCTGTAGGCTTCCTGGGACGAAGATCTGGCCGCTTGGCGGTACGTGGAGGAGCCACTGCCGGATCCCTTGGAGGCACCTTGTATGCCTCCGGAGTTCCGAAAGGAGGGCCGTCGTTGTTGGAGCACTCCCAGTGCCCGGGCAGTCTCCGTGTCTGTGTTGATGGCTTGAAGGGACTCATCAACCGCTTTCCCAAACAGGTTGTTCCCGTCGAAGGGCATGTCCAAAACCTTGGTTTGTACGTCCTGGCGGAAATCCGTCGCCTTGTGCCATCCTCGTCGTCGCAGGCAAACGCCGTTGCCCAACTGACAGAAACCGGTGTCGGCGATGTCCGTTGCCACCGTGATGGCGTGGTCCAAAGCAATCTCACCTTCCTGTAAGATTTCAAGGGCCTCAGCCCTTTTGGTGTCCAGAAGGAAGTCCAACAGAGGGGCGATTTTGAACCACAACTCCCTGTCGTAGCGGGCTACGATAGCCAGGGCGTTGGCCGCCTTGATACTCGTCGCTGCGGATGAGATGACCCCGTCGTCCCATCGTGTCCAGCTTCCTGCCCTCGCCGTCTGGCGGGGAAGTTGATGTCGAGGCCGATGCCCCCCCAGCTTTCTTCTTTGCCGCTGCCGAGACGACCGAATCCGGGGTAGGTTTTGTGCCCAAAGGCACAAGGGGGCAGCGTCGGGGACCCGGTACTTCTTCTCGTACCGGTCCCTCTTTGCCTGCGCCGTGGCAGGATTCTTGAGGAGGGCGAGCCCCATATCCCAGATGTCAGCAAGAAGTGGTACGGCGAGGACCGTCTTCCTTTTAGCCTTGCGCCGTTGGTAAAGGAACCCTTCCTTCTTCTCTTCTGGGCAGAGCTGGAAAAGCTCGGATGCCCTGGAAATCATGGCATGGAAGGATCCAATCTCGTCGGGTGGGGACGCCCGAGCAGGGGCGATGGGGGACACGTCCCGTCGTCGCCTCCGTCGTCATCTGTACCTGTCGTAGCCGTGTTCGTGCCTGTATCATCCCCGTGGGTAGTAGACCGGGGGGAAGACAGAACAGGCCGCAGAGGTGGGAGAGGTGGCGTAGGATGCGTCGACCTCTTCTTAGGCGGTGGACTTTCCGAAGGTCCCGGCTCCGGTTCCCCCGTCGGGTCTGGCTCAGGTCCCTCCGTCGGGGGGAGGGGCAACCTTGTCCTTATCTCAGAGCATAAGGACAGAATCACTGACAAAATGGCCGCCGAAGTGTCCTGCGGCACCGGAAATGACGGGCGCGAGGGCTCCTGAGGAAACTCATCGGCGACACCGTCGCTCTCGTCGTCGCCCTCGTCGGGATCCCTCCCGGTGGCCTGGGCCTCCTCCATGACTTCGATGAGCTCTTCTTCAGAGGTCGTGTCCGTATCCACGATGGCCACCTGCCCCCCCCTCCTTTTCGAACGATGACTTTGTGGGGGTCTTCTCAATGGGCCTGAAAGACGACTCCCTCCGCAGTGGCAGGGAGACTCTGGATCCTGAGGTCGCCTCCACTGGCGTAGCCTCCACAGGCTGAGCCAGGGCCGCTGCGACATCCTCAATCGAGGTCTTAGCAGGGTGAATTAAGGCCATTGTCACCTTTTGTACGCCTGGGGCCTTCACCTTGGGGGGAGGGTCTGAGCCTCGCTCCCCCTCTGCCGGAATCTTCGAGATCGACCAGGGCCTCTCCAGAAGCTTCGCCGGGTTCTCGGACTTCCTCTTACCCGAGCCAGAGCGTTGGCTCGTGGTTGATGGCGCTGGGGAGGATGCGCCCTGCCTGGCAGCCAAGGAGCCCGACCGTTCGGTGCTCCCGATGTCCGCGGACTCGCGGTGCTTGGCCTGTTGTTGGGCCCCCGTCGCCTGGGCGCCCTCACAGGACTTAGAAGACCGCTCTGACTTCTTTTTCTGCTTCTCGCCTGACAGGCTCTTCCCTTCCAGCCAGTTGGCGAGACAGAGGTGGCGATCTTTCATGATCCGCTCCGACATGTTCCCACAAAACGCACAGTCCTTCTCCGTGTGCGTCTTGTCCTCATGGAGACAGTAGAGGCATAACGAATGCTCGTCCTCCTTGAAAACATTCTGAAGCTGGTATCCAGGGCAGGTCCTGAACAGCTTCCCAGGCGTCGAGCTTACTTTCTCCTGGGCCATGTCCGGGGTAGGCCTCGGAACTTCTGGAATCCTCCAAAAGCGTAACTCGACGAAATCTTCACCCTTGAGGGGCGTAGAAAACTCCGAAACGGATCCCCGTTGATCGGATGTAGAAACGGTGGAGCTTGAGGCTCTATTTAACCGAAAAATGAGAAACAATCTCCTGAAAAAGCATGAAAACGCAGCAAAAGCTCGAGAGCTACAGCACGAGGACTCCCAACACTTGAACGTGCGGTAAAAATCCGAGGATGGCTGCCAGAGGCGAGGCTTAGGGAGAGGGCAGTCATTGGCTGGGGGCAGTATGACCCAGAGACCAGTGATTGGTTACTACTAAGAAAGACAGATCAGAAACGAAACTGATACTGATTTTTTCTATACCGAGGATTCCCGGCCTGACGACGGGGAATATTCATGAGCATGTCAATCCATGCCAGACCCCACGCTGGAGAACTATATACTACTGCATGTTGACCTCATGTACGTACCGCCAATAATGCTACTTCTAGCACTGCTACTTGTTTGCTGTGCTTTTCTTTAAAACAATTAAAAGTTATATAAAAGTGGGGGAAGAAACGTCTATGGTCTGCCATATTTTCAATTAGAGAATACCTCTAATCATCCCAAGACGTTGAGGTCTTCCCTTATTCTTTGAATTTGGCCTTGTGTGCCATCTAGTGTCTGTGTGCATATTGACAGAGTTCCGCAAATGTTTTATCTACGTTTGCCACATAATGACCAGGCATTGTTTTTCATATCTGGGTCACGTGTTGGGATACAGTGTTTGAGAGCGGATTTCCTTCTATTTATTAAGGTTTTAGCCAATTCTAACATGCATGTTTTCTTTGTGGCCACTCATGGCACTGGTTAGTCACTTTCTATAAAGGCTTTTGGCATGCTGATCATGTGCATCCGGACATCAAGGGTTGTTTTTGTGCTTGTATAAAACTTGATTAACTGTGGAGTCTACCACTTCCCGTCCTGGGAACAGTTATCTTGTGTCTGTGTTTCGTTCATCCACTACTCACTTCCTAGCTTCTGACCTTGGCTCCAGCTCATAGGCTACTGCTTGAGCTCTGCACGAGTTTCTACATTACATTTAACATCTTGGGTTCTGAGGCTTTGCTAAATATTCTGAAACCTGGTGAAGCCTCTGCGTTTCAGAAAATGGCTGCGCTTTGGTTCATTTTTTATCATATTATGCCCTGGATCTTTTACGTGTTAATGGTTTCAGGGGCTGCACCTATTTGTGTATATATTCTTCGTGACTGTGTGCAAATATGCTTCATGTCTATGTGTGAATATTCTTCATGTCTATGTGCACTTTGTGTCTATAGGTACTTGCGTCTGCTATGTGTACTTCGTGTGTATGTGTGTAGCCATCTAGTTATTCTCTATCTCTATATACATGTATATCACACCATCTATTCTATTCAAACTGACATCTTCATTATCTTAGTTTCTTTCGCCTTTTACCCCAGACTCTGGGGACCGTAGGGCTGTCTCAGTTGGTATTGTTTCTCACCTGAACGATACTGGTGAGGGGTAGGAATAGGAAGTGCTGCAAGGCATAAAATAAGCAGTGTTGCATAGCAATTTGCTATGCGATTATGCAGGTTTGCTAATTTAATTGACACTTGTGTAGCAAAACGTGCTATTTAAGTTACCCTGTTCATTGAGAGTACAGTTCACCCTACATTCCTCTCTCGTCCCCGGTCTCTCTCCACCCTCTTATTTTTGTTCACTGCAAGTTCAAAGGGGGCAATGGAGAGAGGCTGCAGCAGTAACCCTTTCCTCCAATCTTAAGCACCAAAGGCCTGTGTTGGAGTGCTAGGCACAATTTCTTTTCGTTTGTTTTTTGTTTTTTCAAATAATTGTTAACAAAACTTAATTGGGATGATACTTTTGCTAAGCAAACTATATCCGGTCTGGCAATGACCAGTATGTGTTAACTTTTCTTTTTTCTTTTGAAAGGACAGTCACATAATTGCATTCCTAAAAATGTAAGATGTTACATAATGCATAATTACAGTATTGCTACTGTAAAACACTTTTGCCTCCAAGCTTTAATTAGTGCATCTAAATTTCTATAGTTTGAACTATATTTTATTTAATTGGGGAAGATGCATCACATTGACAAGTGAACACTTTTGAAAATGTATATGATCACACAACCAAATGCTTTGGTGGAAAACCTAGGTCTGTGTCAGGTTCGTTGCATACATACGTGCAACTGGTGCTCAACCCCTGAGCGGATCCCATACTCATTGACATTCTAACTTATCACCCTGTTGCTTGATACCAGGTACCCTGAAAGTGGGATGGCCGAAAACTGAAATATTACACCTAAGTTTCCCAGTTCTTTGCCTGCTACGGCATCCACTCTGATTAGTCTCCAACTCTCTTGCATAATGAATACACAAGGCTAACTAGATGTTAACTCAAAGTAGTAATCAATAATTCCATCCACTCTGTACATCTACAGATCTGCTGCAATACCATACACTCTAGTTAGCCTCCAGAGCTATGATTGTGTCCGTTCATGCAGCCAACCTTTTACATTTTACTGGCACTCATACAGGGCCTGCAAAATCTACTCGCACACTCAAGTGGATTTTATGAAGGGCGAGTACCGTTTGCTGAGGATGTTTGAATGTTTTATTTAACATTTACTTTGTTTGCAATAAATGTCAAATAAAAGTTTCACTGTGAATGGGTGGCCTCTGGTGGCAAACATAAAGTAGGTTTGTGGTGACATGCACCATTTTCAGAAAGCAGGTTTACATTTTTTTTTAATCATCCGTTGCCATGGGCCGGGTTTATTTCTCTTAGGTCCAGTAGATAAACAAAGTTATGCGACCTGTAGGTCTAGTAGAATTTTAAAGAATTTGCCAAGCCTTACTCATCTCACTAATGTCTTACTTCAGCGGTAGACAAAAATGCTATATTGCTGCTCATGTTATGCTTTGGATACACATATCATCTGTTGACATTAAAAACATGAGTACAACATTGCTAATCAAATGGGTTGGTTTGCTAATCAAGAAAATTGTAATGAGCAAACTCTGCTAATCTATTTTTGTAAACTAATTTATGCCTTTTGGTGCATGAATACTCATCCGAGTAGGGGCGGTGGGTATTACCCGAGCCTTCATCTGCCCCATTACAAATGTTTAATGTGGATAGGTTCAACATAAGGTCTTAATGCCCTGTGTAGGGGCGCGGTTGCCCAACCTCAAGACAAGCCTTGGAGCACAGCGACCACTACAGTGGCGATTTGGTGCTGTACAAATAATGTAGGGCAATGGAAACGGACACAGGGACCCCCCTCAGATTAGAAAAAGGAATGTGAAATGTTAGACAGCATTTTCATTAAAAGTACTGTCTAGGTCAAGAGTAACAGGAGAGAGGCACCGAAATGTAAAGCTGTCAAAGTATAGTTCATCTCACAGCAAGCGATCGAGTTGGGAAATACAATCTGGATTTCAGGGAATCCTCAATGACCAGGAGAACCCTAATGACATGGCTAGCATTCCTAAAGGGGTTATTTGCAAAGGTTTCATTCATTCTCAAACAGATATTTGGATACATCTTTTCAACTCTACAGCAGGTATCATTTCGTGATCCATACTTCTATATGTGGCTGTCTGATGGCTTGACAAGCCCAGCCCTGGTTAACACCAAAAATAGCATATGTAATTGGTCCAATAATTCCTCAAATTATAAAAGGCTATTTAACTCTGTGCATGCTGACCCCATTTGCCCTCCAACCAAGAACAGCGCAGCTCCAGGGGAAGCTTGAGTCCCACCCCTCAGGGCAACAGCCTTTCCTCATAGGACATTACAAGCAAGAACAGACAGGGCTTTAAGTGGGCCAGGGTTAGCCAGGGCAGAGCCCTGGCAATCTCCAAAAAAGGCTCCTAAGCTGTGGTCCTTCTGGGGCTCCCCACTCCCCCAACTATACCCAGATACGCCAACCCCCAGGAGGCAGTCCTTTCAATCAGGGCGGTGTGGTTAAAGGGCTGCTAGCAGTTGTCTCCCCTGCCGATAAACCTCCTTTTGTCTAATCAGATGCACCAACACCTGAAGTTAGCCATTTAACCACGTGGCTCCTTGAGTGAATGGGCTGCCTGCTGGAGGTTGGCTCCTCACTCAAGGAAACAAAAGGAGATGCCGGGCATCCACGATCTCCAACAGGCAGCCCTTTTACTCAGGGAGCTGTGTGGTTAACGGGCTACATGCAGATCCTTGTTTGAAAAGGCTTCCTGCTTGGGGTTAGCGTCTCTCATTAAAAAACATTTGGAGAGCTGGGGTGCACTCATACAATACCTTTGGTGCGCCCAGCATCTCCTTTTATTTTTTAAACACGGGCTCTGACCCCCCACAAGCAGTATGCCAGCGGGGCTCTGAGCCCGTGATTTAGGAACAAAAAGGAGAGGATGGCACACTAATGGTATGATACCAGTGCTTCCCAGGTCTCCTTCTTGGATCCCACTGCCTGGCAGCCACTCACCTGTCAGGCCCCCACCAACCGTACTTAAGACATATCCCCCCCAACTAGAGCTCCTACTTAAAGCACTGGCTGCCTCAATCCATCGAGAAGCCTGAGTCCCTGCTTCACATATTACAGAGCCACAGCACGGCCCCAGGGTCCTTATCACAGGAACAACCTTAACTGTCAGGTCAGCTGAAGCCCCTGCTTTGAGCTCTCGCTCAATGATGCAGAGGAGAAACGGAGCTCAGGTAGAAGGTTAACAGACTAGAGAGCAGAGGTTAGGAGTAAGTAAACAGAGTAGAGAGCAGAGAGGTCAGAGCACGTGAACAGAGTACACAACAGAGGTCAGGGGTAAGCAAGCAGAGTAGAGACCAGAGGTCAGAGCAAGTGAACAGAGTACACAGCAGAGGTCAGGGATAAGCAAGCAGAGTAGAGAGCAGAGGTCAGAGCAAGTGAACAGAGAACACAGCAGAGGTCAGGGTACATGAACAGAGTAGAGAGCAGAGGTCAGGGTAAGCGAACAGAGTAGAGAGCAGAGGCCAGGAGTAAGTGAACAGAGTAGAGCGCAGAGGTCAGGGTAAGTGAACAGAGAGCAGAGGTCAGGGGTAAGTAAACAGAGTATAGAGCAGCGGCCAGGAGTAAGTGAACAGAGTAGAGAGCAGAGCTCAGGTAGAAGGTTAACAGACTAGAGAGCAGAGGTCAGGAGTAAGTAAACAGAGCAGAGGTCAGAGCAAGTGAACAGAGTACACAGCAGAGGTCAGGGGTAAGTAAGCAGCGTAGAGAGCAGAGGTCAGGGGTAAGTAAGCAGCTTAGAGAGCAGAGGTCAGGGGTAAGTGAACAGAGTAGAGAGCAGAGGTCAGAGCAAGTGAACAGACTAGTGAGCAGAGGTCATGGGTAAGTAAGCATAGTAGAGAGCAAAGGTCATGGGGAAGCGAACAGAGCAGAGAGCAGAGGTTAGGGGTAAGCAAACAGAGTAGCGCATAAAGGCCAGGGGTAAGTGAACAGAGTAGAGCGCAGAGGCCACGGGTAAGTGAGCAGAGTAGAGAGCAGAGGCCAGGGGTAAGCAGAGTAGAGCTCAGAGGTCTGTGGTAAGCAACCAGAGTAGAGCGCAGAGGCCAGGGATAAGCAACCAAAGTAGAGCGCAAAGGCCAGGGGCAAGTGAACAGAGTAGAGAGAAGAGGTCAGGGTAAGTGAACAGAGAGCAGAGGTCGGGGGTAAGTACACAGAGTATAGAGCAGCGGCCAGGAGTAAGTGAACGGCGTATAGAGCAGAGGCCAGGAGTAAGTGAACAGAGTAGAGAGCAGAGCTCAGGTAGAAGGTTAACAGACTAGAGAGCAAAGGTCAGGAGTAAGTAAACAGACTAGAGAGCAAAGGTCAGGGGAAAGTGAACAGAGTAGCTAGCGTATGGTACAGCTAGCAATCCTAATTCGACTTCATTGTAAAGGGAGGGCTTTAGTATTCATCACTGACGTTTAGGAAAATAAAAGTGCCGGGGTGGGAGGGGAAGATGGCTAGCTCAGGGGCAATGCATTTGCCCTGGAAACAAGACCATGCAGAGAAGCACGAGTTCGATACCTGGTCTCGTGCTTAGAGGCTGGACTGGGCATGAAACACCATATAAAAATAATCAAATTATTATTAGCATCACAACCCTTGGATCCCATGGGTTGCCAAGTGTCTAGCATCTGTTGAAGGAGGGTATTCGCCTTGCGCCCCTTCATTCTCCCCATCCTGGGAGGCTGAGAGTTCCATGGAAGAGAATTTAGGAAAATCGTAGGAAGAGGAACCACTAGAGCGGGCAGGGAAGACTATCCAGTGAATAAAAGAGTCCTGAAAAATCAATTCCCAGCAGAACTCTGTCTGAACTCAAACTCCTTTTGGAAAAGCATCCTGGACTGTGGTGATTCAGCTTATAAAATCACACCGCGATAAAAAGTGGGTCTTCTATATTACAGAATTTCAGCATTCGCGCGACCGAAGGATTCTGCTGGTTTAATTGGCTGCCTTTACCCTGAGGAGGCAACAACAAAGAGCGTGTGTTTTCTGCAGATTCACAACCTATCAATTATGCATAGAAGAATAATACACGAGTCAACTAATGGGTTTCAGCATGAGCTGCGCGAGATGCTCGGCAAACGTCCAGGGCACCCAAGTACCGAAGGCGGGGGTTCGCGCCCGCAGTAAGGGCACGGTGCACTCTACACAAATCAAATGCACTGCTGCTGGGCGAGCCCCAAAGTGATTTGCCCTGGGAAAGGAGGGTGATTAATCCAGGCCTGCCAACTCCCTTTCCACACAATGAAATCTACAATGTCATAAAAGAAATGCATTTATGATCACGCAAGGAAGTCCATCAAGCACAGAGCCAAAGCCTTCCAGACGAGCACACATAAAACACCCAGAGGCGTCTCGGCATTCCTTCATGCACGAGGACACCCATAAAATAGAGATGTTGACAAGGTCAAAATGTGCACTGGAACCGTGATCGCTCTTTACAAAAGGGCCCGGATGGTTATTCTGTAGCCAAACTTGGGTTCACCCCTTCTTTAAAGGGTGCATATGTTCCCACTAACCCGGGATGAGGGACATCACAATTGATTAAAAAGATATGGGGCCTCATTACAACAAACCCGCCGCCACCGTTGTTTCCATACCGGGTGATCACGACTCCTGCTGGCGGAGGCGTCAATCCCGCCAGGTCTGACCTGGCGGGCTTAACACCGTCCGCCTGCAGGAGGACGAGGAAACACCGGCACCATCACGAGATGGTGCCGGTGTTTCTGGGGATTCACGCCATTCCGCCTCCGGAATTCCCGGGTGACCAGGGCTGTAATGCCCTGGTAATTCCGGGAATCACGGAGGTGGAATGGTAATATGAGTCCGGCGGTAACCAGGCGGTTTTAACGCCTCGGTTACCGCCGGACTCATAATGAGGCCCATGGAGTTCATTGGAGGTGACCTATTTCAGCGGATCCGTTCTTCCTCATCAATTTGATGAAACAAATACCCTTCGATGGCCTTCCTCCTTCCTGATGGGTGATGGTCACGCTTAAACAAGCACTTTGACCGAACACACAGTTTACCCATGAGACCCAAAAGGTCTTCATGCATCTCACCTGGTCTATTTGTAAGCCAATGGTGGCCTACTAAAATCCCCTTAGTATGCAGAAGACAAGGATCTCTCTCTCTCCCCAAATACTGCTGTAAATGAATGTTTAAGTGCTTCTCTGCTGAGTGACACGCTCTGGGAAGCCGAGGAGCAGGCGACCAGTGGGCAGGAGAAGGGACCAAGATCAGGTTCCTCGAGGTGCCCCTGATCCAAGTCAAATCCTGATTTCTGCAGCATGATTTTCAAGACACTGCCTCATCAAGAAACTCTGGGACCAATCGGATCCTTAGCATGCCGATGAAGATCTTAATTCGATTTTTGGAATCCTAATTTTTTAACCATGCTTGACAAGTTTTCTGAAATTTAAAATCACCTTTGAAGAGGTTTCCTACTCAATATAGCATTTATGATGTAGTCTGATGTGTGGCTTCAGATTACATTTGTATTTCTTGAACGTATAAAGCGCTTTTGCTAAAGCGCTATACAAAAGTAAATTGGTACAATAACATGGAAAAAAAAATCAAGTGGAAATACAAAGAAACAGTTGTGAGGACAGTAAATGAGTATTTAAGAGAGGAGCACAATGTAGAGAGAGAAGGAGAGGAGCGGGCGGTGACTGGTAAGGAGTTCCAGTGTCTGGGGGATCAGCAAAGTAATGTAGCGGAACGAGAAGGCGCGCCAGGAGGGTTTGGGCCTGTTATAAGGAACAGAGATTGAGAGCGTAGAGAACGAGCAGACATAGAAAGAAACAAGAAATGAAAGATGGGGGTAGGGGCAATTAAAAACAATGAACAGGGCATGAAAAAGAAAGCGAGATTCGAAGGGGAGCCAAGAAACCGATCTGGGCGAACTTGATATAGATGTGCAAGCTGAGGAGTGGAACATAGACCGTAAAGGAGCAAGGTGGCAGGCAGGGAGACCAAACAGAGGAGAAGAGCAATAATCAAGTTGAGAAAGGATGAAAGTTGATAGAAGAAGTTTGGAATTTCAGATTAAGTCTTTTAAGTTTATGATGTCAGCCTATGTTATCGACGAATTGTTTGCTTGTACGAATCAGTGGTTACCTGCACCAGTAGAGGCTGGGAATCCATCCTTCTTGCCACTCATGTTTCACATCCAAGGGCAATGTTCCAAATCTGAAAAGATGCCAGAAGAGCGGGATCTGATCCGGAGGGACTGTGGGTATGTTTAGAAAAGTCAGAGGGTAGCGAGGGTCCCACCACCACCTTCCATGGCGGTAGAAGGATCTCTGGTGCTTTGGGTTGGATCCACTTAGATCACCTGGGACGCCCAGAGTGGAAGCTGTCTTGGTGCCCACTGAAGAGTGGTGGTGATGGGACAACAGTCACGTGACCGGATTAAATCAGCGCCAGGGAAAGAAGTCACATTTCTAAACACCTGCTGCAGGTTTCAATACACAGAAAGCTACCCATGATGCACTCGGTTTCTAGCCAGATGTTGTGCATGTTAACGCCGTTGAAAAAATAGGATCGACAAACAATAGCATCGAATAGTCAAAATGCAAAAGCACTCACAACCTCATAACCTATATTTTACATTTAAAAAGTACAATTCCATCGAAACCAGTCATTCGACAATATACATGGACTGGTTTTAATGGAAATGCACTTTTATATGTAAAAAGTAGCATTTTCATGCTTTTTTGTAACTTTACAATTTAAAGGGCGCTGTCCAGTGCTGAAATTTCAGCACTGGCCAGCTCCTTGTACCGTTTTAAAGTTTTTCTGTATATTGGGGGACGGGAGAGGGTGTTCCACCCCCAGGCCCCCGAACCCCAACGCCCACCCTGCCAACCCAAACCCTAATCTAACCCTAACACTAACCCAAACCCTAACCCTAATGTAACCCTTAATCTAACCCTAGCCCCCACCATAACCCTAACCCCCAAAAAATGTAATACTTACATTTCGATTCCACCATCGAATTATATACAACGAAATGGTCATTCATTGGTTGCTTATAATTCAATGCTTTGGTATTCGATGGTTTACCATTCGATGGTTTGACTGGATACCATGTTAACTTTCTGACAATTAAACACACACATTCCTTGGCTGCTGCTTTGGGGCTACGGAACAATGTGAAGCCACATACCAACACTGAACATAACATAATGCTTAAAATAACATGAAAACTAACCAAAGAGAAGAAACTCAAGATACAACATTACATATTAGAGAGAACATAAAATACATCATAACAAACTGTATCATAATAACACAATACAAAAACATTGGCCAACGCCAAACATCTCAAGAGCTAGTCAATGCCACTGGCACACTACCAACCACTGGCACACTACCAACACATCCTGTGGCGGACCATTTCGACGTACTACTCGGGCGCAGGGTAAAGGGGATGTACGCAATAAGGTGCCCAAGGTCTGGCCCCATGGGTCTGCCTATATAGGGGGGGCCTGCAACCTTTGGCTCTCCATACGATTTGGACTTCATCTCCCATCAGCCCGAGCCAGCAAAGTCAATGGTGAGGGATGATGGGAGTCGTGGTGCAAAACCTCTTTAGAGTTGCAGACCTACATGCAGAGAGTGCAAATGGTGGGAAGGAAGCTTTTGAATCTGTATTGCAGGGTTGACTTTGAGAGGGCAGGCAGTGGTCTCAGGGGCCTGCTACTATGCACCCATGCTGTCCACAAGCAGCCCCTGCTCCAAGCACCGCCCCCTTGTACCTTGTGAATGCTTTTTGGCTGCACGAGCATTGCAAAGAATTGACACATTCCCTTGCAATTTGCAAGAAAGGAGGGCACACGGGCCTCCTTCCTCTTTCAACTCACAAGTGGCCACAATGCTGATATTATAAATCGCATTCATAATTGCAAAACTGCAAGGTCACTTTGTTCTTTGCAAACAGGATCTTTGCATTTGTAAAACGAGTGCATTTGCTTTGCTTTTGGCTTTGCGGATGCAGAACCAATTCGTACACACAAACCCTCTTATTAGTTTGGGGCATTAGAAGGATATTGCCGCTATGTCCCACCAGAGGCTGTTGGACGAGGCACAGGCGGGGGCTGTCTTGGCTGTAGCATTGCGTTGGTAGTGCTGGATGTCATGGATGGTGGTTAGCAGAGGGGCAGGGGTTCATCAACCTTTGATACTATTGACCACGGTCTCTTCTTGTCAAACCTACATGACTTTGGCATTAGGGGCAGAGGTCTTGATTGATTTACATAGTTTCTTACGGGTAGAATGCAAAAGGTGGCGATTGCGCCCTTTGAATCAGCTAGTACGTCCACCTCTTGCGGAGTACCGCAGGGTTCTGCCCTCAGCCCCTCTGTTGTTTAATCATTACGTCAGCAAAAACAAAGAGGTGATGGCTGGAATGTTTAGACTTAATCTTAACCACTAGCAATGCTCTGGGGAACCCTCCAGACCACCGTTCTTCGCCTGCCAAGCCATTACAGAAGGGAAAGACCATATGCAAATCAGGCTTGGCCCCACCCCATTACGTCAGACCTCTGGCCGACCAGATAGGACCTTGTGGAGCCAAGGTTTTATATTTAAGCGGATGATACGCACTTGACTCTGGGCCCGGATCATTCTAACAGCCAACGGATAGATGATCATAAGCACTGTCTAGAGTAGGTAAGTCGTAATCGACTTAAGGTAAGATACGTTAGCACCCTGGAAGGGGGCACTGGCCAATCAGGATGCTAGGAATATGGGTAGTATTGTCTGGTAGGAGCCCGCATTCCGAGCAACCTGGGTGCTGCTAGCCAGCGCTCCTTTCCTTCTCCACTACCGCCCTCACCTCTTAGCATCCGTGTAGTTTCCTACCAGCACCTTGCCGCATGGTCCGGTGGGCGCAGTGGTTCTGCAAGCCCGTTTTCAATGTTTATGACGCCAGTCATCAACATTGAAAAACAGACTTCGGAAGCGCGGCACCGTGCTGTGCAGCAAGGTACGTTTCTTTAAAAAAAATAAAAAAACACAGTTAGCAGCCACGTAGGGAGCTACATGAGTGCGAATGACGATATGCCTCTCGGCATCAGGCCTACTGCCACCGGCTAGCCGCCCGCGTTAAGGGGCCCTTGCTGTGCTCGGGCCCTTAACTTGGGCGGCGCCCGTTACCGACAGGTTCAGCCCACTGCCTCGGGGCATATCGCCTCAAAAAACAGATTCTAATCTGGTCATCTCTGTCCTTTAAATATGTTGATGACCATGTCCTTAATGTTTCTGAAATAGTCTGATGAACCGGTCGTTGGTTAGAGGATCCCTGGCCCAAAGTTCTTGGCACTTGTCCACTTTCCTAACAGAACGTCGGGATCTAGGAGTTTGGGTGGACACAACGCTGTCTCTGGAGTGTCCAATTTCTGCGATCTCCCGATTCCGGTTTTTCCATCTATGCTCCTCGAGGAGATTTTGGAACTATTTGGCTTTTCCACATAGACTTCAACTGGTAAATGCGTGTCTGTCTAATCGATTGGATTTTTGTAATGCTCTTTTTTTGGGCTACCTAAAGCGCTGATCCACAGACTGCAAATAATTCAAAACATGGCTGCTGGGGTGGTGCATCACCTAGGACGCTGAACTTGATGTGTTGTTCCACTGGCGAAACATGTGCTCTAAGCTGTGTGCCTCCTGAACAAGGTTTACTATGATCTTACGCCTGTGATTTTTGGAGATAGTTGAAGTTATATAAATATCGCCACCTAGAACTTTACGTTCAGCATCGGCAGGACTACTGGTTGTGCCCAGAGTCAGTCTAGCGGGCTGGGGGGCTCGGGCTTTCTCGGTTCAGGCTGCAAGGCTCTGGAACTCTCTTCCAATTAGTCTTTGCCCGACTGATCGTTATATGGAATTTAGACAAAAATCTAAGACTTTCCTACTCGCTCGTTCGGATGTCTTCCCGCCCTTATGTAATGTGGCAAAGAGTTCAGCGGCCCGCTTCCAGAGGGCCTTTGGGTGCATGGACTGGCACGACCCGAAGCTATCGACGGCATGTGCCCGACCCAAACAACAAAGGCAGCACTTTAAGAGTTCCAATATGGGCCTCTGCTTGCCACAATTGTTGCAGGACTTGAAGTCTGAGACCCTTGGAGGAGAAACGATGGCGTTAACAGATGCCGAAGAGAAGTGGTAATTCAAAGTAGCCTGTGGAGTGCGCAGAAAAGAGGAACCAAGGAGAGGGCGCGCAGCTCTTCCCAAACATACTACATATGAAGTGACATCCAGGGTCATTGAAGCCAACGGACCTGAGCGGAGCCGACACTTGCTGAAAATAATTCAGAGGCCAGACTGAAGCTGGAGGTTATGTTTCTAAAATAAGGAATCTGTGGAATGGAGAAATCTATTGGATACTGCTGATATCGAACACAGAGTTAGTGGACAGTGGGGAGGAGGCAATCCACGCTACAATCAGTAAATTCAGAGACTATGGGAGACATGGCAACATTCCTAGGCGAGCCAGTGACAGGTGAGGCTAGTGGAAGTAGGAGACGAGGCTATGTTGTAGCCATGACAAACAATCCAGATAGACAACACAAGGGCTCAGGGGAGTGGACTATGTGAGGTAAGTGAAAACCTAAGGGAAGCCAGGATTCCTAGAGTGAAAGGGAATAAAGCTGGCCAAGAGCCACAGACCAGCCCCCCAACAAGAATCCCAGGAATACCAGTCCAGCTAAAGAAACCATTCCGACAGTTAGAAACATGGGTTCCAGTGAAAAGCAGACCCAGTCACACACTCACTTTCGGATTCATCATAAGATTATCTCGCAGATGCATTGAACATACTTCGGACTTTGTGAGGGAATGAACTTTGGTGTCAAGCATTTTTCAGAAATCGTGTGAATTATACTCTTATAGATGCCATATTATAGTGCCAATTTCTAAGAATTTTGAGTCTGCTGAAGCCTTTTGAGGCTACTGAAGCCACCTACAATAAGGGTCACCAAATATACATAACAAAACATGAAGCTACCCAAGGATGCTGGATGCATGTGCTCTTTTATGTCCTTCAGTGATAAAACAATGCAGAGACCGCGATGGAAGGGGCTCTGCGAAGCCGTGCAATGGAGCAGTAAGAAAGAGGAGCCGCTAGCAGTGTTTGATCTACGAGAGAGGGCCCGAGCCCACGGCAAGAACTGGTTATGCCAATCTGGCAGACTGCAGGTAAGGGTGCGGCAGGAGACCCGGGAGGGAAACAGGGCAGGAAGAGCCCTACGGGACTCATCATATGCGCCCCAGTGGTTGTGAATACCTTAAAGAAAGTGAAGAGTACAAAGGAGCTCATTATACCCGTCCCAGTGGTTGTGAAGAAAAATGAAGAAACTTTTCAAATACAGTTCATTAACATCAGGAAGTGGTTGAAACCTAAACCAAGGGTAGAAAGTAAGAAAGAGACACTGCAAGAATCCCAAAGGAATAACGATCAAGACCCTATCTTGATAAACCAAGGAACTGTCTTTGAAGAACGACAGGGGAGACCCAAAAGGTGGGAAAGCCCTCTAGAAGAACTAAAGGAACTTGTTCTTGTAATCACAAAGAACTATTTGAAGATAAAATATTAAGGATAGAAAAGCCTGTCCAGGAGAAGGAAGTCATTCTCCTGGACCTCTTTTTCATTTGAGATTTGATTAGTGGTAGGGTCAGCACAGGATAACTGTTGAGTATAGCTGGATTTTAAAGGGGGAACCATTAGGTGGCAGATTGGTTGGTTTCGTTTGGTTGACCTTTTGGTTTAATGTTTCTGGGTTGCCTTGCTCAAACCTTCACCTATACACATTACACAATTGAAATGGTGGTTCTATCTGCCCCGAGACACAGATGTTAAGACTACCAGACATAGTTAGCCATTGTGTTCCGCACCATAGCTAATTTGTGTTGAACATTGCCATGCCGTATGACTAGCCATCGTAAGGCGATTGGGCGGGAAGCACAACCATTACTGTGCTCCAGAAACCCAGCCACTCTTACACTACTACTCTGTAAAGGGTGCTGACGTACTTGGCCTCTGTGTTAAATTGTGCTACCCTCCATGGTCCGTCATTGTGATACGCTTCCTAGTTAGCCATTGTACTGAATTGTGGAAGGAAATGTGTTGCACCTACATGCATACTAGGGGGCCGTTGTCATCGAGGATTTAGATGTATTTTGTCGGAAAAGAAATGTGTTGCGTCCAAATGTATTTTGGGGGCAAGAAAAGTGTTACAATATACAAATTGGGAAGATTTGCCATGCGTCACACTTGGATAGAACTGTGAAGATTAGCAACCGAGAAAATCTTTGAGAGTACCCAATGTACTAACCCCCCCCCCCCCCCCCCCAACTCCTGCTCCTCTCATACACATCCCTGGTACTATGCATGCCCATCGGCTAGCCAAACTACACACAAACACACACCCAACATAACAGACATTCACATACAGCAAACAACCCAGGCACTGGGCCTAACCCTTACGGATACACCAGCCAGTAGGCTCAACCACAACCTTAAATGCCAGCCAATTCATACCTAAAACACACAAACATACACCCAACATAACAGAGATTAACATAAACAAACAACCCAGGCATTGGGCCTCAGACTTACGAATACAACAGCCAGTGCAAGCAAAAACAACCCAACACCCACAGACGCCAGTTGCTCCGGGTTCTGGACCTATCCTATCCCTCTACCCTCACTAACCATCCCTGTCCTCTTTCTTGCAGAGCAACGTGAGCACCTGGAGATTGCTCCTGGATGGTAGCGGTGTACGGTATAAGTCAACATAAGATAACAACATATGATTTAGGTTACACTTAATTTTAATATTAATGATGAACATTGTAAATGTTTTCCCTTGTCTCTGATGTTATGCTACATAACTCCACAAACCGCTGACATCTGCATGGTCTCCAGACACAGAGGTGCGTGTTAGGATAGTGGGAGAGAGGCAAAATGCAAGATCTCTTTGCTGCTGCGTTGATGCTTGTAGTTTGGAAGTAGTGGGGTACAATGTGTGGGTGTGTGTCTACGTGGTCTGTGTCGAGGGCAAAGAGTCTTTTGTGTCGAGATGGGAGCCTCCTGTGCCCATGATGCTGGAGTACATTAGCAGTGTGAGTTGTATGAAAGTTAATTATAGAGATATATAGTTCTTTTGTTTGAGGTCTATAGCGATGCCATTGCTGTGTGCGGGGGGCATAGCCGGTCTGTGTATAGTGATTTTGGGTGTCAATAAGAGTGTTAGTGTTAGGGAAAGCCATTCATAATGTGGGCAAACCATCTAGGATGCTAGAAAGCGAAATTAAACTATGTCAACAATTGCTTTAATTGGAGACATAACTTCTACTGTGTATACGTTTATCTACTACCAGCTTGTAAATGTTGTCCTTTGTGTTGCAATATGTGATGAATCCAGTGAAGTCATCACTGATTCTCCGGCGGTAACCTCCTCCCATGAGGCCAGGGGACAGCAGTCGCTACCTGATCCTGACCCTGGGGGTGGCTATATGAGGGAGGATCACATGGGAGGGAACAGCCTCCGGGGAGATGTCATGATTTCATTGGATGAGACATGTTATCCCACATTTCTCCCGGGGAGTTTCAGCAACTGGGGCCAAGCACAAACTGGGAGGGTACCAGGCCAATGCAAATCTACCGAACAAGTGTGTGTGAATACAAGAACCCCTAGTAGGAGAGTATACCAGGCAATCATAAGTGCATTGAAAGTCCTGGCAGGGGAGTATACCAGGCAATTGCAAGTCTATAGAAAGTACTGAGCAAGATATAGAACTGTGTTTGATAAGAAACCTTTGAAAGAAGTGGAAACCACAAGACTAACCAGCCTAGTAAATAACTGTTTGGTTGTGGGCTAAGAAAGACACAAAGCACTGTTAAATTAAGAATCCAGGGGAAGGGAACCACCCTCTGGAACCAGGGATTTTTTTTTTACCTTGGAGAACTTTTTTGGAGTTGGTTAATTTTCCTTTATGAACTCTTTTTTAAATCCCCGAAGGTTAAAGACATTTCCCCTTTCACCTGATAATGGACACAAGGACAGTTTGATTTTGATATCCTGAAACAGATCGATCCTTAGCTTTTGGTTTAGGTAGGAAAATTCCTCCATGCAGGGTCAAAGAGGCCTTTTCTCAACCCTTTTTGTTTCAATAAAAGTCTTTAACCAAAAACATGCCAAACTTGTGCCCGACTCATTTCTGACTCCTCACAAAACATTGTGTGATTATGAACTAAATATATACACATAGCGTGTAACTAATGATGATGCTTGTGCTTCAATCATTTGGGACATTTATGAAGTGCTGAAGTCTGCACAAGAGGACTTTATTGTGCGATAGGTGACTGCTGCCTAAGAGAGTGGACTCTAGTCGAAGGTGAGGGTCTCCAGTGAGGGCAAAAGTTGCCTAGCACAGAACAGAGCCTGATGGCACGGCCTCTCGTGCTATTTGAGCTTCAGCAGGAGGAAAAGTGGGCAGCCTCACCTGGGGCTTCCACCAACACAGCTTGTCAATGTCTCCTTGTTAAAAACACAAAGGAGAAGCATAGAAGCAGTTTTCTACAGTTTTCAATACTATTACACTCCGGCCCGGTTGAAAGAGTTCTTCCCAGAAACCTCTGGTAAATGTAGCAGGTGCGATAATGCACCAGCAGATTTTCTCCATGTAGCTTGGGGGTGCCTCGACACCCGGGGATATTGGGAACAAGTAATTAGCGGCATCGCTGGGCAAGAGGTGGAACCAGATCCGATGATGGCCCTGCTGGGTTACACCAAACCAATACCCAAACACATTAGAACATTGGTGAGACTGTTCCTGATACCGGCTAAACGAAGAGTGGCAATGATGTGGGGGGGCGGAGGGGGCAGAGTCCGAGGGGAACTCAGTGGAAGGCAGAAATTTTGTATTGCAACGATATGGAAAGCCGATGGGACACTATGACTGGTAGCCGGTGTGGTGATAGACACACATGTGGGAGGCATACACGCAATTCCTAATCGGGCAATCTGATGACGGAGAAACTGACCCTCCTACACCCTGACTCAACATCAAGAACGTGAGGGACCAAAGTATGCTGGGCATATATAGGCAACCTCTCTCCAGACAGAGCCCTATCAATTGTAACTTACTGATGGAAAATGTACTCATTAAACACTCCTCATTATGTTTTCACAACAGGATGATGAAAGAACTGTATAATGTTAAATGCGATGATGTACTGGGGTGTTTGGGGGTGAAGGGGTTAGGACTGTGTTGGCACGTGGTGCCGGTTTGTTTTAAATGCCAATAAAAAGAAATACATTGAATTTTTTTAAAATAGCTTTTTGGGCGGCTTTATTACTGGCAACAATGTCACACTGTGCATTTATTATTTTGATTGACTACATGTTTGAAACCGACTTTTTGCTGGCTACCTTTTCACATGACTGCATTTTCCTGGGGACATTTTCACTTAGGGCCGAATAATTCATAAGCCAATTGGTTCTTTAGATCCGTCGCCCCAGGAGTTCAAGAAACTGGATTTAAAAATGTCCAATAAATAACCGCTGAAGCTTTCACATCTCTGCCATCTTTACATTTCGCTGACAGAAGAAAACATATAAAGGTATGTTATCTGTGTGCATTTAGCGAGCGCTGTATATTTCCATCGCTACGACACATCTGTACATTATTCCTTGCCGGTGTTCCGTGGCGCTCATTAAATGTGTTACCGGCGAAGTAAAGAGCGAGCCGAGAAGCAGCGTTTGTTCTCGCCACGAGAGCTAGTGTCGTCATTAAAATGTCTACCTGCTGTCACTATTGGGTTATCAAACTGACAGGCGTAGAAGAATGGAAGTTGGGAAACGTGAAAACTGCCCGGCTTGGAATATTCTCCCCGGGCAAAGGGGGATCTGCAGTATTCCCACCAGCCTTAGCGCTCACTACAATTATCTGAACGTGTTCGTTTTGGCAGATTGTGGAGCAACCATCAATTGGCAACTGTTGTCATGTGCATGGCAGAGGGGCCTGACCAGACTAAGGCTCGTTAGGAGTTTGCCGGTATTCCGGTAGTAAATCTGCCACAATAACGCCAAACAGAATTACTGATACAGCCACTTGGTCAGGCCGTATTATCAGTGGACGTATTACCGCCAGACTGCAAGTGGTGGTTTGGCGGTGTAAATCCCCATTTTATGGAGTCCATAGGTTATACTGCCAGAGGAAATACCAGCAGACTTGTAGTTTGGTGGTGCAGAAAAAATGGAGGTAAACGGAATTACCTCTGCTTTTTTACCGCACTGCAAATCTCGCAATGCACCCTACAGAACTAAATTCCACGCAGTCGGTAGCCTTCCACACTCAAAATAGTGTATTGCAAAGGATCACAAAGCACAGAATCCTTTGGAGAGTATGGTTACTGAGGGGCGAGCAGGGCGTTACCTTACTCTAAAGCCAATCCACTTTGAGCCGTGCCCAACTTCCCCTTATGCATACAGGTGAGCGAGCCCGGTAGGTAGGCTCCCAGGGCTCTCCAGATCTCCGAGTGGGGCTCACCTCAGAGAAGAAGACACAACAGAATTACACTCTACAAGCTGGTCAGGCATCTGAAAGTTCCATTCTCTTAAATGGGCTTTGCAAGTCAGTAGCCCATCTCTCTGAAAGGCTAAATGACCTGAGTTTGGAGGAGAGGAAAACATTGTCCAGCTACTTCCTTCCAATTCTTCGGTAACAGAACTGCAACTCTTAAAGAGATAAGGTTATTAAGGCCTTTTCCTGCCGTGAAACGGGGAGCAAGTGCGAGTGGCCAGGGGTTCTTCCCCATACCACCCTGGGTCTCCTGTCAAAGCACTCATGGGCACATCATCTGCTAAATCGGGGAGGTCCCTGGCGCCCAGAAGCACTCCACTAGATGTCCTCAGAGCCAGGCAGCGGACTTCGTCGCAGTAAGAAATATACATGGCATAGGGAAACTGCCCAGCCAGTCAGTTTCTGGGGTACATTCTGCACCTCCAATTTACAATTCAGTAACAAAACTACTAACAGAAATAAAATTGGTGTACGCCATTTCATTATGAACCTATTGTCTTCTTCTCAGTGAATGCTTGCCTTAGCAGGGACATGTAGACATTGCAGAGGTATGTGTCTCACGTTCAAATCTCTGACACCCGCCTTTGTTTTTAAGCATTAAGGAGATCTTTGAGTGGAGCTTTAAGAATGTTGGGGGATGTGTTTTGAAGGTTTCGGTGACGAGGTGCACTCAGACATTTTCCAAATGTTGGATCACCGATAGGGACTCGTTACTTTGCTCTTCTATGGCGACTCCTTCAAACCAGTTTGGAGAATCAATGCTACACATTCAAGGCGGTGCAAAATCTTTTGCCTGAGAGAAGTTGTGCATCAGCATGGACCTTCTGCATAAGGGCTCTTCCTAATCCTTTTGGAGAGGTGGGGGGGGGGGGATTGTGATGTTCTCCAGCCAGCACTAGTTTGAATGAAATATATAAGCTTTACGTCACACTCGTCACCATTAGTTTACACGGTCACATTGCCCCTGCCCGCTTCTCTGGTGTCAAATCAATATCTCAAATCTAGATGGATAGGAGGTGTTCCCCTGGGGGTGGGGTCAGATCTCCAGTCTATCATGCAATGGCAGAGGTCAGCTGCCATGGCATGGTGCTTAGCCATACTATCCCAGGCATCTAGGGTGGTTAGCTCAAGCATTCTCACTGCAAATCTTGACTTTTTCCGGTCTGTAAAAGACTTCTTTCTTCTGTGCTCTAAGACAAGTTATCCGGAACCACAAACCGTGAGCAGACAACAGTTTAAAAAAATGCCAAGTTGCCAGGCCAATTTAAATTAATTCTAATGCGATGAGTTTCATTAGTCGCTTTGCTACAATTACCTGCCGTTCTGATGGCCATTAAAATCTTGCACAGACTCCCCTTTCCAATGTAAAAACTCAGTCCCTACAGAACAAATGCGGAGTTTCCTCTTCATAATTTCTCATCTGCTCCTGCAGGTCATTTCCTTTTCAAATTCAGAAACGCACTTCGATGTAGTAAAGGGACCACAGGCCCTTTGAGTTGCTTGACAAAATCAAGTTATTTCTTAAGGGTGAATAAGTACTAAATTGCCAGATGTGTCTAGAAGACCAGAGTTTGAATCCTCACACCGCGGCTTAAAAATATGGGCCATACCTCTGGCAATTGATTTCAACAACAAAAAGGCTGCCCCTCTCAGAGTATTTGGTGACCAGGCTAACGCGCAATTAGCAGTACACAATGTTTCATTATCTTAAAGAAAACGGTTCTGTCAGTGCAACATGTTTGTCTTGCCATCTGCCACAGCGGACAAATCCAAAAATCTAATCCTGTGAGAGGCCCTCAATGTACCATGCTCAGGTACCAATCAGTACATTTAAGTGAAGAATGTCCCAATGGCAGATACACAACCATCTAGGAAAAGTTCAAAGAAATTCAACTGTTTCCTGGTAAATGTTATGTTATGTTATGTTATTTTGCATTTATATAGCGCCTTATATACCATTGGTATGGTCTGAAGGCGCTGGTAGGTTGAACGCCCTCGGGAACCGAAGTTCGGGTCAGTAGAGAGAGAAGAGAGAGTCAAAAGTGCGTGTGTGCACCAGGTATGTGTGCAGCTGATGCGGAATTCAGGTGGTAGCTGCTTCTTAGCGGTAGGTGTGGTGGTTGAGAGATCAGGAGTATGTGTTCGCTCTGGCTGGCTTTATCCAGGACGAATGTGGCTGCGTTAGGCCTGAGGAGAACGCCTGGCTGGGGGGTGTGAAACCAGCAGTGTTTACTTAGAGTGTTGTGGAGTGAGCGGGAGATGTAGATATGAGAACAGTTATACCGAATGGTGTCATAGTATCTCTGTGTTCTAGTTGAGTGGTGATGTAAGGGAGAGAGTAGGCGTGAGGTGTGTTATGATAAGTACTCTTTCAAATGTTCACTGCATTCCAAAACATATTATGTATGTCACGCAGTTCCGAGCGGGCAGGTCCGTTCTATTCATTTTGTTCATTTCAGGCGTTCGGGATTGTACTACACATTCATGCTTGCTTGACCTATTCTTCTCCAGTGTGCCTCACGCATGCTCTCATGTGTTCCATAAGTGTGCACTCCTGTCTTTCTTGTGCATGCATTCCAGTCTACCCAGCGCATGAACTCCTGTCTGCCTACGCACTCATCCGCTTTGTATACTCAAACGCTTTCTATACATTCATCCGCACCCCACACTCATCCGCTCCCCGCACTCATCGGTACTCCACATTTCTCCGCTCTCGCACTCATCCGCTCCCCACACTCATCCGCTCCCCAACACTCATCCGCTCCCCAACACTCATCCGCTCCCCAACACTCATCCGCTCTCCAACACTCATCCGCTCTCCACACTTGCTCTGTGCTTTCCACATTCAGTCGCTCTCCACGCTCCTCCGTTCTCCATGCTCCTCCGCTCTCCACCCTCATCCCCTCTCCACCCTCATCCCCTCTCCACACTCATCCCCTCTCCACACTCATCCCCTCTCCACACTCATCCCCTCTCCACGCTTATCTGCTTTCCACGTTTCCCACCCATCCGTTCTCCATACTCATCCGATTTCCACGCTCATCCACTCTCCATGCTCATCCGTTCTCGGCGTTCATCCGCCCTCCTCACTCGTCTTTTCAACATGCTCGTTCACTCTTACACTTTCGTCTGGTTAAACGTCGTCCGCTCCGCACATTCGTCCGGTCCGCACATTCGTCCCGTCTACATACTCGTCCTGTCTATACATTCCTCCCGTTTACACAGTCATCCCGTGCACACACTCGTCCCGTCTAGACACTCGTACAGTCTTGATACTCGATTACCCGGACCACCCACACATCGGCCAAGCATACTACTCGTTGGCCTGATAATATTACTTGTCTGTTCTGCGTGACTATCCGTTCCAGACAATCATCCGCACTGTGTATTTGTTCGCTCTACACATTCATCTGTTTCACACATTCGTCCGCTCCACACAGTCGTCCGCTCCACACATTCGTCCGCACCAAAACGCTCATCCATTCCACACACATCCATTTCACACACTCACCCGACACCACACATTCATCTTTTCGCACATTCGTCCGCTCTATCAGCTCATCTGCGCCGCTCGTACGTCTGCTCCACGTATTCGTTTGTTTCGGAACACTCATCCGCTCTCCGCACTCATCCGCTTTCCACACTCATCCGCTCTCCACACTCATCCGCTCTCTACACTCATCCGCTCTCCACACTCATCCGCTCTCTACATTCATCCGCTCTCGCACTCATCCGCTCTCCACCGTTGTCTGCTCTCCAGGCTCACTGCATCCTACGCTTCTGCGCTCTTCACTCAGTCGTTCTCTACACTCGTTCTGTGCTTTCCATACTCATCCTCTCTCCACACTCATCTGCTCTCTACACTCATCCGCTCTCCACCACCATCCGCTCTCCACCGCCATCCGCTCTCCAGGCTCAACTGCATCCTACGCTTCTGCGCTCTTCACTCAGTCGTTCTTCACACTCGCTCTGTGCTTTCTACATTCAGTCGCTCTCCAGGCTACTGCGCTCCTCACACTCATCCGCTCTCCACACTCTTCCGCTCTCCTCACTCATCCGCTTTCTACACTCATCCGCTCTCCTCACTCATTCGCTTTCTACACTCATCCGCTATCATACTCATCCGCTCTCACACTCATCCGCTCTCGCGGCTCAACTGTATCTTACGCTTCTGCGCTCTCCGCTCAGCCGTTTTCCACATTCGCTCTGTGCTTTCGACATTCAGTCGTTCTCCACGCTCCTCCACTCTTCATGCTCCTCCGCCCTTCAATATTCATCCGCTCTCCACACTCATTTGTTCTCCACACTCATCCGCTCTCCACACTCATCCGCTCTCCACGCTCATCCGCTCTCCACGCTCATCCGCTCTCCACGCTCATCCGCTCTCCACGCTCCACACTCATCTGCTCTCCATACTCATCCGATTTCCATGCTCGTCCGTTCTCCATGTTCGTCCGTTCTTGACGTTCATCCGCTCTCTTCGCTCGTCACTTCTAGATTCTCATTCACTCTAACACTTTCGTCTGGTCAAGCGTCCATCTAGATCTCCTAGTTTTCTGATGATTTATTCATATTATCCACTTCACTGTTTTGATCTACATTATTCGTTTGGTATTGTTTGTCTTATGGTTTACATTCGATTTTTTTTTTTTTTTATTTTTTTTTAGTTGTACATTTCTTGCTTCCGGTCAAATTGCTGGTTAGTTTTAGGAGAAGAGCCAGGTTTTCAGTAGTTTGCGGAAGGCCGTTAAGTCTTCAGTTAGGCGGATGTGGGGTGGGAGCGAGTTCCATAGGGTTGGGGCTAGCGTTGAGAATGATGATCCGCCTTAACCTGGTTGAGTTTGTCTTAGGGATTTGTAGGAGGCCGGCTGAGCTTGATCTTAGGGTGCGAGTGGGGTGATAAGGTATTAGCTTGTCTTGAAGATATTGCGGTCCGGTTTTATGTAGTGCTCGATGGGAGAGGCATAAGGTTTTGAAAGCTACCCTACGGGCTACTGGAAGCCAGTGCAGTGTCTTAAGGGCTGGGGATACGTGGTCTCTTGGACCGAGCGCGAGTAGCATTTTGGCTGCCGTGTTTTGTGCTCTTTGGAGTTTGTTTAGTTGGTAGGCATGAATTCCGAGGTATAGGGAGTTTCCGTAGTCCAGTCTTGATATGACAATTGATTGGACCGCGGAGACTCTGTTGGGAAATGAGAGATATGGAAGGATGCGCCTAAGATTTTTGAGGTGGTAGTGGCAGGATTTTGAGACATTGTTGACTTGTCGCGAGAGTGTTAGGTCGGAGTCTAAGGTGCATCCAAGATTTTTCACTGTGTTGGAGGGTGTCGGTGAGTTGCCCATGGCGGGTGGCCAGGGTAGTGGGTGCGGAAGAAGATCGAGCTTGCCGCAAATCATGATTTCTGTTTTGGAGGGGTTTAACAGGAGGTGGCTTTGGGTCATCCAGAGTTCTATGTTAAGGAGGCAGGATGCCAGGTCGGGTCGGGATTCGGGTTTCGAGTTCAGGATTTTTAGAATTAGTTGAGTGTCGTCGGCGTAGTTGTAACACAGGATGTTGTGTGAACGAATTATTGGTGGGAGGGTGATCAGGTAAAGATTGAACAGGAGGGCGGATAGACATGCTCCCTGAGGGACTCCCGTGTCTACAGGTCGGGGTTGTGAGGTAAAGCTGGAGAGTGTCGTTATTTGGTGCCGGTCTTTGAGGAATTAAGCTATCCATTTAAGGGCGGTTCCGCGGATTTCTATGGAGTGTAGTCGGTCTAGGAGGATTGAGTGATTGATCGTGTCAAAGGCGGCCGATAGGTCGAGGAGGATTAGTGCGGCGCATCCGGCGGAGTCTGCTGTCATTTTAAGGTCATCCCAGATCGAGGTTAGGGTGGTTTCAGTTCCGTGGCGTGATCTGAAGCCTGATTGGGCTGGGTCTAGGAGGTTGTTGGTTT
The DNA here is from genome assembly GCF_040938575.1 of Ambystoma mexicanum. Taxonomy (NCBI): domain Eukaryota; kingdom Metazoa; phylum Chordata; class Amphibia; order Caudata; family Ambystomatidae; genus Ambystoma; species Ambystoma mexicanum. The sequence goes on along the minus strand of NC_090929.1, from coordinate 112,093,946 downwards.
CGACAAAGGAGTTTAGTTGGGAGTAGGCGGTTCGGTCAATGAGTTTGGCAAGGAACCTAGTGTTTGAGATTGGGCGGTAGTTTTTGGGCTCGAGTGGGTCAAGCAATGGTTTTTTAATTAGAGGTTTGACGTGCACCGTTTTGAATGCGTCGGGAAAGATACCGGAGGAGAGGGAGGAATTTATGATAGATCTTGCGTATTCTCCTGCGCAGGTTGAGGCAAAAATTTCTTTAAGGGTTGTGGCTGGGCAGGGGTCCAGTGGTGAACCAGAAGGTTTGCGGGCAGATAGCAGTTTGAGAAACTGTTCTGGCGATATTGGACTAAAGGATTCAAACGTTGGTTGCGTGGAGGTTACGGTTGCAGGGCTGGGCGGTATGGGCGGAGGATTGCTCGGTGGCTGAAGTTGAGCCATCTTAGTGTTTAGAGTTTTTGTTCTTTCGATAGCCGTGTTGTGAAAGTGGAGGGAGAGTGAGTCGCACAGTGATTGTGTGGCGGTCGGGCTGGTTGTATTGCAAGCAGGATTGGTGAATTCTGAGATGATTTTGTGGAGTTCTTTGCTTGGGTTTTTGCAGTTTAGGATTCGGGTGTTGTAGTGGGCTTTTTTTGCTTTCCGGATTTCGGACTTATATTGATAGAGGTGACGGGCCAAGGTGGTCCTGTTTTCGTGGGTTTTCTCTTTCTGCCATTTGCGTTCTAGGTATTTGTAAAGTCGTTTAGTGGTCTTCAACTCAGGAGTGAACCATCTGGGGAAAGGGGCGCAGCGGGTTGATGGTTTGCATGGGGGGGTGAGTCGTAAAAGAGGTGCGTTGAGCCATGAGTCAAAGGCCTCAGGGGTTAATTTGTTGTCGGGAGGGCAGGTGGGTGGTGGAGATTGGAGGAGTGCCTCGGCTAGGTCCGGGGTGATCGTTAATTTTTTCCAGCATTTGCGTAAAATCGGAGGTTCGGATGCAAGTACGGGAAGGGGGTCAGGTGAGTGGATGGCGAACGAGAGAATGAAGTGATCTGACCAGATGATTGGGGTGGGGGGCTTTAAGTGAATCAGGGTGTTGGAGCTAAAGATGGCATCGAGAGTGTGTCCTTTGTAATGAGTCGGGCCGTTTATGTGGGGTTGGAGATTAATTGCATCTAAACCATCAACCAGGGAGTGTGTCATAGGGTTGGTGGGGATGTCGAGCCATATGTTGAAGTCACCAAGGAGGGTGAGGTTGGAATGGTTTAGTTGCATGGTGGCGATTGAGTCGCAAAGGTTGTTTGCGAATTGTCTATCGTAACCAGGGGGCCTGTAGATTATTAAGAAACTGTGAGAGAGCGATGGGGAGAGGGAAAGTTTAACGAGGAGAGATTCGCAGGAAGGGATGGAGGGTTGGTTGTCGATGATCAAGGCGCGGAAGAGAGATTTGAAGACGAATGCTACCCCACCTCCTCTGGATGGACGGTTCAGTGGGATGAGGGAGTAGTCAGGGGGAAAGGCTTCACTAGCGATTGGGTTGAAGTCATTGGAGAACCAGGTTTCGGTGATGAAAACTAGGTCTGGTTTGACAGAGGTGAGGAGGTCATAGATGCAATGTCTGTTTTTTGCTACGGAACGGGCGTTAAATAGGATACAGTTCATATCGGCAGGCAAGTTAGGTGTAGGTGCTGGACCGGGGTGTGGCGGTGGCGGAGAGAGCTGAGGAGGGGGGTTAAGGTCGGTGATGCTAGAAGGGAATAGTGGGCGGGCTGAAAATTTGGCAGGTTCCTGGCGGGGCTGGGTGGCTTGGTGTGATAGGATGATTGGATTTGGGTTGGGTGATTTGAGGGAGGGGTGTGGGCGGGGGGGAGTTTCAGTTGGAGTTGATGAGAAGTCGAGGGAGAGGGGTTTCAGGAAGGGGGAGGCCACGGGGGAAGGCGGAGAATGTGGGAGAGAGGGGGTGGGTCGGGACAGGGGAGGGGAGGAGTGCTGAGAGATTGGGGGGGACCAGGCGCGTTTCCTCTTTAGTTTCTTTGCTGCGACTGGTGTGTGGGAGAGGGTAGGGGGTTCAGAGGGGGAGAGGGAGGCAGCTTCGGTTCGTGCTAGGGCTCGGCGCGCAGTTTTTAGGGAGGGGAAAGAGTGCGGTCGGGGGGAGGAAGGTGGCAGGGGTATGAGGGCAGGGCGGAGGGTGGGTGATTTCCGGGTGGGGTGTGCTAGGTCTGATGGAGAGGGGAGCGGGTGTGGGCAATGCTGGCGGGTCGGGGGTGGAGTTCAGGAGATGAGTGGTTTTAGGGTGAGTGCTTCGCCATCGTGCTCCTCTGGCTTGGTGTTTGGAGAGGGGAGTGGCTGCTTGTGTGGAGGGGGGTGGGGTGATATGGGAGGGAGGGGTCGGGAGGGAAGGTAGATCGGAGAGTGGGGGTGGTCCCCTGTGGTCGTTTCTGGTAGGCTCAGGTGGAGTGGGTGCGCTCATGATTGGTGCTGGCGTTCGGTTGATTTAGGAGGGTTTCTGATTGTAGTTCTAGGATCTGGGGTGTCACGCCTTTAGGCGCAATTCTGGGTTTGATGATATTAGACTATTTGGTGCTCTCTAGGTACAATAGTCGGCCTAGGATCGGGGGTGTCACGCCTTTAGGTGCACTTCTGGGATTGACAATATTAGACTATTTGGTGCTCTCTAGGTATAATAGTCGGCAGATGATTATTAGTTTATTAGGTACGTTTCTGAGTTCTCCTGTACACAGGAGAAGGTGTTCGGTCAGTCACTAGATTCAATTTACTTGGAGGGGGTGTTAGATTATTTGTCACTGCTATTAGAAACGCTTTCTAAGTTCACCGAGAGATATATGGGACATTTTAGTGGAGCTTTGGACGGTTTATTTGGGCGTGTCACTAAATTCAACTTTCCAGACAGGCTATTGGTAGCATTTTAATTGGTCGACTTGCAATTGGGAACACTTCTAGAGAGGCTATTGGGCGAAAATTCTAAGTCCAGTTGGGAACACTTCTATAATCAACTTTTCTCAGAGAGGCTATTGGGTGTAACTTCAAATGCAATTGGGAACACTTCTAAAATCAACTTTCTCAGAGAGGCTATTGGGTGCAACTTCAAATGCAATTGGGGACACTTCTAAAATCAACTTTCTCAGAGAGGCTATTGGGTGCAACTTCAAATGCAATTGGGAACACTTCTAAAATCAACTTTCCTCAGAGAGGCTATTGGGTGCAACTTCAAATGCAATTGGGAACACTTCTAAAATCGACTTTCTCAGAGAGGCTATTGGGTGCAGATTCAGTTGGGAATACTTCTAAAATCAACTTTTCTCAGGGAGGCTATTGGGCGCAACTTCTAAGTGCAGTTGGGGACACTTCTAAAATCAACTTTTCTCAGGGAGGCTATTGGGCGCAACTTCTAAGTGCAGTTGGGGACACTTCTAAAATCAACTTTCTTCAGAGAGGCTATTGGGTGCAACTTCAAATGCAATTGGGAACACTTCTAAAACAACTTTCTCAGAGAGGCTATTGGGTGCAACTTCAAATTCAGTTGGGAACACTTCTAGAATCGGCTTTTCTCAGGGAGGCTATTGGGCGCAACTTCTAAGTGCAGTTGGGGACACTTCTAAAATCAACTTTCCTCAAAGAGGCTATTGGGCGCAACTTCTAAATGCAATTGGGAACACTTCTAAAATCAACTTTCTCAGAGATGTTATTGGGCGCAACTTCAAAATGTAGTTTGGAACACTTCTAAGATCAACTTTCTCAGAGAGGCTATTGGGAGCAACTTCAATTGCAAATGGGAAACTCTTCTAGGATCAACTTTTCTCAGGGAAGGCTATTGGGCGCAACTTCTAAATGTAGCTGGGAACACTTCTAGGTGCAATTGGGAATACTTCTAAAAACAGCTCTTCTCAGAGAGGCTATTGGACGCAACTTCTAAATGCAATTGGGAATACTTCTAAAATCAGCTTTGTCAGAGAGGGCGCAACTTTTCTTAGAGATGCTATTGGGCGCAACTTCAAAATGCAGTTTGGAACACTTCTAGAATCGATTTTTCTCAGAGAGGCTATTGGTTACAACTTCTATATGCACTTGGGTACACTTCTTGACGCAATTGGGAACAGTTCTAAAATCAACTTTCCTCAGAGAGGCTATTGGGCGCAACTTCTAAGTGTAGTTTAGAAGTTCTAGGTGCAGTTGGGAAACACTTCTAACTTCCAAACTTTTTCCGAGAGGCTAATGTGCGCAACTTCTGAATGCAATTGGGAACAGTTCTAAAACAACTTTCCTCCGAGACGCTTTTGGACGCAGCTTCTAAATGCCATTGGGAACACTTCTATAATCAACTTTCTCAGAGAGGCTATTGGGTGCAACTTCAAATGTAATTGGGAACACTTCTAAGATCAACTTTGTCAGAGAGGGTGCAACTTTTCTTAGAGATGCTATTGGGCGCAACTTCAAAATGCAGTTTGGAACACTTCTGGAATTAACTTTTCATAGAGCGGCTATTGGGTTCAACTTCGAATGCAATTGGGAACACTTCTAGAATCAACATTGTCAGAGAGGCTATTGGGTGCAACTTCAAATGTACATGGGAACACTTCTAAAATCAACTTTGTCAGAGAGGGTGCAACTTTTCTTAGAGATGCTATTGGGCGCAACTTCAGAATGCAGTTTGGAACACTTCTGGAATTAACTTTTCATAGAGCGGCTATTGGGTTCAACTTCAAATGCAATTGGGAACACTTCTAGAATCAACTTTGTCAGAGAGGCTATTGGGTGCAACTTCGAATGTAATTGGGAACACTTCTAAAATCAACTTTTCTCAGAGATGTTATTGGGCGCAACTTCAAAATGTGGTTTGGGACACTTCTACAAACAACTTTCTCAGAGGGGCTATTGGAGCGATCACCTGCTCCAATCAACTGGTTAACTGTGTGAAACACATGTGTGTGGATGCACCCTTGAGAGCCGTGGGTCGGGGTGTGTAAATCGATGTATAAAATGGCTCTGGCATAGAAGACTATGGCGATTACCTCAGATGAAGCTCAAAACGCAATCCTTTCAGTTATTTGCAAACCCCCTTTGCATTGGTCAATGGCTCAGAACTAGAACTGGAACTGAACTTCCAGGGATGGCCAACAGGTGGCGCTGTGTTCTGTGTGATTTACCTGAAACGGTGTAATCTACTCTTATGTTACAGGTAGAAACATGAGAGTAGACTACACCGTTTTCCTTGCATATTACTCCACCATAATATAGTGGTGTATGGTAAATCAAAAAAGTAATCAGTCCACGTGTGTAAACAAGTTAAATGAAGACGCATCAGTTGAATGACATGACCGCCAAGCCAGTTAGTTATCAGGAAGTATGTCATCGATTCCTTCTGATAACTGCCTCGTCGGAGATCTCCTTCAACAGTTGTTTTTGATGAGCGGCATTTGTCTGGGGGCAGAACACCTGGGTAGCCAGATGTTCCCATACTCAGAAGGAGGATTCTGTCCCGATGAAGAACTATCAGCTCTGAAATGCGCTTGCCCGATTGGACCAGTCTTCTGTACATTGAGAATCAAGGGGCCGCTTCATAAACCAGCTTACACACGTGGCCGGAATTATGCTTGGGCCACGATTTCATTGCCTGTGGTTTATTATTCTGTTTTAACGGGTTGCAGTCTGTGCACTACTGGGGGGCACCCAGTTGCTAGAAAAGCAGTTCCTTGTTGTACTGGTTACTCTTGACTTCCGCATTTGTGTATAGGTTTCCCGGGAGCACAAAATACACGTGTTTGTAAATTATAATATAACTTCTTTATGTGGAGTATTATGTCTAAACTACAGAAGGTGCAAGTCGGTATTGTTCCCACAAAAGACTGCCCAGAACACAAGCTTCCATAAAAAAATATTGGAAAGAGAAAATGATAGCACAGTTTACATGCAATGATTTTATTTAAATAACTATCTACTGACTTAATTGGAAAAGGGATTACAAAAGGGGGGTGGGGGGAGAATGTGATTGTAAAGCACACGAACTGAGAATGGGTTACGGGTTACCTGCTGCGGCGTGAGTATTTACGCCTATAAAGGATCTACATACTGACTACAACTTTACGTTCTTCATATGAGCTTTCGGGATACACACTTCACTGAGAAAAAACAATTAATGGCAGGGTTTGACATTAAGAATGAATGGGCAGGAGATAACACCAACTCCTGGGTGCTGGGCATTACCCAGTTGGCAGAAGCTACCACTGGAGACCCAGGAACGAATATACAGCGCACCACAAATCTGACTTCCACAAGAGAGGTAAACTTCAACCCTTTGCACATTATGTAGGTTACATTATGTTTAAATGTATACTATATGTGCCCTAATTCTTCTTTACTAACATTCCCAAATACTCAAAGTTAATGTCACATATGCATGCCTGTAAGTGACCAGTTGGACTGGGGAGCCAAAAGGTATCTCTTGGTAGCCCTTGGCTTCACGCTAACACTGGCTCTCCTTCGGTAAAAGCAGGAGCTGAATAGCTCCCAGCAATTTCGAACCATGAATGGTTAAGGCTGTGTTGAAGAGCTGGTCCAAATGTCTAACATTTAAGGCTCAATCTAGCAACAGAGATGCAGCCAAATATTACCAATATGTTCCTTTACTAATGAGCATTTCAATGCTTCCTTACACACTGTTATAAAGGATCCACACCGTATAATAAGGTGACGTCTTTACTCTTCGTAAATGAAGTAGTTTTGGTCAAAGCCCCAGCCACCTTTCTTACCAACCTTCCTTCAAATCAACCCTCTCCTTGGAATCTCTGTAGTCCAATGACATACCTCACTCCACTGCCACATCATACATCAACATCACCACCGATCCCAACATATACATAGAACACTTCTCCCTGCCTTTATCATCTGATTCCTCACATATAACTTGGTCTCCTTACCTTCAGCACTCTCCCCAAATCCACACCTGTCCACCTTCTATATGCATCACTCCCCTCATCACCTTTTCCACCCTTCCAGGATCAGAATATAACAAACCCCACCCCCCTTCCTACTCACCACACCTTTCCGGATCCTCAGCCAATCTACCACACAAACACACAGATCTCCTTCATCGGTCGTCTCTCTTTCGCTTTCCTAATTTCCCTTTCCTTTCTAGTACACAACTTCTCCCTCACATCCTTCATTACTACACTCGATACTCTTGCCATCCCCAACCACACAGGGCACACCACAGTATTTGATTTTCTTTGTCTCATCATCTCTAACGGATTTACACCTGTGGCCGCATACTGCATCATCCTGAGTGCACAAATCCTCTCACAGCTTCCTTTTTGCTCCGTCTACACTGAGAAACCTGAAGGTGTCTCACTTACTAGTCCCTGGGGATCTGTCATCCAGGTGGCCAGGACACAGCCACCGCTATTGGATCCAGGTCCTGAGGGTGGACTAGTGAGGGAGGATCACCTTGATGGGTGGTCCTCGGGGAGTGGAAGTGAGACACTGCACTGACAGGTGAGATGCGGTATCCCCCTTCTTATATCTTTACCCCATCCTACCCCGTAGGATACTCAAACACTCTACCTCCCTCCCCCTTTCTGACACAAACACTTTCACCCATCGCGAGAGACGACACAAACACCAAAGCCATGTACCTGACGTGTCCCAACGCCAGTGTCAGGCAAAGTCGGGCAATTGGCCAGAATCACACACACATGACGGCCCTTTCCCTTCCCCACAGGGATAAAAGGTGAACTACGAGAGCACACTATGAGCAAGGCAGACCGCACAACGAGAAAGCTAACTCAGCACGGCAGTTCAAGAGGAGGAGGAAGACGGCACGGACGGAGAGGGTGACAAGGAGAGAAGCGACCTTGCCCTTTCCGAGCCAAGCCTGTGAAACCTCGACAGAAGGAATCATAAGCCAGCGTGTGTTTAGTTTATAGTTTAGTTTATTGATTTATAATGCGCGCCTCACCCAGAGGTATCTGGGCGCAGTACAAGATAATGCAGTTTCTTAGTTACACATAGTAGAAGAAGGTAGAAACAGGGTGTTTAACATATATACATATATAGATACAGGTTATTCACAGTGTGTTGCAGCAGATGTCAACAGTACACCAGGGCTTTCTTCGCTGATAACCAAGCTGAGGGGAGACGCTTGCCCTCATAGTACCGGCCTTGAATCCAAAGAAAAGAAAAGCCGAGCGCTTCATCACAGCCGGTGGTTCGAGGGGGGAACCGATAAGAAACCGAACTGTGTTGAACAAAAGTAGCAAGCGGCTATGAAAGGGGAAAGCCAGCTATAGAAGAGTCAAGCACCACATGGGTCCTCACTCAGGAAACCCTGGACGATGACCCTGTTGTTGAAACTACCGTTACCAGAAGGCCTTGGGAGAAAGGTGAGTAAGGGGTCAAAGTGGTCATACAGGGGTCTAGTAAAATCTTCTTTACAGTCGAAGGCCTTTGAGCAACAAATGATTGTGAAGCTAAGGGAATTAAATCCTGTATTGTAAAGTTGGCAAGAGTGAACCCGATGGAGGGATGCCGATAAAGAAGGGACGAAGCCAAAAGTCCCGATAAACGGTGTGTTGACAGGAGTGAACCAGACAGTGGGATGTCCACAGTGAACTGCATAAAAAGCCATTAAGATTTGTGAAATAGATGTCACAGATGAGATTGTGTTGAAAGCCATAGTGAACCCGGAAGAGGGAGGCTAACAATCGAAAAGGGTTTAAGCCCAGAAGAGGGGGATCCAGGGGTGAAGAGGTATCATGCAAACACAAGCAGAGAAGAACTTTGGACTTTTTGTTAACCTTTTGTTTAATTTTTTGGAGCCCATCAGACCCTCGGAGCGAGAAGCTTGAATATCGAAGGGCCTGATATTGCTAAGAACTTCTTGTGGATCTAAGCCCGGAAGAGGGGGATCCGTGGTTGAAAAGACATCATCCAACGTACAAGCAGAAAGGAACTTTTGTTTATTATTTTGTTGAAGTCATCAGGCCCTCAGAGACAAGAGACTTTTTGTAGAAAAGAGACTTAACCACAGAAGGCCCTGATAATCTGAGAAGGGAACTGTTAGCTTGTGCTGGGAAAGCTTGAGAGTGTGCTGTGCTCCAGAGTCGCTCAAAACGTGGGGAAGGGAGACTTGACAACTGCATCCTGGCTTATTATTTGTAAACACTTCTTCTTTACCTGTAAACCTTATCCCACACTCTTCGTTTGTATTTAGCGTAAGGACTGGCAATAAGTTTTTCTTAGTATAGGCCCTTTTATGTGACAAGAAGCCACTAGGACTGCCTCATTATTTGATGGTCGTAGCTTGCTCCCATCTTAGATTTAGGCTTGGATTAGGTGTTTTTCCAATCCGCATATACAGTTTAACGAACACCTTTGAACTGTGATCACTTGTGTCTGTCTTTACTATTGCCACCATGAGTTCATTACAAAGCACAGCATCCATAGTACCCCTATTCACCCTCTCGAGCACAACGTTACATTCCGGATGATAAAGAGCGGTTCTTTTGTGTGCCACTCCAGTCCTCCTTAAGTATTTCTCCATCACATTCCCCACAAATTGTCTCCTATTATCTTTCAAGATACTTCTCAAATACCCTTCTATCTCATATACCTCCTCCAAAAACTCATCCACAATCGCAGTACCTGAACTTCTTGCAACCTTGAATTCCATCCACTTAGAGAGCATATCCATTAACACAAAGACAAATCGGTCACGTGATCCGCCAATGTCGACAGGAAACAAAAAGCCCATGGCCAGCTCATTCCACACCCCTTTAGGAACCTCTTGTTCCACCAACGGTTGTGCACACACCTTCAGCCCTCTACCAGCTGTTTCGCATTCCACACAACTTCCCAATCTCTTCTCCATAACTGTATCAAACATTGGCCACCAATAATCCTTTCTTAGCACTGCCTTAGCCCTCAGAATGTGCAATACCTACCAATTTATTCCTCAAACTTCCAGGAACAACCACTCTGTCCCACATATACAAAATCCCATTTTCCACGCTCAGTTCATCTCTGACTTCACACAATGCCCTCTATGCGCCTCAACCTCAATTTCTGCGGCCATCCATTTTCCACTCCCTGTATGGCACACATAATATCTCTATTCTCCTTTACTGCATTCTCCCACCCCATGCGTTACACAGATTTGGTCCATCCATTCTACTTCCATCGAACCATCACTACCACCTAGAGGTGATAAGTGATCCGCCAATACATTATCGCGATCTGGAATTACTTCCATCTTATACGCATGATTTTGCATTCTTGCCACCCAACCTGTAACTCTTTGTGATATCTTATCCAATGATATCCTTTAATGGCTTGTGATCCATTCTTAGTATGAACTCAGTACCCCAAACAATGTTTTTAAACCTCTCCACAGCCCAATCAAACGCAAGTGCCTCCTTTTCCAACGCAGAATATCTCGTTTCTGGTCCTCTTAACACACACAGTGCATGAGTAATCACCTTCATCTCACCCGACATTTCCTCTTGTGACAAAACCGCTCCTATCCCTATGTAGCTTGCATCCACCATGATTAAGGCTCTTTTTGCTTGTGTGAAATTGGCTCAATGCCTTTGCCATGCCAATTTCTGCCTTTATTCTCCCTCACACTTATTACTGCAAACAAATTCTTCACCTCACCCCAATAATTTGCGCATTGCGCTTACCTTGTCTGTAAAGTTCTCAACACATTTATGGTAAAACTCAATCATACCCAAAAAAGAACATAGTTCCCCCTTTGTTTTTGGCAACTCACCACTGCCTGATATATCATGTCCCAAATAGTCTGCTGAATTTGTCCATAATATTCACTTATCCTTCATGAACGTCACACCTCTCCTCTCTAAATATCGCATCATGTTCTCCTTCAGTATCTCCATATATCAATATACTATCCTGGAAGCTGTGCACTCCTTTGATATCTCTAAAAAATGTATAGATAGCCTTCTGGAATTCCGATGATGCTGGTACTACACCAAATTGCATCCTGTGGAACTGGAATACGCCCTCATGTGATATGAGCGCAGTCAACTTTCTCGAGTTGGGCTCCAACTAAATCAGGTGGAGTCGAACAAAAACTATAAAAGGCTAGCAAGATCTTCTTCCTGAAAATGTCTGGCTGTTAGCGATGTTGTAGACACTTTTGCCAGCTAAAATCCAAAGGTAAGACAAACAATCAAAGATTCTTGAGCAGGATTTATATTACGTTTCAATTATCTTCTCCTATTGATGCAATCATGTTTATAATAAAATACATTAAGAATGGGATGATTTGATATTTTACAAAATTGAAATGAACATATTGATGCAGCGATTTCATTTTGGCCTTTGCTACAACGAAACAGAATAGACACTGAGGGTCATTTTCCAAGTCCAATAAGTGAACAATGTGTAAAGTTAGGCATTACACATTAAGCCGTCTTAACACATTATTAAGAAAACAGGGGATTTTCTATAATTCTGCAGGCAGAGTGGGGGCATAGAAAGGGCTGAACATATCCACTGTGCAAAAAACCTTTGTTTTAACACCAGCATGTCATTTTCATTCTCCCCTTAGACCAATGGATTCCTATGGAATCCACCTGAATGTACAATCTGTTAAAAGCAGGCAGATTCCATGGCAATCCATTATAAATCCCTCTCGCAAAGATTAAATGCTGGTGGGATTTTCACTTTTTACAAAGCTGAGCAGAAAAGTCAAGAGTAAAGGTGAATTTGTCTTTGTTTTACACTTTACATTTCCACTCTGATAGGGACAAGTAGAAAATTGAACAGAGGGGATCTCGGACGTCAGTGCAAAAATACATTCTCCGCTCCAGTGCAATTTCTTTTTTAATTACCCCCCCCACTGTGATTACACTACCCTATGTATGGTTGTTGGAATACCCATAACTATTTTGCTGCAAAATACTGGTTGGTTACCCTATGCAGGGCCACCACTCCCAAGTGCATAGAAAATGGCTTACTCCTGGAATTAAGGACTACAAATTACAGACTGGACTATCAGATTAACTAATTCATTAATTTTTTTATTTCATCTTGCAACACATTTAGTGAAAGACTCCTGCTTTACTGATTACATCATTACATTTAAGTGACTAAATGTGTGATCTGTAGCCTGTTCGCGGTCCGGAGGCCACGCCCTCTAAAGGTCAACATACGGAAGGCCGGAATCAGAAGGCCGCCTCTCGAACATAGGTCTGTATGGGGGGGAGGCCTAGACGGAAGCCGGAAGGGTGGTGCCGGCAGCTGCCGTAGCAGATCAGGTAAGTGTGGTAGGAGCGTATGGGGTGGGCAAGTATGCGGTGGGGACCGTGCAGCAGAGTATCTACACAAATCTACAAATTCTGCTTGTTGTTAGCAGCCAATGGAATTTAGCTGTTAGAAGTGGTAAATAAAAAAACCCATTAGGTGATATGAACATATCCTTTTTTCCTTCAGTATAGTTGTGTAATCCTCAAATAGGCAGCAGCTATGTCAACTTTTTGTCCTGCTCTTGAAAATGACAAAATGCTGTTGACCAAACGAATAACCACAAAAGCCACCTCTACTTTAGGCCAAATGGGACACTGATATAGGCCTCCTTGACTCGGAAGAGTGGATCATAGCATTGATGTTTCTACATGAGGTGGCAATATCCCCTAGGCTACCTCTGATCCAACTACAAATCCTACATAGAATTTACTATTCTTGCACAATGATGTTCCAGTGCAGCCGAGCGAGACACCCACGCTGTTGGCGGTGTAGAAATATGGAAGGGACTTTTTCCCATAGAATTTGGGAATGCCCCCAGATACGTCCGTTCTGGCAATCGACTCTGGAAAGACTAGCGATGGTGATGGGCTGGGATGTACCCGACGATGTGAAGTTGCTACTGTTGCAGGTCTGGGGTGAAACATCCTTTTTTTTTTTTTTTCAAAGTATTTTATTAGTTTCGTGGTAAGGTGAAACAATACAAACTCGTGAATTAAACAAGTGAAGAAGAAGGAAAGAAAGAATGAGATGGGGAGAAAAAGAAAACAAAAGGAAACTTATCTTAAACAACGATAGTCTTCGTGTGATGTGGTAAGTGAAGTTCGTGATGGTGGTTCAGTCCAGAGTGTGGCTTCTCAGGAAGTGGAGGGGAACAGCTGCAGGAGGCATATACTTTGTGATGGTGGGAGCCTGTTACTGTGAACCGCAACAAGTGTTCAAGGGGGCTTATGGTCCGCATTGAAGAGCATGTTCGTCAGAAGGGCCCTCCAGGCGACCAGGGAGCCGCTTGTAGCTTCTCCGCTGGATGTAGTTCCTTCCTGCCAGGCTCTGGTCTCTGCAGCCGTCCACCTCGCCATTTCGTTTAACCAGCGCTCATGTCTGGGGCCCGCTGGTGTCTTCCAAGCCATCGCTATGGTCCTTTTGACAAGTATACATGAAATGTCCATTAGTTTCACGAGGTGTTTGAATTTGCTCGGTCTGGGGTATGTACCCAATAGGCACTCTCCTGGTGACCATTCGTATCGCTCCATGCCGGCGTCTCTGCAGGATTGCTTGGCTTTCGACCAGAGTGTCGTCACTTTGGTGCAGGACCAGAACATGTGGATCATGTCTGCCCTGTCGTTCCCGCACCATGGGCACACCGGTGGGACCTTCGCGTTGAACGAAGCAACTCTGTGGGGGGTCATGTAAGTTCGATATAGGACGTTCAGCTGTATCTGGCCAAATCTGGAATTTCTCGACACTTTCTTGGGGAATATTAGTGCTCTTTCCCATTCTTTATCAGTGAGCGGGGCTGCGAGGTCTGCTTCCCATTTTGCCCTCAGTGTCGGTCCCTTAGGGTTAGGTTTGTCGATGAGCCTGTTGTATAACCTGGAGACAGGTCTCCATCCATCAGAGAGGTCGTACATTTCTTGTAGTAGAGGGTCCGAGATTGGTTCCTCTGGCCAGGTGGGCCACTGATTCTTGGCGGTACGTTTGAGCCTATGGTACCAAAGGAACTGGCCTTTGGGTAGCCCTTCGATTTCTTGGATCGATTCGAAGTCCCTGAACAGTCCATCTTCAAACATATCTCCCCATGTGTATATCGCGGCTTCTTCCCACCTCCTTGCTATGGGGAGGTCTGCCTCCTTCTTGCACACATCTGCCATTATGGGATGGTCCGGAGAGTATGGGTGTTGCACCTTCCTGATGTGGCAAGTCCTGGTCCATATCTGTCTGCCAAGCTCGACAACCATGGGGGTTTCCGGAGAGCGGCAGATGGGAACCCATAGGATTTCCTTGGGAGTTAAGTTGGTGTGGTGTTGCTTCAGTAGCCCCAGTTCGGCTGAAGATTCGTCTGACAGCCATCTCGTGATGTGACTGAGCTGGGCGGCCAAGTAGTAGAACTGAAGATCTGGTAGTTTTATTCCACCTTCTCTGTGTGGGAGGGTCAGAGTGGCCAGTGACAGCTTATGCCTGTGAGGACCCCATATAAAGTCCTTGATAATAGCTTCCAGTTTCCTGAAGAAAGGGGGCCGTATGTAATGGCAAATATTCACAAAGAAGTATAAGAAGCGAGGGAGGATTATCATTTTGACGATCGCCGCTCTTCCCACCATCGCCAGTGGGAGTTTGGACCAGAATTTTATGGACCGTCGGAGGTTGGTGACGGCTGCTTCTGTGTTGTGCTCATGTGTGAGCTGTGGGGTGTGGCCGAGATTAATCCCCAGGTATCTGAACTTCTCGGGTTGCCATTTTATCCCTATGTTCGGAAGGTCCTCCGCTGAGACGTCTCTCAATCCGGCCAGGGGGAATGCTGAGGATTTGCGTCTACTAAATTGGATTCCGGAGTATCTCGCGTAGTTGTCGAGTACCTCCAGTGCCGTCGGTGCATTGAGCTCTGGGTCTGTTAGGTACAGGAGAACATCATCAGCGTACAATGATATTATGTTATGAACGTTGCCCACCTTGATGCCGGCGTCAAAGAGTTGCTGACGAAAGTATAAAGCAATCGGTTCCAGTCCCAGTATGTACAGCATGGGCGAGAGTGGGCATCCTTGTCTCGTGCCCCTCTGTATTTTCCAAGGTTCTGAAATTGTTCCGCCTGTCTTGACCCTGGCCACTGGGGAGTTGTAGAGAACCTGGACCCATCTGATGAAACCATTTCCGAAGCCAAAAGCCCGCAGGGCCTCCACCAGCCACTCCCAGTAGATGGAGTCAAAGGCCTTAATGGCGTCAAGTGACAGTATCGCTAGATCTTCCTCCGAGTCATGAGTTTCGGCCATGATGTGTTGAAGCCTCCTCAAATTGGCTGTGGTGTTGCGACCTGGGACAAATCCGTTCTGATCCTCATGGATTATGGACCCTAGCACTTTAGCAAGTCTGCTGGCCAGTATTGAGGTGAGGATCTTGCTATCATAATTGAGCATGGCCAGGGGTCGGTATGAGTCGCAGTCAGTAGGTGGTTTGTGGGGCTTGAGCATGGGGATGATTATAGTTTCTCTCATGGTGTTGGGGAGGATCCCGTTTGTGTAAGCTTCCTGATAGACTTCGTGTAGGATGGGGGTGAGGATGGGTTCGTATGCTTTATAGAATTCCGGCGTGAGTCCGTCGCTACCTGGGGTCTTGGAGGTGGCGAGCGACTTGATGGCCCATCTTACATCGTCGGGAGTAATGTCCATGTCTAGTTCAGTTCTCTGTTCGCTGGATATTTGGGGCATATCGATCTCATCCAGGGTGTCTGTTATTTCGGTGGTGGGGATCCGGGCTTCATGAGCATATAGTTTTGAGTAGAACTCGGCAAATGCTTTGTTGATCCCCATCTGTGTCCTGTGGGATGCACCATCTGCATCTATTATTTCTGTTGGCAAGTGTTTAGGGTGCTCTCTTCTGCATAACCAGGCCAACAGCTTACCTGGTTTGTCTGATTCCCTGTGGGATCGAGCGGTGTATGTAGCGAAGTCAAATTTTTCCAGCCTGTCCCAGGAGAGCTGGCATTTTTCTCGGGCCGCTTTCAGTTCCGTTTCGACTCCTGGGGAGGTGTCAAGAGTGGACTCCAGGCGGGTGATCTCTGATTCTTGGGCCTCAAGTGATGTCTTTAGTTGTCTGCGGATGCCTCCAGCTCTAGATATGATTTCTCCTCTGGTGACCACCTTCATGGCTTCCCACAGTGTGCTCCAAGTGGAGACGGATCCTTTATTGATATCGACGTACTCCTCTAGCCTCTCGGCAAGGTCCTCTCTGAACTGTGGGTCCTCTAGTGTCGCGGAAGGCATTCTCCACATGGGAATCGGGGGTCTGGGTCCTCTCTGCCTCCATTGCATGATTAACGGGGAGTGATCAGAAATAGATCTCCCCAGATACTCTGTGGTTATCGCCAGCGGGGCTTCGTCACGATCAATAAACAAGTAATCTATCCTTGTGTGGACGTTGTGTGGGGCTGAGTAATGGGAATAACTCCTATCGGCTGGGTGCTGTATCCTCCAGATGTCCACTAGGTTGAGTTGGTCTAGTGTTTCTGCCAAGGCACGGGTTGCAGGGTTGCTAGATTGGGGGGGAGGAAGCGATCTGTCCATAGTTGTGTCCATAACACAGTTAAAGTCTCCTCCCCACAGGAAGGTTTGGCCTCGGTGGTGTGCCAGCTTGGAGCTCAGTGTGCTGAGGTACGACGGGATTCCATGTTGCGGGAAATATGTGTTAGCTAAGCAGATCGGGGTCTGCTCTATAGTTCCCCACATTATTACATATCTGCCGTCCCTGTCAGATTCGCATCCATGTAATTGGAAGGGCACATTAGGGTTTATCCATATTAACACACCCCTTGCGTATTTGGAATATGGGGATCCTCTCACAGTTCCTTCCCATCGGTCTGCCAGTTTAGACAGAGCGTCCTCGGTGAGATGTGTCTCCTGTAACATCGCTATCGAGACTTTCTTCCTCCTGAGGTAGGACTGTATGCGGTTCCTCCTGAGGTACGAGCCCATTCCCCTTACGTTCCACGTCATAACATTGAGTTGTGATGCCATTGGTGTGGTGTTCTGAGTTTGGCGTGGGGGGCAGCCGCGGCGGCCCAGTGTGGCATCAGAGCGTGATTGATAAGTTGTAAGTGATAGGCCTCTGGTTCATCAATTTTTGAAGCGTATCTTGTGGCCATCACGGTATTTTCAAGCATCAGTGGAACGAAGACTATGGTACTAACTGAACTGATAACATAACTCAAACTGGTGCGCCCAGCGACTACAACTATGTCGCGGTGCTCAGGCGCTCTCGCGCCGTCTGTGCCCATCCGGGAGTCGGGCGCGAGTTGGGTCGGGCAGAAACTCGCCCGGTTGGTTCTTTCGCTGGGGGCGGGGTTGCTGCGAGGCGGCGAGGCCAAACGAGGGTCGTTTCCATGTGATATACTGTTAATTGAGTTACCTGCTTGGGTCCGGCTGTTTATGCTTCATGTGTGGGTGGTGTGGGGGGTCCCTGGGGTCCAGCCCTGCTCCCCCAGGGTTCAGTCTTCCCCACCTGGGTTATCTGCACCGTCGGCAAGGTTATTGTCTTCTAGCCACATGTTGGCCGCTTCTGGATTTTCGAGAAAGATTGCTCGCCCTTTGTGGATAACTTTCAGGCGGGACGGGTACAGCAGTCTATATTTAAGGTTCAGTTGGCGAAGCCTCGCTTTGACCGGAACAAACGAGTTCCTCTCCCTTTGTACTTTCTGGGTGTAGTCCGGGTATATGGAAATCTTAGCTTCGCCCCGTGTGATAGGGCCTGTTTCCCTGGAATATCTTAATATGGTTTCCCTGTCCTGGAAATTTAGTATCTTGGCTATAATTGGCCGTGGGTGTGATCCAGGGGGGGGTCGTTTCTGTAGGGACCTGTGGGCCCTCTCCACCGAAAATCCCTGAGTCAATTTGCCGGCCCCAATTTCCTGTAGCAGCAGGGTTTCAACATAGGACGTGGTATTTAGGCCTTCATTCCCCTCCGGGATACCTAAGATTCTGATGTTCCCTCGTCTGGCCCGGCCCTCGGCCTCCTCCGCCCTTTCTTCTAGGAATGTGACCTTCCTTTTCAGGTCCGAAACTTCAGATTGTAGGGTCGCCGCGGCCGCGGACCCCGCCTCTGTGGTTTTCTCCATGGCCGTCACCCTTTCCGTTAAGTTGCGGGCATCTTGGCGAATGAGTTGTATGTCTATTTTAAACTCGTCTATCTTGGAGTCGATGTGGGTCTTTAATGAGGCAATAGCATCCATTATCTGGGAGTGGTTATCTTTGGGGTCCGTCTCTTGTGAGCGAATGGTTTCGGTGGAGCTGGCCCTGGCTTGGGTGGGAGTCTTCGCCCTGGCTGAGACAAAGGAGTCCATGGTGGCGGCCCTGGTTTTATTTTTGGCGGCCATGTTGGGGACGTAATAGTGGTTGCCCCGAAGTCTTGAGTCTGGAGGGGTGAAGTTCGGGGCCGCTCTCTTGTGTAGCCCGGAGCGGTGTTCTAGGGTGGGTTGTGCCCTGGGAAGTTGTTGTTTCAGTAGTTGGAGGCTGTCCAGGGCGCATGAGGTGGGGCGCTCCTCCGTACTTCCAGGTGCTCTATCCGCTATCCTAGCACCTGCGTCGCTGTCCCTGGGCTTAGGGGTGATAGTGTTGGGGCGCTTAGGGTAGAAGTTGTCCCCTCTTGGTGAGGGAGTCCTGCTGGGCCGCCCGACCACGGGGACAATGCAGGCTGTGGTTGGGGAGGGTAGTTGGGGCCGTACTCACAGTTGCTCCTTGGCTCGGCGCACCGTCACGGCTTTCCGGGTCGTTTCCGATTTCCAGGCCTGGTCAAAGTAACGGGCCACAGTGGCCCAGCGCCCCAGCAGCTCCTCCGGCTCAGCCACCGAGCGGTGGCCTCCCTGCAGTTGAATGTAGGCTCAGGAGGGGGAAGGCCGGAGTTGTCCCCCCCTGGTGGAGGAGTCCAGTTGGGCGGCCCGGCTGCATGGACGATGCAGGCTGTGGTTGGGGAGTGCAGCCGGGGCTGTGCTCACGATTGCTCCGTGGGTTGGCGCTTCGTCGCGGCCCTCCGGGCCATTCCTGATTCCGGGACACCGGGCGAAGCAACGGGCCACAGCGGCCCAGTGCCCCAGCAGCTCCTCCGGACCGGCCACCCGGCAGCGGCCTCCCTGCAGAAGATTGTAGGCCCAGTAGGGGGAGGCCGATGGTGTCGCCGCGTGCTCCTGACCCCGGAGCACGCGGCGTGTTCGTTTTCGGCTGGGTCTCCGGTAGAGGGGAGAAAGTTGGAGGCAGGTGAGCTCCCCACCGCCGTCTCCAAAATGCAGTTTGTGCCTCGGTGGAGCTCCGGAAATAGGGCAACTCCGGCACGTAGTGTCGACCGGGGCCTTCCGAAGTGGTGGTAGGGGAGTAGGGCGAGGATCGGGTGCCAGCCGCGGTCAGGTGTTGGGATGGGGGCCGCTCCGCTGTGATGCTCCTCCGCGGTGTTCCCCGCCTGGATGTGCTGGCGGGGGTGCTATGCGGAGGCTTCGCTAGACTCCGTGAGCCGCCATCTTGGATCCAGGCGCGGCGGGGGGAGGGAGTGCGTTCGGTGATCAGCGCCGGCGTCTGGGGGGCCGGAAAGTCCGACCCCTCGAGGAGGATTTATGTGGGATCGCCTCACACACCGCTGCGTTCTATTCAGGGGGCTGCTAACCCGCTGAAGCCGGAGATAAATGATTCGGAAACGGCGTCTCGGCCGGAGCTCGGCGAATCAGCCTCTGCTCGCCATCGACTCCAGGCCACGCCCCGGTGAAACATCCTTTACCCGGTATGAGAAACTCTCTCTCCAATGATGTTGGTAAACCTTAAAATTGCTATGTTGTGGGGAAGTGCGGAGACACCCAGCTATGGTAAATGGCCTTCAGATGTGGATATCTGCATGTTGCTTGACGAAAGAATCGATAACTCCGGAGGGTGTCCTGGAAAAATCCAGAAAATGTGGTATTAATGGAAAGATGCATGTTACATAATAATGTTAGTCCCTACAGTCAGGAGATGTGGTTGTGACGAATTAAGGGAATTCATCCCTTCAAGGGGACGCCCCCATCTGAGGCTAGGGAGGTGAGCCCGCTCTGCAATACCCTCCCTAGGAGTAGAGGCAAGTGGGACATCACCGAGAGAGACTCCCCCTTAGAGGACAAGGACTCTCGTTTCGACGAGGATCTCCCCAAAGATGGACGTATTATGTTATACATGGGATGTTTTAAAATACCAGAAACTGTGAAGTAGCAAGACTGGGACGAGGAAACTCATAACAGATGTTATATTATGGAAAAAGAACAGGGCCCCTTTAAATCAGAATTTCCAATCCACTGGGACGAGCAGCATGCACTCAGAGAGAGACGAGAGAGAGGAACGTCTACGCGAGGCTGGAAAGGTCCCGAACCTCGTAATACCTGGAGAAGACGGAAACTAGGAAGTCTGCCTTTTTTCAAACTGTTGCAGAGCGGGACACCAGAGCTATGGCAGACCCTAGGTATGAGGAACCAACAGGGCTGGAGCCCAGGAGCAGGTGGTGGCAAGACCACGACAGAGAACTTGTGGTGGATCACAGGTCCACAAACCATCGCCTATACCACTGCCATTAGAGGGTCACTGGGTGTCCGGTGGAGCAGCAAAGCACCTGAACACTGGGAGGATATAAGACAGCACGGGGAGGGAGACAGCAGAGAAGAGAAGGCGCCGGCGGTACAGGACGAGAGAGAAGGTCCCAGAGGCAGCGGGCTCCCGAAGATGTTCTCCTTTAAGAATGAAGGTAACAGGGAGAACGGGAAGCATTGGAGGCCACAGGGGAATTATTATACTGCACAAGCAACCAGTCTCAGTAGAAGATATGAAACAGAGTTAACCTGGAAGCAAATAAACTCAAAATGTTGTGAAAGAAGCGAAAGAGTAATTGAAAGGCTGAGTAATGACAGAGAAGAACAGTGGATAATAAAACCCTGTGAAAAGGGGAACACATTAAATATTCTGTACAAGAAGAATACCATAGCAAAGAGAAAGAAAGATATGAGCCAGAGTTAGAGAAACTAGGCAATTGAGACACACACAAGGTCAAGTAGGCCAAAACAAGCTGAACTGGAATCACTGTGGGAAACCTGAAGGTGTCTCTCTCTAGCTAGTCCAAGGGGATCTGTCATCCAGGTGGCCAGGACACGGCCATCGCTATTGGATCCAGTTACTGGGGGTGGACCAGTGAGGGAGGATCACCTGAAGGGGGGGTCCTCGAGGAGTGAGAGTGAGACACTGACGGGTGTGACGCGGTATCCCCCTTCCTTTGACACCTTTTCCCCCATCCTCTCACGTCGGATATTCAAAACCACTGCCCCACCCCTTTCCAACACAAACACTTTTGCACAACACAAAGGACAACGGACTAACACCAGAGCTGTTTACCTGACGTGTCCCAATACAAGGGTTATGCAAAGTCAGGCAATTAATCAGAATCACACACACCCGACGACCCTTTGCCTTCTTGACAGGGATAAAAGGTGGAGCCCGAGAGCACAGTACGAGCACGGCAGACAGCACAACGAGACTGCTAATCAGGCGCAGCAGTTCAAGAGAAGGAGAAATGCAACAGGACTCGAGACAGTGGCGACGAGAGAAGTGACATTGACGTTTTTGTCCCAGCCCCGCAGAATCTTCTACGAAGAAAGCCTTAGACTGCGGACAATAGTACAAGGGTCTTGCAGCAGATTTCAACGGTACACGGGGCAAGCCTACGTTGATAAGCAGGAGCCAGGGAAGCTCCCACGACTGTGGTACCGGCCTGATTCCAGATAAGCCAAAAAGCCAAGCGGTTCATCACAGCCGGTGAGTCGAGGGGAGAACCGATAAGAACCGGGCTGTGTTCATTGAGGATCGCAAAGTGGCAAGTTTTAACCAAGTTCAATGAACTATGAAAGAACTGTAAAAGTGTTAAGGGGAGACCAGCTGCAGAGGGAAACTGGCATCACGTGGGTGCTAACTCAAGTGACTCTGGTCGATCCCCATCTGAGCGAAACTACAGAAACCAAGAGGCCATAGGAGGGCCACCGAAATAGCTCAAAGTGATCATACTGAGGGTCAAGCAAAATCCCTGTACAATCGAAAGACTTTGATCTACAATCTGTGTAAGAGAAATGGAAATGAATCCCACAGTGAGAAAACAAGGGAAGCAAATCCCAAAAGGGGCAAAGTCTAAAGTCCCAAGAAACAGTTTGTGGACAGAAGTGAACCCAGCCGAGGGATGTCCACTGGAACGGTTTAAAAAGACATTAAGATTTGTGAAGAAGGAAAAGCCATACTAAACCCGACCAAGGGAGGCTTAGATCAAGAGGGGTCAGCGCCCAGAAGAGGAAGACCCAGGGGTGGAGAATCCTCACCCTAAGTGAAAAGAAGAAACAAACTTTCATTTGTTGAAGGAATCTTTGTTTTATTATTCTGAAGAAATCAGGTCCTTTTGGGCAAGAGCTTTTCAAGTGAAAGGAGAATTGGCCAACAACGGCCCTGATAGTTGAAAACTGAACTGTCATCTTGTGTTGGGAAAGCTCGAGAGTATGCTGTGCTCCACGATCCCACCTTAACCCGTGCTCAAAAACGTGGGAAGGGGAACCCAGGGTACCACACCCTGATGGATTATTTGTGAACACGTCTTGCTTTTCTTGAGAACTATGCCACACCCCTTTTTGTATTAGTTGTAAGGTTTGGCAATATGTTTCTCAGTATAGGCCCTTTTATTTGACACAACGCCACTAGGACTGCCTTAACTTTCATTTGATGGTTGACGCTTGCTCCCATCTTAGATTTAGGTTTAGATTAGGAGTTTTTTCAACCTGCATATAGCATTCATTGTTCAATAAACAGCCTTGAACTGTGATCACTTGTGTCTGTCTTACTTGTTGCCACCATGAGTTCATCACATTATCCAGGAGGGAAAGCCTACCAGAGCAATAATACAGTAACAGGAAACACTGAAATCAACAGCCAAGAATATAGATCTTATAAGAGATCCCCCAAAAGAGGGGAGAGAACTCAATAGCCCATCTGAAGAACTAAAGAGACTGATCCAAGAAGTCACAAGAGACTATTTGCAGATTATGTATTAAAGAGTATCCAATAGACTGGTACTAGGAGTACCCTCAGTAGAAGGGAGTCATTCTCCTGACCCAGGTTGGTTTTCATAGTGTTATGGTCGTTTTGGACAGTGAACTCATTTGTTGGACCTTCACGACTGACTAACGAGCACCTTAGTTAGTAACATAGGTGGGGACCACCTATAGTGATAGGGAAAGATAGACCTTTTAATTTTACTTTAATATAATATCGTACACCATGTCCTTAGAGAGTCCATGTTCTTCGTCTGACGTGCCACATGGGGCAGACCAACATTTTATATGGGGTGTATATCATATTGACATTTTGGGAAATACATTGTAATGATTCGGGACTCTATATAAAATCAATAAATTGTATTATTAAAAAAAAGAAAATTATAAATTGCGTCAGAACTTATGTGAACAAATAATTTTAAAAAAGGGTTAGATTTAATTGAACTAATTTTGGGGAGTACAAAGTAGAATTGAAGTTTAAAGAGAGAATACAACTCTCCTTTCCCATTTTCAGACAATGATCAATGGGCAGAGAGGAGAATATAACATCTGAAGCATGGATTCATGGTCATACGTTACATGATTTACAATTACACATTTTGCAATGCTCGGTACAAAAATATAAAACAGACTTGCAGCGTCAATCCCAAACATGTCAATTGCACTGCCAATTTCATGGTCACATATTTTGAACTCGTTTAAATTACTATACTAGAGAACATGCATGAAATTCCCCAAAGATTATACATTGTCATTACGCGATAAAGCAAATTATCACTTCAAGATCACTTTCCATAAAGCTCACAGGTAAATGCCTACTGTGGTACTTTATGAGGTAACCTATAGGACAACAGAATAGACACGTGGTGGGGAAGGTTGGACAGACAAAGCCCAGAAGAAATATATTTAAACTAATAGAGATAAAGGTGTACGCGTGAAGCCATCTACCAACAAGACTACAGCAAATACACAGTTTCAAGTGTGGATAAGAGCTAGAAGTCTAAGGCAAGTTTACAAGATCTGTCAAATTCATTCATGCATTTAAAATGTCCCTCGTTTTTAACAGAATTTTTTCTAGCGAGAGGCTAGGAGACTCCTTTCTGTAATTCAGTTTTCTGTAACCCACATGATTTTCCACACTTTTAGAATGAGTCATTTGGAAAGAATGAGTAACCTGAGCATAGACTCTCTTGGACCACAATTATGGGAAGAAGCGTTGGTCTTCAGGTGTTGGGTAATAGTGGAGGCTTTGAGACTCATTCCTGAACCAGGGAGGGGTTCTTCCCTATCAGTTAAGGACGTCTACGGTTGTTTTGCTCTGCTAGAGTCCCACAGAAGGTGAGTTAAGGTCTCCCCGATCTTTGCTGCAGGCCCATCGGCTCTCATCTTCTGCTGAACATAGCAGAAACATCTTTGCAGGAGTTTAGTATTTATGAATAAATATCTGGCGTTGAATGCATGTGAGGGATTGGTCTGCACAGGTAACTATTTGCCTACCAAGGTCCTCACTCGACAGCATTACAGATATTCTACAATCTGAATCTGAGGCCGCGTGTCAAACTAAACAAAGTGTAGAGTTGCTGATCTTCAGTTTCTCCAATACAGTAAACAAGGTGTCCTTTTCTAAAGGCATTTTGCATGGAGTCTTTCTGGAAAGGAGTTTCCTTTATTATACACTCAACTTATGCTTAAACTTTCAAAGTAAACTCAAAGCATAGGCTTAGTCTCTAACAAATGTTCCACTGAGGTTATACTCTTTTCAAGCTATGTCTTTTCAGCTAACCATTTTCATATGTATTTTAAATATTTTAACATCCAACATGCATGGTTTTGTGCCATTATCCTCACAGTTCTATGCAAGCATAGAGGGTGTCTTTCGTAGCTTTCGTAATCCTGTGCCCTATGAATATGCTCCAGTGAGCACACTGACTAGGTCTAGGGGAAATGGAGAGCCATACTCTATTTCCCTCCATGTGATTTAGCACCCTCTTAGGGGGCACTTGCTACTCAGGAGGCTGACAATGTGCGTTGTATTCAGTGGTACAAGTCTGCTTTCAATCTTGCCTGAGCAGTGCCCCTCACCCCCTTTCTTCCTCTGGTGTCAGTGCAGCTGCCTGCACAGCCATTAGCACCAGTGATGGCAACACACAGGTGCTAATGACTCTTGACTAAAGAAAATGAGATACTAAACCTGAACTGAGAGATCCCTGAAGCCACGTTGAAGTTGCAATGTCCCATTTCCTTGTTGATGATGTCATGGACTTCAAGATAGTATAGAGACTTTGGAAGTACCCCATGGCTGCAGGGAACCCTTAGTAAAGTTTTGATTTTAATTTTAATTTTTTCATAGGAGCCTTCAGCATTACATACAAGGTCGGCCTGAAGGCCTGGTTAAAGGAATGGTTCGGTCAACATTTTTTATTGCCCCTATGGGTCGGCCATGTGTTTTTAAGCCCAAGTCGCTCGATTTTAGAAAAATTTCCTATGGACCTTACCAGAGTTTTCGTCCATTAAACGCACGCGAAAACAGGCACCAGGGAGCTGCCATTTTGGGATAATCCTATCATTTCCCCCATCGCCCTGGCTGACCTGCTTTTGCGGCTATCATATCCCCCGCTCCTGAGCCTGTCATCAGCAGACGCGTACCGCCCATTTCACAACGCCAAAGCACGCCTCGTGTCAACATTCGCTGCGCTTCAGCTAATGACGTGTCGCCATGGAAATGGCAGGACGCCTCTTTCCTCAATAAGTATAAACAGACCGTTTCACAACACACAGCAGCAGATTTTCGATTCCATTCCTCTCTCTGTGTTACTTTGAGTATTCTGTGACTCGTTTCTGTGCTCTGGTCAGCTTCCTTGGTTGCTTGTAGCCCGTGTGGACAGATACCAGTACCACCGCTATCAATTATTTTAGTTTGTGCAACACACAATGGATACAATAATGCCCTACATGTACGAGCCCGAGTATACCGAGGAGGAACTACTGGAAAGGGAAACACGCGAAAACGATGGGGCTTCGGACAGCAGTTGGCAGGACGAATCAACGGATGAAGACACTGGACCTAGTCGCATGGACTGTGTTTCCACCTGGTGCACATGCAATCAGTGCGAGCTAATGCCGACCGAGGAGGAGAACTGCTGCTGCTGTGAAAACTCGGGATGTGTGGCCTACATTTCGGAAGGCGAGCCACGACTGCAATGCATCACCGAGCTGCCAGACTTCAGGGCAGCCTGCCTCACACGGTCCGTGTTGAGGATAATGATGGTGCTTATGCACGAACTTCGCGCAACTGTTCGGCCTCGTAATCCGAGTAACGAGTAAGTATACTCTGCTTGTCATGCCACTCCATTTCATGGTCTTCTACTATATCCTAAATCACATCTACATATCATTGTAACGCATGAAAGTCTTTCAATAGTGTGCAGTGTCTAGATAGCATTTGTCCGAGCAGAATGCCATTAGTTACAAGAATTGTTATTGACAACAAATGTTTATTAAACTTATCTTGGTCATTTAAAAACAGTTCGTTTCATTCCTTTTCACAGGTGGTACAGGCTGGTGGCCTATCGTTCCTTTACATGGTGGCTTCACGGGAGGCTTGGACACCGCGTTCGAAGAGTGATACCCGCCTGTGCCGTTCGTGCCATAAGGGAAACGTTCCCGAGTGACAGCGGTCAGTGCAGGGGATTTTCTCTCGCTGTGCTGCAACGTGAACTGTACAATGTGTAAACTTTTGTATTTTTGTGTCATCAAAATAAGCTACAAAATAAAACACCACATATATTTTAACAACGGTTGTTTTCGATTTTTTAAATCAATCAAGTGTGTCTCCATTCAAGGATGGACGTCAGACACCTGTGCTCGGAATGGGTGAAGTTCAGGTCGCTGTGAAGCGGGGTGGTCACTATCTAAGCTAGCATAATATATTATCAATAATGCATGCACTAAATAATACTTGTTCAAAGTCTTTCAGTTGGTTATGTCTCTATAAAAGTCACACATATATCAATACTATCAATGAACATTGGATTATACAGGCCTTAGGTCAAGGGTCTTGACCACTATAATACAGTGTTTGAAGTGTGGGTCTGTGCTCACAAGAATCTCTGATGTGGCATTTGTTATTGATAGGCAACGATATACTGCAGTAGGGGTCTAATGTTAGTTGGGGATCTGCTAGGTGGCCATCATGGCGTGGTCAGTGGTCTGGCACATGAAGAGAATACCTTGCAGGGACACAGGGTCAGAATGGCAGTAACTTTCCACTGGCGAGGGTGCATGGGCAAGGACACGTTTGTGGAGATGAACGAGCCGTGTGCTTGGTTCAGGCCGGTTCACATGCAGGACCGTGATCTCAGAGAGTGATGCGTTACATTTATTAGCTGTTGCAAATACCTCTTGAGTTTTCCAGTCAGAGTGGGAACGAGGCTGTGGGCCATGTGCTCTGCGCGCTGTACTATCGCAGTGAGGCCTGGTCACCAAAATGGAGTGGAAAGGGGGTACAAAAATGGATGCCCCGTGTCCTGCTCAGTGTTCCCATCTACGCAAATGTCATTAACATCACATAAAGGCAAGGGACGGGCGCAAACGGTCAAGGTGCCAAACAGCATGTACACTTCAAAAGGTATCCCACGCCCAGGGGCCATCGTTCACATGGCCTCCTCAGACCCCATGTCTCCAGGCAGGCCTCCCCTGAGGCAGGCTGCCCCCCTGCAATCCACATAATCCACATAATACCACGACATACACACGTCATTCATTCACAAACACACCCCTGTTTCTAATACTTTATAAACCACTTGATATGTCTCATGAGAACATCTTTGTGCTTTGCAAGTCAACTCCTGAACCTTCTACCTGAGAAGCACTGAGATCTATGCTAATCTGCTCGTCGCTGTGCTTCGAGCAAACTCGTCAGTGTGCTACCTGTGGCCATCTACCTGTTCTCCTGCAACATACTGCTCGGCCTGCTGAATCCAACTGTTTGTTGGTCAAGGTAAGGCCATGTATCCTAGTCATATTTCGGTCATTTTTACATTTCAATCTATTTGCTATTACAGTACACAATATAGCTATGGTCTTTGGTCTCATTGCTTTTGACTTGAGTTTCAATTGTTATGCTATCAATAGATCTATTTATTTTCATCTGTGTCAATTGCCATCGAATTGCTTCCTTCGGGGGTCCTATCTATAATGTAAGCATGGTTCCTTTTCGTGCAAGACAGAACATCCAAGGGACGAGTCACATGTTCAGAGTTTAGTCACATAATTTAAAAAATGTCTGTAACTTATGCAAATACTAAGCCGCACATGGTGAACTGGTATAGTTCCGGCGACCAAAACAAACCTTGCATTGAGCATGGTATGGTTCATTTACTTTTTTATTACATTTTTATTCATCAAGGTTTTATAATAATCTTAATATTTACTTTTCAGAATTTTAAACAATGCCTGCCTGTTCGATTAGCGGTTGCCCTTCGAAGACCCATGCTAACTCTGAAGGCACTACAATGCATGTGTTCCCGAAAACTGTTGATTGAATAAGAGAATGGGTCAGACATTGTGGATATCCACTGGATGAGCTGGAAAGTAGAGTCCAACAAGTCTTTGAAGACAAGAGTGGTGATCGATACTGCATCTGCAGCCGGCACTTTCCCTCGAACATGTACACCACATCTTGGGTAACAAAGAAGAATAAACGGCGATCGACACGAAAATTGCTCGCAAACGCTATTCCCACTCTACTCGTCCACAATCCGCCACTGGTGAGTCAAGTGTCCGTTTTTAGCTTTAGGCCTTGCGGTAGTGTGTAGGTAGCCGAATGGATTCATTGATATTTTAGGTGTTGTTTCCAATTTGTAATACTTTCGACATTGATATGAGTGTATAGCTTTTTGAATAATGACATTTATCAATATATTATTTTTAGATTTCATAACCCACAAACGAAATCTATATATGGGCACAGGGAACTGTGCTATATTGCGCATTACTCAAGTATTCTGTCTCCTTACATGGCAATTTTAAATATTGGCATTTCATTATCAAACAATAATTTACCTTTACAACTTCTTGACTATCCCTTGAATCTGAAGCAAGAACATTCTACTTCCGTCACATGCTCGCAGTTATCAACCACTTCTAGCGCGTATCAGGTAATCATACTTGGCTATTCCGCTACAGACTTGTTTTATGCATGTCAAGTAATAGTTTGTATGTATCGTGTGATTATTTTACCAATTGTTTGGTTAGTGCTTTCCAATCAATATACACCTTAGTTGTTGTCCCCTGGTGTTTGTTTTCAGTTATAATTAGTGTTATCCATACTAATGCAAGTACTGTCTTTCAGGGAGATGCTGAAGCGTCCACCACATTGACAACAGCCCTAGATGTTCTTCAGCAGCCTGAGGTATGGATACTGACAGCTCAACTGACCGTGATTATCAGGACTGGAACCCTTGTTGTTTGATTGTTCTACACCATGTTTCATTTGTGGTTAGCCGTTGATATGTACCTGTGCGGTCGACCCCAAGCGTGTGTTAGCCGTTGATATGTACCTGTGCGGTCGACCCCAAGCGTGTGTTGTGTTTTCAATATTGTAATCCTTACTAATGCAAACACTATGTTTCAGGCAGTTGTTGAATCGTCAACCCACGCACTTGATGCGGAGCCTGACATTCAAGTAATTCCGGTGGAAGCGGGACCATGCGGATACGAATCGGCGCAACAGCTTTCGGAAAGTGCGCACCACATTGACAACAGCCCTAGATATTCTTCAGCAGCATGAGGTATGGATACTGACAGCTCCATCGAGCGTGATCATATAACGTGATTCCATTTGCTATACTTTCTTCCCTATTAACGCAAGTACTGTGTTTAAGGGAGATGATGGAGCTTCCACTACAATCACAAGATCCCATTTAGATGATGCAGATGTAAAGAAATCGGAGAAATAAGTCGATTAAATCTGATCATTTTTAAATATTCCTTGATTCTTTTAGACAATGCAACATTTGTGGTTATCTCTTTATATCTACCTGTGCCGTCGACCCCAAGTGTGTGTTATGTTTACGATATTGAAAACCATACTAACGCAAGTGCTGTGGTTCAGGGAGTTGCTGATGCCTCCTCTTCAATGCAATCATTCATGGCAGTCCATGCATAGCCATAGGTATGGATACTGACCGCTCCATCGAACTAGGTCATCAGAGCTCGAATACTTGTCGTTTGATTGTTCTACACAATGTTTAAATCGTGTTTGGCTATTGAGATGTACATGTGTGTTCGTCCTCACGTGTGTTTTATGCTAACAATATTTTGATACACAGTAATGAAAATACTATGTTTCAGGGAGTCGATGGAGCCTCATTCCGTGCTGTCTATGCGGATACCGAAAATATGGTCGTTGCAGCGCAAGAGGAAGGGGAGACATGCAGATACGTATCGGAGCAACAGCGTGCAGATGTTGAAGGTCGAGTCAACAAAGTTGCAAAGAAAAGAAACAAAAATAAGGTAGTTACAAACAGTTCATAACTTTAGACTTTTTTTGTGCTGGGGACTATTTTATGTTTTTTTAAAGTCAATTGTACTATACTTCATCTTGTGTTTAAACTGAACATCCCTTTTCCAATCTGTCCTCTAGTTACCCGTGGGTCTACGAACTATACATACACAGACAGTGAAGCGAATGAGAGATGTTGCTTGCCAGACCATTTACACTATGGAGGCTATGGAGGAACTATTAATTCAGACGCGGCGTGTTGAGACTCGGGATGCTCATGTCCAATGTACAGAAAATGAAATGAATGTGTCCGGAGAATCCAGCAAAGTTGTATTGGACCATTGCTACAGTGCGACCGCACCACTGCAACAACATGATACTGGATGTATTGAAGATAGCTCTGAAGTAGTCGCAGATCAATTTGCACAATCTACACCCGCCAAAAAATTGCCACCAAAAAAGCTGTCAACATTGTTGTGTTCTCCCATCAATGTTCAAGTAGCAGATGTTGAAATGACAGAGAAAGAACCAGCGGCAGCATTCACTGACGCATCAGAACTTGATAGCAGCGATATTTATTTCAAATGTGGTGATATGTCCTCAACGTCACAGGCCGAAACAACTCTGACGCAGGATGACAGTCTAATGAAAGAGGACAAATACATAGTATTCGACAGTTGTTTGATGGATATTGTAAGTATGCTGAAATGTGGGCATTCCGTCAGAGGGAAAGTATGTGGGAAGCCATTGATTCATGTGACTCATCAAAAACAAGGCAGTAACGTCACAATACATGCCGCCTGTAGATTACATCATACGTTCTCATGGTCTGCACAACCGATGCTGGGGAAACTGCCAGCAGGCAATCTACTGTGTGCAGCTGCATCACTTTTTAGTGGCTCCAGTTTTAGAAAGTTAGAGGCTTTCTTTGTTTGTGGGACTACATTTCATTTAAAAAACACAGTACTACAAATACCAACATGATTATCTGTTTCCGACAATTAGTGATGCTTGGAAAATTGAACAATTGTCTCTAGCAAGTACATTCGAAGGCAAACGATTCAGGCTAGCCGGCGATGGACAGTGCGACAGCCCTGGATTTTCTGCCAAGTACTGCACCTACCACTTTCAGGACATGGATACTAAGAAAATTGTGAGTTTGGTGGTTGTGCAGGTAACACAATGTACATCCTCAGTGGCCACGGAGAAACTAGGATTTATAAAATCAGTGGAATATCTACAATCGAGGGGAATGCACATCGACCTTATAGCCACGGACAGACACGTTTCAATTGCCAAGGCAATGAGAGAGCAGTTCCCACATATTAAACATCAATTTGACGTATGGCATCTTGCTACATCAATCAATAAGAAAATCTCGGCTGCAGGGAAAAAAAAGGTTTGGAAAGTATTTCAGAGTGGTCCCAGTCTATCAGCAACCATCTTTGGTGGAGCTCCAAAACTTGTGAAGGGTCAGTGGAAATACTACTTGAAAAATGGCGGTCACTGATGCACCACTGTACCAACGTGCACCGCTGGTCAGAAAACCTACATTTCCACCAATGTGAGCATGGCCCTTTATCCCGAGTGGAGGCATGGAAGAAGAAGTGGTTGAATCCATCTTCACCGACACACAAAGCCATTGAGAAGATTGTTTTCGATTAGAAAAAGAGATTTGAGGGGACTGACAGAATTCTGTCACACAGGAGGTTTGGAGGTGTTCCACAATATGTGCCTAAAGTACAGGCCAAAGCGCTTGCATTTCAGCATACAGGGCATGAGACATAGACCCTACTTGCCATCTTGGCCCATAACGAGAATCTTGGCCATGAACAATCTAGGACTAAGGGTAATGTAAGGATGCCTCGCTACACTAAGGCCTTTTCAAAACGAAGTAAGCAATGGGTGATCAAACCAGTCTATGAGGAAATGGAGTTTGACTTTGTCAAAAGCCTTATTGTTGGTGCATTAGAGAAGCACAGACATGGAATTTTGAACGTTTCTGTGCAGAGCACTGATCCATTGCCACCCAACATTGCCACTGTGCCATGTCCACCCAAAGGAGAGCTAGTTGTGAAGTACAAATCCCGGTTTAAATAATTGTAATACGATTGTCTTTTTGTAAATCGATTTTATTGTACAGTGTGCATACAAAGTACGCTAACCCTAACCCCTACCTTCACCATCCTGGGTGCCCAACTACCTGGGTGTCATCTTTGAATTCTCTCTCTATTCACCTCATATTGCTGACCTTGTCTATATGTGTATGTATATATTTTTGTTGATGTAACTAATTTTCGCAATCTCTTATAAATGCTGGGCACTGTTAACCGAGGGGAGGCTTGCGTATTGCAAATAATAAAACAAACAAACAATAAATCTCACTTTCAACTCAACTCCTCGGGTACTTTATACTTTCCCTGACCTTCCCCAAAAAATTAAAAGTCTCAATAGTTATGGTTCTTTGGGGCTTCAAAGCTCGCAGACAACGAGGACAAAATTGGGGCCTTAGAACACGCCAAGCGAGCCGTTGCAGATGGGAGAGAAGCCAGTTCGCATTTGTACATTGAGGCGCACTACATAGATGTATTCGAAACTTCACTTTTACTACGGCTTTACTACGGGATGTTGCAAAGAAAGAATGTATGCTAATTTCTAGTGAAGGTCAGCGGCTTTGATTTTCAGCTCGCGCCCTGAAGAGGCCCACAACTCGCACTGGCAGTATAAGGTTCTATTGTTTTTTGACCTTGAGAGACAGGGACCATGCAGAAAGAACTTCATTTGAAGGGGGGTTGGGGGTGCAATAACGTTTGAGACAATAAGGCAGAAAATTCTTAAACTAGACCGAGTTTCATGTTAGTTCAGTATACGAAAAATCGTTGTCAAGAGCACAGTGGGATTTACGGACTGCATTACGCAGAGACACAATGGAAATTGCAAATATAATGTAAGTAACTCTTTAGACGCTTTTATACCGGATTGAAGAATTAATGAATGGATGCATGAATAAATGAATGAATGAAGAGCTTTGAAAAGGTTTGTGGGATCGTCCTTGTAGCGGGTACATGGGCATGCAGGTCCACATTCCACACGCATGTAGACAAAAAGTCTTTTCTCATTGTGTACCAACCTCGATTTATTTAGTTCGTTTTCGCATTGATTTTAGAGCCGAACATACTCCATTGCACTATCCTTGAAAGCAAATAGTTTCAGCTCGGCCGTAATAAATAAAATGAATAATATTAATAAAGATTGGCTGGCGAGACTAATTATAAATTTTATGTTTTCAAAATAGGTACATCCTTCCCTTTTGCCCCTGCCACCAGTTTCAGACACCGGCAGACGGTTTCTTCAGCCGCCAGCTGTAGCTTAATGTAAACAACTGCACCATTCTGATGATCTTATGGGACGATCGCCAAGGGCCCATATGCCCTTACGCGGTACTAGCGGCTAGAAGCAACATATCAACCTTTACGCTGGCCTAGTGCCTACTTGATGGAACAGCCTTGCGGTTCAACATGCGACAAAAGTGCCTCTTTGAACGAAAACCAACACCCTGTGTACCATAAAGGAACAGCGCGTGACTCATGATAACATTTTAAGGATTTGCGGATAGAGATAAAAGAAAATAAATGACTTTCGGAGTTCATATGGCAATTGCAGAATATTCTATAAACATTTAATGTCAAATAAATGTACTTTACCAAATTTACTGTGTTGCTGTTTGATGTTAAAGTACAGTTTCATATTCCGAATTGTGGCGCGCTGTGTTGTGAGTTGATCTGCGTTGGTTTCTGGGTTCTGTGTGAAGTCGCGTAGAAGACGCCTGGGCACGTTTGCCTACGCAGCACAGTAACGTCACGGAGAGAGGCGGGGAATATGAATGTTTTGATGTCAGGCTCAGGGGCGGGGGATATGATTTAGTGCCGCAAAAGCAAGTCAGCCAGGGCGATGGGGGAAATGATAGGATTATCACAAAATGGCAGCTCCCTGGTGCCTGTTTTCGCGTGCGTTTAATGGACGGAAACTCGGGTAAGGTCCATAGGAAATTTTTCTAAATTGGAGCGACTTAGGCTTAAAAACACATGGCCGACCCGTAGGGGCAATAAAAAATGTTGACCGAACCATTCCTTTAATATAGCCTCATTATAATTTTGGAATGTTTTGAAGCCATTGTAAACAATGGGTCAGCAGATGACCTTAACCACTTTTACAATATAGAAATCACTCTCCCATTCAGAGGTGTGCATTGCTAATAACAGGCCACAAGGGTTTCTGCCAGATGTGTAGGGCAAAGTCCCCTTCTTTTCTATTTTTATGGCGGGATGGCGAGGGAGCATGGCAGCCGGAATTGAAAACCACAGGCCAGCAGGTAAATCGGTGGGGAGTGGAGGGAAGCGGGTGCGTGGTGTCGTGGGAGCATAGGTTTTGTGGAGGGGCAGCACCCAGGAAAGAGCTGTAGGTGGCTGCGAGAATGCGGGCAGACACTGGCAGTTTGCATCTACATTTCCAGAAACCTGATTGGTTGAGCGCCCATCCCCAGGTGAGAATTTTTGATGTTTATAACCGAACATTTCACCTCAATGCTGACCACGAGGACTGAAATAGATTCTTTTTATAGTTTACGCCCTTAGGGCTAAGAATGTAGGAAGAATTCAATGATGGAGAACATCCACTCTATATTTTAATTCAAACAATTTCTTGAACCATTTGAAAAGATTGCTGTAATTGAATCCAAGGAGATTTCTTTCAGAGAATAACAGGTCTTATGTTCACTGACAAACTGAAGTCTTATAAAATCAATATCTAATGTAGTGAATTCCCAAAGAAACTTTAGTCCTTGCCCCTTCCCAGAGACATCTAGTTCCCATCATTCAGGGTTGAAACTAAACTGCAATTTTAAAGAGAGGACTGTGATTCAACAATGCACATCTAGATTCCAAAGCCCTTACCAACAAGTGTCTGCTATTATAATATACATCACAGCTCAACCAAAAGAAGATGGACAGAGCCTATTTATGTACAATGAAAACCTCCATCCAATGTGGTTGGCTCCACACGGAGATTCACAACAGCTCTAATATTTTGGCCTTCCTTTGGGGATTTTCCACCCTGTTTGTTCTTGGTTACCAACCCTTCAGACCTGTGAACCAGACTAACAATGCGCTTTGTTAGTGTCCCGCTATGGGCTGCTTCACTGCTTCTAAATATTCCACCCTTGGTCACTACTGTATAGCAGAGAGGGGTACACAAAAGAAAGAATGAACCCAAAAGTAGGGTCCAAATAGGCTTTACTTAAAGACAAAAAAAGCTCCTCTGTGACGCAAATGCAACAAAAAAAAGGCCCGGAACAGTGTTCACCTACACGCCTCTCAGGTCCAGGCTTAAGGGCTTCCCACACCCTTCTTCTGCTTTATATTTTAGTTCTGGATTGAAGGGGCGCTCATACCCGTCTCCTCTTCTATGTTTTAGTTTCAGATTTAAGGGTTTCCCGCAATCTTCTTCCGCCTTTTGACCATCTCGTAGTTGCAAGAGGTGCTTCTCCTGAATGTCCAGTTCAAGCCAAAATGTGTCTCCTTCCCCAAACTCCATAGATGGGTTGAAGAGGACTTTATCACCTCCCTGTCCAATGGCCATGATTGATCACCACCTAACAGGTTCAGAATCGCTGGGGGCTATTGTAGCATTTGAGAACCTGGTTAGGTTGATACCGACAACTTCCAGGAGTTCGTTTTCATTACTTATGCCAACTGGCCCCATACAAGCATACAATATGATATTAACTCTGTATGTTTGAGAATGTGTAAAACAGAGAATAAAGGACACCTCTCAAGGAAATCTAAGCATGATGGCTCATATAGAATTGAAGAAAGTGAACGTATGCCTCTTATGTGGAAGTTAGAGTTGTTCCACGTTATGTACTAGCTCCCCTTTCCTCATAGGTTGTGCTGGTCTACCGGGTGTTGCCCAATATACAGGAGCTGCTTTTAGCTCCTGCTCACCAATTGTTAATGTTGCTGCCTACACCCCTCTACTCCCGCTCGACATACCATATGCTTGTTCTTCCTCTCACCATCGGATCAACCCCTTCAGACCCAGATCTCGCCATTGATTTGGGCTAAGCATGCCCTCTCAAACTGTTTTGTTCTTGCAGGACTCCTGTACCTCTTGTTGTGCCCCTGACCCATTTGCCAACTCATGGCATTCCCCTCCTGATTGTCATAGGCCACCAGTTTGTGATATTCATCCTGCCATTCACCGTCTACCATCTCCTGATATTTACCACCTATCGCCTCCCGATGTTCACCTCCTAAAACCTTCTCCCCTCAAGTCTCCAACCACCCCCACTATGACAGTTTAAAATATAATGTTCTTTATTGACCCATATATCTGGTAACAGTTACTAAAAGATATTTCAAGTATCAGAATTGGCAATCAATCACACCCAGTCACTGAACCACACTTCTACGGCTGTATATGAAACATCAGGTGCCTCCAGTCACACTCTGCCTCCAACTTGCAGCATTCTCATACATGCTCCAGCACCCAACTAACTGTATGATTAAGATACAATTAAATGGCTTCAGCCAGAGGTCTGCAACCTTTGGCTTTCCAGATGTTTTGGACTACTACTCCCATCTGCCCTAGCCAACATAGTCGATGGTGAGGGATCATGGGAGTTGGAGTCAAAAACATCTGGAAAGCTACAGGTTGCAGCACCTGGCCTAGGCTGTTCCCTCCTCTCTACAAATGCAAGACTAGGGCACATCCTAAGAATTTCCTGAACTAGGAAAGGATGGCAAAGTCTACAGTGCAGGACCTTGGACTGCTGCACACCCTCACTGCCAACTTGCACTCATAACACAACTTTCAAGATCTTCGGAAATGTTTTAAAACTCACCTCTTCTAATCCCTGCGCGTAGCCCGCTATCTTGTCCAAGGAGTGCCCAGAAGCGACAGTGATTGAGTTTTCAGCATTATGCTATACAAGTCCCATCTCTCATTTAATATTAAACAAGGCTCACAGTAGAAAACCTGATTCTTCAGCAATTCATGGCACATATTACCACATACAATTATCACAAAACTAGGTCAGCTTTACCTTATAAGCCACACTGTTCGAAGAATCAACGATGATGAAGAGAGGTTTTCGTGTGAAAGGGTAGAGATCTCCTGGATGAAGACTGTCAAAAGAATACATGACGATTCAGGAATACTTAAAAGAAATATGTGTAAAATAGGTTATTCTAAAGTCCAAGTTTTTAGTCTAACTACTGGAAAGCCAGTAGCGGTATCCTGTGGAACATTCTCCCCAACCCCCAGATAAGATCATTATGTTCAACCTTCTGCAGGAGCCCACAGACCACATGGTGAACTCTTGCAATCGGGCAGACCCCATGGATCAGACATCCGCTTGTTGCTGTGGAGCAAGCCACAAGGTTCAGCATGCCCAATCAAACCCCAGCTGTGGTGCAGGATCCTGCGAATAATCAGATCTATCCTCTCACGTAGGGCACAACCCTAGGTGTCACCATGTCCAATCAAACCCCTGCTATGGCGCGTGATCCTGCGAATAATCAGATCTATTCCCTGATGCGGTGCACAACCCCATAGTTCATCATGCCCAATCAAACCCCTAGTGTGGTGCAGGATCCCGCAAAGAATCGTATCTATTCCCTGATATGTTGCACAACCCCGTGTTTCATCATGGGCAGTCAAACCCTTGCTATGGTGTACGTTCCCATGAAACATCAGATATACTCCCCGATGTGATGCACAACCCTGCAGCCCAATTCCATGCTGAGATGGTAGGCCCCATGGCCCATTGCGTTCCATCACCCGCTTCAGTGCACGACCCATGAACTATCAGATAGAGCTTGGGCACCATGGGCAATTATGCCCAACCAACCCCCTGATGCAGTGCAGGGTGCCATGAATCAGACAGTCTGCACCCATTCTCTGGCACTCAACCCATGTCCAAACACTTGCCATAGTGCGCAACTGCATGCATCACCATGTCCAATCCCCACACCGTGGTGCACAACGCCATGGATCATGACAGTTTCCCTGCTGTGGTGGAGGGCCCCAGGGGCCATTGTGTGTAACCCCCTGCTGTGGTGCAGGAACCATCACCATATTAATGAACCCATTTCTTAAAGAAAGTTTGGTTTGCGACCTTTTGCTGACAAGCACCAGCCACGTTCTATTGCTGACCACTCTAAGCTTTAAGTATTTGGAAGTTTAGGGACATTATCACAAAGACATTACTTGCTGCATGCGGGGACCCCCGGCTTCACACATCGCTGGACCTCATTGACTTTAAACCTGCAACAAGTGGACGGCTGGACAGATGAGAGCGCCTTGCCAGCTTGGCTGATGAACAGTGAAAGGGATCTCTGCGGGCTAGACAACTCTAGACCCTTGTGGTGGGGAGAAGTGGTAGGGCTGAAAGTAAGTGCTGTACAACTTTTACAAAAGAGGAAAAGTGAAGGGAATTTTGATGTGCTGGAGAGGCCCTGGGAGAAATGGGGCAATAACAGGGTTTGCAAGGCTTACTTAACAGTATTTCACATAAACTGCCACTTTCTTGTCTACAGCGTGTAATGGGCTCAGGGAACGCTAGCAGAGGTGGTGGGTGATTGAGGGATTTGGTTTTCATTAATCACAACTTGTGTGTGGTTACGTCAGACTGCATCAAACCCATGCATAAAATTGTCCATTTTGCGCGGTGCATCTTCTCCATGTTTAATCGTACGTGCTAATGGAATAAGGCGAGATCTCGTTCGGTTTCATTTTCCATGGCGATCTTTGCCCATGATGTCGCCAATTCTGTTTTTGCTCTAGGGTCACAGGAAGCAGCAGCATTATCTTCAAGGTGTTCAAAATTCAAGCAGCGAGCTAGCTCAGCAAACTAAGCAAGCTAAGCAAGCTAGCTCAGCAAGCTGAGATTTCACCTCTTACATCTGTTTGCAACCTGCCGCCACAGGTGAGAAACTCAGTGTTGCCAAGTCAGCCTTTCATCAATCCGAGGTTGATATATTGAGTACAGTTACATTGGGGAGTAGAAACACCCATTACAGTGCTTAGAGGCAGGAAGAATCAAGCTTGCAGTCTATCATTATTACCATTATCTATCTGAGATGGACACTTCTATTGATTGTTTGAAGTGCTGTAATAACAGGGGGGATGGACCCTGGAGAGATACCGGCCGACCTTAGGTACTTCTGAGCCTTGTGCGTGCCCTGGGGAGACAATCGTCCACTGACTCTACTGAGCATGCCGAGACGGGACACAAAGAAGGTAGCGAGATCTCACAGCAAGTTCACTGCTCACCACATCCTGTTATCATATAGTTACAAAGAAGTCTGACTACATTTCCGGAGATGGTTATTCGTAAAGGGAATACTTAACCGTTGGAGGGGCACTCTCCCAATTCCTTTCTCCTGAAGAGACATTTGAACACAGTTGGGGTTTGAAGGACCACAGCAACCTCAAATGAAGCACCAGGCATGTATGTATTGAGGCCAGATGGATCATCCCCATGTCTTAATCCCCTACATTTGATTATTACACAGAAATTTGACCCAGACACATTGTAGTGCGGATGTGCTTTGATGTAATGCATTATAAGCTGCTTTTGCCAGATTTTAGATTTGTAAATATATTATATAAATACCTAATTTTATTGAGCCTCAGTTTAAGGATTAATTTTTGGTTTCGCAGTACTGCACAATGCCAACACATGTAAAAGGGTACCTAACCAGGCATCGGCATTTAGGTCATGGAAGCTTGTACATGCAAAATCTCCCACTCTACTGTTGGGTCCTCATGACAAGGACTTTATTAACATGTAACCTGTTTTTTCTATGTTTAGGTCAGTACTGCCTGAATGCCTTGGATTTAGAGCCTCATCTCACATCCTCCATCAGCATCCATCTTCCATTACAACGGAACAGGGTTCTACACTCACAATCCAATCAGCTTCCAATTCACGCACAGTAAATTTGTCCGGAATCCAACAGTCTAGGTTGGAGTTCAAAGAGAAAAAGGGAGAAAACAATGGATTTACTCCGACGCCGCATCTCCGTGGCCAACACGTCACTTACCAATGCATCTCCTTGTAGGACTGATTCCGTTTATGGAGAGAATCCCCATTCAGAACATCGCGGTTGCTGTTTGTGAGAACGCCACCAAAATCGTAGGGCCCTATAGCAAAACAAGTAAGAACACTTTACAATCATCGGTATAAGACAGCATTTTACCACTGGCAGAATGACAAATACGACCAGCAAATCATTGCAGCAGGCTCTTTCTTGCATTGCCGGTCTCTTACCTCAGGCGCCTTTGCTATTAACTAAGTCTCTACCTTTTTTCTTTTCACCAATTACAATTGTTCTGAACACTCCACACTTTACTGGATTCCAAATGTTATGCAGAGAACACAGCTAGCTAAAAGGTGAGAGGAGCATTACACATTTGTAAAATGGATTTTTATAAAATCACAAACCTTTTAGGGTTCACGGTCTTCAGGGGATGTAGGGGCAGGATGTCCGATGGGGTTCCCCAGTCGTGTGAGAGAAAGCACCTTTTGCTCTGGCACTTTGCCCTCCCTCTCCCAGTACTAGACAAAGTGATCAGTGATGAAGTGCTGCCGGAGAGAATGGATGAATACATAGCGACTTGTTTCTAATGTAAGACGTCGGCACACTACCCAGCCGACATCACGTCCCACATGGTAGTGTGTCCTACAAAACACTTTAGTGCCGAACTCTGTGTTCTCGCAATCAAATCATTCCTCAGGATTTCATTGGGGTGAATACTTTGCCTAATCCCATGAACTTAAGTGGCCCAAAGGTCAAGCCTGGACAACCTGAATTACAAGTACCTGAATTCCTCAGGATTTCATTGGGACGAATACTTTGCCTAATCCCATGAACTTAAGTGCCCCAAAGGACAAGCCTGGACAACCTGAATTACCAGTTCCTCTTCATTTATTGGGTAGTTGTTACTCTTTTGTTGTGCTTTGCTGCCAGTGAAACAAATTTGTGCTCGAGTGCTACGTGGATTATTTATTCTTTGATTGAGTCTTCACATCCTTGCACCAACCGGGTGCCTAAAAGCAACCCTTTGGAATTTACTTGAGTCTCACTGAACACCCCAAAACTGGATGTTAGCCTCCAACCTGAAATCCAGGTATTATACATAGTTTGGGGCTCATTAGATGAATACACAGAATTATGGGGCAAATTCTGATTAGCACTTCACCCTTCTCTTTCTCTTCTACAGCTCCTAGCCCAGATCCCAGTTTAGATCACACATAGCACTACTGCTTTAAGTGAAGTCCTCCTACCTGCGATTAATTACTATGGGGGAAGGGTGGTTCTCTATGAGCCCGGGTGTACTTCCTCTCGGGCTCCTGAGAGTCTCTTTACCTGCCAAGCCCATGATTGACCGGCTGTAAGAACCACCCTTTCTCTCCAGAGCGATGGAGTCAATTATCAAAGACATCCCTGCCACAGCACAGAAACTGCAGGGTGAGGTGGCTACCACCCCGCCCCCGGTCAAGAGAACGCTGTTCTATTCGTATCAATGGTGTCTGCTCAAGGGACCAGAGACCAATTAACCTGTAAAGCCCAGAGTGTAGGGAGCCCATGAGGATCAAGACACTGTGACCAGCTACAGGGACAATTCCTTGGACCAATTCATGGTCAGTTTTTAGACCAGCCACAGTTTCTGAAGCCAAAATTACACCCCCCACAATGCCAACCAAATTTGGGTGATGCCCAAGTCAAGAAGCAAGCACTGACATGATTACTGCGGTCTGTTGAAGCTTATGGAGGGATCCCCTGGAATATCTGTCCCCTGAATAGATCACAGCAGGTCGTGTAAACCCAAGGAAACCCTCCTGGGGAAGAAAACCCTGGATGCAGCTCCAGCGGCTGGGAGATGATGACTTTTGCCACAGAAGTCCTTCAGAAGAGGAATCCAACTGCTGGAGAAACAGCAAGGAGCATGAGCACAAGCGCAAGAGGAAAAGGAGAAACAAGAAGGAGCAAGGGGAAGGAGGACCAGAAACCGGCAAGGAAGGCCAAAGAGAGGTAGAGCAGAACAAGGGAAAACAGTGTCAGTGCTAGGAGAGAAGCGACGCAACGAGCTTGCCGTTGGCCGTAAATAAATGCCATCCAGCAGAGCTGTGATCGTTACTGAACCCGAGACGCACGTATGGAGCCATCTTGGCTGTCAACTGAAAAACTGTGCACAATGCGAAGCAAACCACCGACATCTTAGAGGTATGGAAAATCAGCACACAGTAGTGCGTTTCCATCCATGTCACAGGGACCACAGCGGGTACAGATTCCTGACACCACCCGATGTAAAATTATTGCTTGAATTGCCCACAATTCTATGCCTTTCGATCATGCCGAGGTTGTCTTAATATTATTTGACATGGATAGAATCGCTTTGGCATGGGCCACTCCCTATACTGAAAGTGTGAGCCCTTCACTAACCATATGTGAAGGTTTATTCAATACCTTAAAAACTATGTTTCGCATGCAGTACGCTGGACAATCTTCTAGAAACTAACTGATTGATATTAAACCAGAAAATAGGGATCTTCTCACATTTATTGTCCATTTTCAGAGGTTAATAGTACAGGTGTCTTGGCCTGGGAATGCCCAGTTGGCAATCTTCTAGCAAGGGTTGAGGGAGAACTCCACCAATACATTATCTGAATATATTGTCTTAATAGTCAGATAGGAACAATGGTGTATTGAACTCAGGTCAGAAATAAATAGACAGAGGCCCTGGTTAGATTAAGAAAACTATACCTCCCTATAGACTCAAACCCATGCAATTGTGCAATAGACTGGGACCTCTGCAGGCAGAAGAGACACACAAAGGCGATTATTTAATTTGTGTTTTTATTGCAGATACGCCAGCCACTCTGTACTCATGTGTCCCAGGATGGTCCCCAACACCAGCTGGAAACGCTATGCCTCGCCCAGAGCCGGATGCATGAGGGCGAACATTCTCTATACTGAGTCCCTACCCTCGCTCTTTCCCACAGTGCTCAGCCATTCATTACACTTGTGTGTACTAGAGATTTGATTTCCACTCTATAATGGGAAAGGGTTTGAGCTTTTATAGACAGTGGGGCAATCAGGAATTTCATTGATTTTGGTTTTGCAATGGGATCCCCCTTACTCCAAAGAGGTGGTTATGGCTCCACCCTCAACTCCAGGCCCATCTCTTTACACACTAGCCTCTGACAGATGATCTTTGCCCAATTTCCTCAGAAGGTCAGAGTTTTAGATGCCATATTTGCATCTAATTTCCAAAACATCCTGTAAATTGCTTGGTTGGGATATCACAATACAGCATTTGACTGAAAGAGCCATAGAGTCGCTTATCATGGACACCAGTGTCCTTCTTGTTCTCAGACAAAACCCTTAAAGATCCAGACAGAAGAAAAGAGACTTAGCCGTTCAGAGACACAACCTGCCCAAATTCCCCTTGTACAAGAATCGCTCCCTCTGGAATATCAAGACTTCTCTGACTTTGTGTACAGGCGCGTTATAAATGCCATATCATATTTGATCCAGCTGAAACGTATAAACTCCTTCCTGACACGGGTGATGATTGAAAAATCGAATTCCAGGTGCTCACATACCTTATGGAAGGACCTATGCCCTGTCCCAGAAAGAAAATCTAATACTCGGGAACTACATGAATAAAAGCCTAGAAATAGGATTTA
The DNA here is from genome assembly GCF_040938575.1 of Ambystoma mexicanum. Classification (NCBI taxonomy): domain Eukaryota; kingdom Metazoa; phylum Chordata; class Amphibia; order Caudata; family Ambystomatidae; genus Ambystoma; species Ambystoma mexicanum. The sequence continues at coordinate 112,049,659 of NC_090929.1, read as the reverse complement.
TCCACCACTCCAGCTCTCCTGCAGAAACCCCCACATTTTCTATACCAAAAAGGGATGGCACAGAAGTAAGACTGTGTGGACTATAGGCATTTCTGTACCATTACCATCAAGAATAAGTTTCCCCTTCCATTGATTCAGGTCTTGGTCGATCAAGCCCAGAATAGCAAGACTTACACCATACTAATTTTAAGGAACAAGTTACTTACCTGTAACTATTGTTCTGCAGCATCGGTCTGCTCATGAATATGCTCATGAATATTCCCAGTCGTCAGGCTGGGAATCCTCAGTAAAAGAAAAACAGTTTCTCCTTTCACTTACAAACTGTATTTCTCCTTTAAACCAATCACTGTCCTCTGGGTCATACTGCCCCCATCCAATGACAGTCCTCTCCCTAAGCCCCTCCACTGGCAGTCATCTTCAGATTTGGTAACCACGTAAAGTGGCAGTATGACCAAGAAGAGCCGCAGAGGGGACGCAGGGAATCCATGCCATACTCAAGCTGGAGAACAATAGTTACAAGTAAGTAACGTGTTCTTTCTCCAGCATGGGGTCTGGCGTGGATTCACATGCTCATGAATAACAAGTGCAAAGCAGTACAACATTACACAAAAACACGGGCGGTGGCAAGGCTCAACAGAAGCAATCAACTCTTACCTCTGAAACAGACTCAGCTCAAGGGAACAGGTTGCGTATCGCTGCTTGGCCGACTCTGGACTCCTCCCTGGAATCCCTGTCGATGCAGTAGACTTTCGTGAAGGTGTGCGTGGACCTCCACCTAGCCGTCCTGCAGATGTCCAGCAGGGGCACACCAGAAAGGAACGCTGCCGTTGCAGGGATCACTCTGGTGGAGTGGGATCTCGGAGGCCAGGCCTCGGGCAGTTCGCCAACCAATGGAAATGCATGATGCAGCCGAAGAGCCACCTTGAGATGGAAGCCTTGGACAAGGACTTCCCATGGTTCACAGGACCAAAGTTCACGAACAGTTGAGAAGTCTTCTGAAAACTGTTCGAGCGTGTCATGTAGAACTTCAGGGCACGAGCAACGTCCAGCGAGTGCAAGGCCCTTTCAGCCGGTGACAAAGGCTTTGGGAAAAAACAGGTAACACCAAAGGCTCGTTGAGGTGGAATTCAGATGGAACCTTCGGAATAAAAGAGGGGTTTGTCTGCAGCACCACCCTCGATTCGTGGAAAATCAGGTATGGCTGTTTTCAGGATAGGGCCTGGATCTCACCTACCCTACTGGCAGAGGTGATGGCCACAAGGAAAGCTGTTTTCCACGAGAGGAACTAAAGAGGGGCTTGATGCATAGGCTCGAAGGGGGCACCCCATGAGCCTCGTCAGCACCACGTTGAGTTCCCACATCGGGGCAGGAGCCTTCACCGGCAGGAAAGATTGAAACAGTCCTTTGAGGAACTCCTCGGCGAGTTGGTTAGACCAAATTGAATATCTTCCTGGAGACCTGATGTAGCGCGAGATAGCCGCCGGTTACCTTGATAGAGGCATGTGCCAGTCCGACCTTGGCCAGGGATAGCAAGTATGGAAGAATCTGCAGGGCCGTGACCCTCAGAGGGGTAATCTTCTGAGACCGGTACCACATAGCGAAACGATTGCACTTGTGACTGTAGCACTTCAAAGTCAACGGTGCCCTTGCCTTGGTGAGTACCCCCGCCTACAGTCCGCAGGCAACTCATCCTCCAAAATCTAGGGCTGCAGAAGCCAAGCCCTCAGGTTCAGCAATCCTAGGTTGTGGTGAAGGATTGTGCCTCCTTCTCTGGTGAGAAGATCCAGAACCACTGGCAGCTTGCCCCGAGGCGATGCTGACAGGCTGAGAAGGTCTGGGTACCAAATCTGCCTCGGCCACACCGGGGCGATGAGCATCATCCTGCATTGGCAGTGTCCGAGTGTGTTGATGACTCATAGCAGGAGAGGCAACAGAGGAAATGCTTACAGGAACAGGCCTGCCCATGGGAAGGAAAACGCTCCCCCCAGGCTTCTCTGTTGGTGGAATCTGTTGGCAAACTTCTGACATTTGGAGTTTGCCCCCATCACAAACAGATCGATCTGGGGCCTGCCCCACCTGACTATGCACTCCACCTGGTCCTGCCGAAGTTCCCACTCGTAGCAGGAGTGCAATTCCCTGCTGAGGGAGTCTGCAATGATCTTCTTGACTCCTGCTACGTGAAGAGGAACAAGGAACATCTCTTGTCCGACGACCCAGCGTCACAAGTCCTCCGCTTCCTCAGAGTGCTGGGGATCGAGTGACCCCCGCTTCCTGATCTAGAACATTGTGGTGGTGTTGTCCGTGAAGATCCTCACCACCTTGCCCTTCTGAGACGGAAGGAAAGACCCGAGGGCCCAGAACACTGTTCCAGGATGTTGATATGGGGATCCTTCTCCTCCGGCAGCCAAATGCCTCTGGGGTGCAGACGCCCGGTGTGGGCTGCCCAGCCTTCCAGGTAAGCGTCTGTGGTGACCGTCTTCTGATATGGAGGGTTTTGAAACCCTGTGCCCCGGGCGATGTTTCAGCGCATGCCCCACCACCTTATCGCTCGACGGAACTCCCCATTGAGCGGGATCTTGTCCGCGAAGCATCCAGACATCTGTATCCAGCGAGCATCCAGGATCTCCTGAAGAGGTCACATCTGTAACCTGCAGAACCGGATAAGGTAGATGCAGGACATCATGCCGCGCAACGACTTGATGGTTTGCACCATGGCGGTCTTCGTCCACAACAGCCACTGTACTTTCCTTTGAATGGCCGCTACCCTCTCCTCTGAGGGTGATGCCAGGCAGGACACCATATTGAGTCAGGCTCCTAAGAACAGCGCATTCTGTGATGGTATCAAGCAGGACTTTGGATAGCTGATGGAGAACGCCAGACCCGAAAGCAGCTGGACAGTCGCCTCTGTGTGTCCGACGGTCAACTCTCCCGAGAGGCCCCAGATGAGCCATTCGTCGTGGTACGGTATCCCCTGTAGATGCAGATGGGCCACCACTGGTTCCAGGCACTTCGTGAACACTCTGGGGCTGACTTCAATCCGAAAGTTAGGGACTTCCACTGGCAGTGCTGTCCCTGCACTACGCAGCATAGAAATGTTAGATGTTTCCTGTGACTGGGGACATGGAAGTAGGCGTCCTCCAGGTTCAGCAACATCAATAAGTCTCCTTTATCCAGTTGACTGAGCACGTGTTGCAACGTGACAATCCTGAATTTTTGGGGTTTGAGGTATTTGTTCAGATGTCGCAGGTCTAGAATGGGCCTACTAGAATGAGTAGACTCCAGATCCCAAGAGTCGCATAGGAACTAGCTCTGTCGCCCCTTTTTCGCAGCATGGTCCCTACCTCCTCCAAAAGCTGAGGAATGCTCTCTCTTTGACCCCCTGCTTCCTCGCTCACTGCACCCTGTTCCACCCTTGTGCCTTCCTTCTTTAATACTCCCTGCTAATTTTGATCTTGTCACCAATTTGCATTGTTTGAGTTTAAGGGAATTCTGCTCCATTTCGTTCTTGTTTGTTTATCCCCAACCCTTCATTTTTTGGACATAATGTTGATTTTGTTAGGCTAACTGGTTAATCCATGCTACGTCCTATTATATTATGCCATGTTTTGTTGTGTTGTATGACCTTAATGTCATGTTTCTTGGTACAAAGCCAGCACGTGTGTTAAATTAACTAGAATGTGACAGCACTCCACAAAACTCCCAAATAAATAATAAAAGGGGCTTTACCATCCAAGGTAGACCTTCAAAAGTAAGCTGGTAAGCGGACTCTACACACATGTTGCACCCAGGATCCGACTGCTCCTCTCTTAAGAAGACAATGTAAACTGCAGCTCAAATTGAGAAGAGTAGACAAGGCTGAATGATGCAGATTAACTTCCTTAAGAGCCCAGACTCAAACCAAGAGGAATCCATCCTCCCAGACCACTAGAATCATCCCCATAACGCACCTAGCAGGTCTCAGAACTGCCAGGCGCCTGGTCCAGGGCATTGCAGGTATAGCATCCACAGCTGTAAAGCCCACGCTCATTAACTAAAGTGCCCGTAGTTCCTCTGAGCTTTCTGTAAAAAGCCTAGCCATTTGTGGCTCTTCTGGGCCTGCTGAAGAAAGTAGATGGGCATTTGCTATCCTGTTCTATGGTGTATTTGAACCCATCTAGGCTAATGACACCCAGGTGTTTTGCGGAAGGCCTCAAACCTGACCATGCTGCATCAAAGACACTAGAACTTTTGAACAAAAAATGGTGGCAGACTTTCACTGCATACAGAAGGACAAACATCTGGTCCATTCCTTTTGACGTACCCTGCTTCTCTTGTTCCACATTTGCCTTTCTATTCTTGACTTGGCCACTCGTTGCTACAAGCCATGGCAGTCTCTGGATGACTTCCCTGGATTTGTTTTGTGGGAGTAATTAATCCTCATCCCATCGCAATAAAATCTGAGAAACGTTAAGGGTCTGCTTGAGCACACCTTGAGTCCATCAGACAGTCACACACACGCTACTTTGAGCAGTACCTATTTATCTCTATGTGTCACACCTCAGGGAACCTGGCGGCTTTGGGCTAAATGGAAGCTGCGCCCTCCATTGCGGGTTCCTTCACGTACAACGAAGCGCAGAGTACGAGTCTAGTCTTTTTTCTACGCATTCCGACGCCCGTACTTAAGCCACTCACTTCCGGGGTCGGATGCGTTGCAACGAACAGTTTTCCTGATCGCCTGCGCTGCCGTACTCCTTGCACTTCGCTCCTCAGTGTTTTGCGCTCTTACCCGCCTCTTTCCTCACGTTCTTCCTCTCTGTATTTCCAGCTTATCCTCTCGCCTCCGTTTCCTTGACCCTCCTCCTTCTACTTTCCGCTCCCATCTTCCTCCTGTCCATTCCTCCCGTCTTGTGTTATTTTCCTTCTGTCTTACCTTCTTTCATTCCTTTCCTCTCTGCCTTTACCTTAGCCTTTCCATTCCGTGTATCGACCTCCTTCTGTTCAACGGACTGCCTTGCCTCATCCCCATTGGCATTTTCTTGTACTTCCTGTGTATCGTCTCCTGCCTGCCTAACGGATTGCCTGCCTTTTCCTGTACTGTATTGTTACTACCCGAACACTTAACCCGTGGTACTCAGACTTTCTACTACTGGACCTATACCCGAGTTAACCATCTCTGGATATTCCTCATCCAGTCATCTCTTCAGCTGAAGCATACCTTTCTGGGGTTTTTTATGCCTCTGGCTTTTTCCCCACTGTTTAACGGCTGAGGAGGGTAGCCACAGTTCACCCATTGGGTGTCACTGTGGCGTCCTTTCACGGTCGTCCTTATCTGCAAAAAAAAAAGGGAAAGACTCGAACCCAGGATAACCCGAAGCTTGCATTACATCGGAAAATCAGAGGTGAGGAGGAAGGGGAGGACAGGGGATCAGACTCTTCACAAGTAGAAGAGGATATAACAGATATATCCGACACTATGAAAATGCCCTCAAGTAAGTATTCCCTCTCCATCAAATACCTTAGAATTTACCCTCCAGATTTTTGCAATCCTGATCTACAACCTACTTTGATTGGATCAACATGCACTCAAGCTACTACAAACATTATCCTTCTTCCTCTGAAGTTCCCCCACATCCATCTGACCCCCCGGATGATGTGTACCCTCATTTCCTCACCGCTTCACCCCTTCTCTCTTCCGTTCCGAATATGCCAACTTCCACTTCCTGGAATTCACGGGTTTGATTATTATACAATATCCTATTTATGATGTCAATATATACCCCCACCTCAATCATTACCCTTGCTTTTGTTCCTAGGTACAAGGCTTCAACTGTGCAAAATAGCTGGCCAGGACATTTAAAAAAAAAAGTTGCAATGGTGTTTGCAAGTGTTTTGCATTATTAGGAGGATGCTTGCAACATTTGCATCAAAGAAAGAGGATGGTGGGAGGATGTGATGTTACAGTGTGGGAAGTGAGAGATTGGTCTTGCGATATTAGATCTGTTAAATGATTTAAAAGGACAGAGACCCAGATTATGCTGGGAAAGGTTTATATTGCTTCTTAATCCAAAAGTAAAGATAGTGAAGCTAAACAGTCACCTATACAAAAAAGGTAGCAGGCGCCCCTCTCTCGAAAGAACACGGCATAATAACCTGTTCAGTGGTTTTTAACCACTGAGAGTTTGCAGCCATCTGCTTTTTGCTCACGGTACCTTTCAAAGATGGGAAATATCCATTTGCATATCAGTCTTTGTCCCGCCCACATGGGCAGTCCAGCAGCGAAATGCTATGGCAATTCCCTTCTGAACAAGAGTACCAACAGCAACCCCACACGTGTTTCATCCTTGTTGGGCCTCATCAGTGAGGTGAAGCTGTGCCTCTCTGAGCACAGTGAGCAGGGAGTCCACGTCAGGTAACTTAAGGTGACCAACCCAAGTGGTTTCCAAAAGTACAAAAAAGGTAGCAGGCGCCCCTTTCTCGAAAGAACACGGCATAATAACCTGTTCAGTGTTTTTTAACCACTTTGATAGTTTGCAGCCATCTGCATTTTGCTCACTGTACCTTTCACAGATGGGAAATACCCATTTGCATATCACTCTTTGGCCCGCCATTCACCTATGTATTTTTAATAGAATCAGGGCCATCATGTCACCCCTCACGCCACCTGACTCGGTAGACCCCGCACGCCCCTCTCCTCCCATCACCCGGTACAATGTACCTCTCCTCTGTCCCCCTCTGTATGCTAATCCCCTGCTGTATATCTGTTCTGTTGTTACCGTTACCACTGAAAAGCTCTCCATTTTGCATCTGTAATGTACATTTCTGTAAAGCGCTCCATTATGCTATCTGTATTGGTGTATACCTCTGTAAAGCACTCCATTATGTTATCTGTATTGGTGTATACCTCTGTAAAGCGCTCCATTACTTCTCGAAGGAAGGTCCGTGCTCAATAAATATAATAATCATGAAACACTGCACAATCCTGTACAGAAATATGCATTCTCTTCTGTTTTTTTTAATTTTATTGTGATTTAGTTATTACAACATTACACATGTATACAAATTGATCTAAATATCTGTTTAAACATTTCAGTATACAAAGTAAAAATGTCTTTTACAAAATTCAAACTTTTATCACTACCAGCATTAGAATAGTAACAATCAATTCATACAATAGTTCCAGTTTTTGCCCATAGCCCCATTCCCTGAGTGATAGAGTAGCCTCCTCTTTAGGTGTTATCATGCCCTATCCAATACCATCTTTATTTGGGTCCATATCATGAACAGTGACATATTACATTTCGAGTCTGAGGCCAGCAGGACACTCCCAATGTCTATTAGGCTGTGTACATGTGGCCACAAATACTTTATATATGGGTCATCCATACACCTACAAGCCGCCAGAACATGCTGTGCAGATTCCAGTATGTGCTTCTGATGGCACAACCTACAGTCCCTATCATTGTGTGGCTTCCCCATCTGGGGCCCAAAGTCTCCATTACAGGCAACTGATTCAAACATAGGAGTATAAGGAATCTTCTCATAGCAGGGGAAGGACACTTAATTATATATTGTTGTGGTGTCAAGTAGGTGGTTTGATTTAAGGCAAATTCTCTATATGTTTTGAGTGTGGCTAAGTGAGCATAATTTAAGCCCCAATTCCACACCTGGGCCTTGGCCGTCAATTGCTTAATCAGCTTAGATTTGTCCTTGTCCCAGTCTGGTGTCCACTCGATAGTCTCAAACAGGTTTTCTACCTGTTGACAAAAGGCTTTTAGGACTCCTTGGTTCTAACTACTTAGAATGTCACCCATACAGGCCAACATAGGGCACAGAGGCTAAATGTTTGCTTTTATGTATAGAATGCTTCGTCCTATATGTGGTTTATAGTGACTTTTTCGAATGTCACATTTTCAAATGCCTTTTTCTCGACACAAAAATGCTGAAAAAAACAAATTTTGCTTTTTTTTTATTATATTTTTTTTATTTGGGGGGGTTCACCCCCAATCCCCTGTTTTTTTAAAATTTACACTTTTTTGTACTAACTAAACAGAAAAAAACATAAAATAAAAAAAAATAACACATGCAGAATATTTTTTTTGGGGCAAATTTGGTTTAGACAAAATGGCATTTGAAAATGTGCATTCGTCAATTTAACTGGATACCCCTATATGTATCAGGCCAGTAAGCGATGTGATGCCCATTTCCAGGCAAATAGCCTAGATGGGTACACAGTTGGGAAGCCCCAGGATACATCTCCTTATACCACTTTTTTTTTTATTTTTTTAGAATTAGATTACATAGGTTTAAGAGAGGGGGGGTGAGGTTGAATGAAGACTTAACCAGAATATGTAAAGATATGAACAATGAAGAGTTGGGCAGATAGTGCACACCCACTAATTTCCAGGGCTTCCTAAGGTCAGTGGAACGGCCGGAGGAACATTTGAGAGGGCAACGCACCAAGCATCTGCACTCATTTAATGAAGAGGTGTGCACCACGAAAAGACTCCTTAGGAACTCCATAAGGGCCTTATCTACCTCCAAACTCAATCTGATTACGTACAAGTTGAAGAATACATCTCTTCAGATGGAATATAAGAATTGGGTAAGGGCCAAGACATCTGAGATACCAGAATGATAGAGAGGCAATGCTTAGAGCCTTGGGAAAGGGGGACACTCGAAATTTCTTGTCATTAATCAACCGGACAGAGAACTCCCAACCCTCGGCTCTAAGTAATGTTATGGAAGAAGAAATTGTGTAAGCATGGTGTGAGGCAGGTGAAATGCCTGGGTTTCAAATTATATATCTGTCTGTCAAAAGTACAACTGAACCTAGACTTGAATGAAGAGGTAAAGGGCTTGGTCGGTCAGATGAAGAAAGTGCTTAGAACGTATTGTACGTTTCCCATGGAGCCCCTATTAAAATTGTATATTGCAAAGGTGCTCCCTGCCTTGCTCTATGGGACTGACAAACCCCTTAATTTGGGAAACCAATGGGTACGAGTGGAGGGGCGCCTGTGGAAAAAGGTGTTGGGGTTGCCATCCTCTTTACCAATGGCAAGTCTCAGATTTGAACTCAGGTTCCCCTCCCTAAGATTGCATGTTGACTGGCGTTTAATCTCACTGTATAGAGCAATTATTGTCCCTCAGACAAACTCACTATATGAAGACATCATTGCTATCCTGGATCGGGACTCATCTGGGTTTTTGACAAAATTAAAATGGTTAGCCAAAAAGCTATTGTCAGACTGTGAAAGTAATCAAGAAGAGCTAATTTCCAATCCATTACGTATTAAGAGACTGATGAAAAGAATTGATTCGATACGACCATGCGCTCCCTATTCTTGGCTAAATCATTTCTTGTCATAGATGAAAAATTGGGAATTGTCCCTAGGTATTTGAGGAATTTCCCTAACCCTAAAATGAGACAAGATTTTCTTAGAATACACCTTAACCTACTGCACACGGGGGAAATTCTACAGTCACATGAAGGGGGCAACGAAAGTGAGATAGGATGTCCACTCTGCCGAGAGAATGTAATTCACATATCTTAAACATATTCTGATGAATTGCAGAGGAACATGGGAGTTGAGGAAACAACTATTCCAGTAAGAAGATAGACAAGAAGGATTAGGTCTGGAGATGTTCTTTTCTGCTCCTGTAGAGGTTCACGCTGTTTTGTCCTGTGCTATCACTCTGCAGCTCACTTTCCTACAACTCCAGAGACTTTTGCTGTTTGCTCACACTTGCCATTCCGTGGGTCATCCTTGTGCCTATTCGCAGAGCTTCCATCAGTTTGTTCTTTTCTCTCACGGAATTGTCTTTCAGCTGATACCACCTTGCCATGTTTGTTTTTCTAACATAATACTGCACTTCCAATTCCTCTGTATCATGTCGCATTGGGACTCTCCTTTTCATCAGCTACTAAGTCTCTCCAGCATCAAGATTGGAAAACAGTCCTTTTACTTACCTTGAAATTGGGATCCTTTGTATCAACATCAGCTTCTGGATCCATTTTCCCTCTGTCAGAGGGTTTTACCGGAATTTACTTGTCGGTCTCTCCGGGGGTTATTCTACCAGTGATTTGTCTGGACAGGCAGGCTGGCTTCATGAGAGGAACATCCGTATCTCCAAGAATCCAGAACAAGGCAAAAACCACAAAGGACCCGGTCTCCTGCTTCATCCTCACAGCGGAAACAACAGGTGAGCCCCTCATTAGATTAATCTGACACTTCCCTTGATAGCAGGGCTGCTAGGAGCCAGCCATCAGCAGAGCAGAGGTGGCGATTAAGTCTCCCTAATAAAGTTGAGTCCCAAGTAGAAGCAGAATTTATGAGTGGTACTTGGGAGTCTTACATACTTCTATTTTTTCAACCGCTAGCCAGTGTAGATTTGCCAAAATCGTTCACACTGTCGCTGCTAGAACTTCCATGATTTCCTATGAGAATTAGAATTAATGTAGACATCCCAGAAAAGTGTAAAGGGTTCAAATGTGGTACTGACACAGTCTTTATCTGAGTAGCTGCTGCATTTGTGATCCTCTACAACCATTTTGTAGATCTTAGGAAAGACAGAGCTATAGTGCATTGGTATAAGTGATCAGGTATGGCACCTGGTATTAACCACCTGCGACACATCAGTGCTGCCAGAGTTCATTCCTTTTTTAAATTTTATTTTTATTTACATTTTATAAAAATGTACAGAACAGTTGCAAGAACCCACCCACCCCGGCCCTTCCTAACAGTGTCGCAGAGATTAGTAAAGTTCCAGAAATCTGCCCCAGATGTCCTCGAATAACTTATTTTTCTTCTGATGCCTGTAAATAACTCGTCATCGCAAGCCTGCCCACAGCATCAACCCATGTTATCTCTGTGGGATGAACTGTTGACTTCCAGTGTCTCAAGATCAGTTTCTTGCCCATGAAAGAGCCTCCAAACAACCGCTTTTTCTGTGCACCGGTGCAATCATCAATGAGCGGATCATCACGCAATATAAGGTATCAAAATCTTAATCAGAGGACATCATCAGCACCCTATTGAATACCAAGGAAACATTTCCCAGAAGAGCCTCACTTTATTACATTCCCAGAGCATGTGTTTCAGTGTCTCCGCCCCTTGGGAGAACATCGCCAGCACAAATCCCTATCAGTCGTACTACGCCTATACATTTGTTCATGCGTCCAATATGCTGCTCAAGATCTTAACTTGTCTCGACTTCTCCCTCAGGCTAATAGAAGACAGAACAACATTCCTGCAGACGGTCTCCCATCGCACCTCAGTCATCTCCCCAGACAATCTTGCCGACCATTCTTGCAATAATGCAGTATTGCTATTGGCCGACGACAAAATCAGTATGTAGAACCTGCTTGCCTGGTGCCCCTCTGATTCAGCCTGAGCAACTACACCTCCAAAATCAATCTCAGCCTTCTCTGAAACATCTGAAATACTTCTCTTCAGAATGCAGAATTCCTGAATTGTGCAGTCTGGAACATGCTTAGTAACCTGTAGCTGGTTGAATGAAAGCCATTTCCAATCTGCTCTAAGGTCACCAATACACTGAACACCACCCCCCGCAGGAACCAATATGGCCAAAACAACATTTTCCTCCCACCTTTTATCTCCGGATTGTACCAAATTGAAGAAGCAAGACTTGGGAACGGCTCCCCCTCCAGAAGGTTCAAAAGCTCCTTTCAAGACGCCCCCAAGGAAAAAGATGCCTGACAGCTAGATGGTAGGCCTGGAAGTTAGGAACACCCAAGCCACCCCTATCTATTGGTAGTCGAAGTTTCCAGAGCTTCATCTGAGGTGGCTTGTCGTCCCATAGAAAACCTTTTAACAGAGCATCGTTTTCCGACAACCACACCTTGCTACCTGCTGGCAAAAGCAACATACTGAATATATAAGTAATCTTAGGTGTAGAATTAATTTTCAGCATGTTAACTTTCCCCCACAGGGACAGTCTCGACAGCCTACATCTTTCCAAATCTGATTTCTGACCTGACAGCAGCTTCCGCATAGTCTCCAACATATTCTTGGCCAATCTGCTGGTCAGCCAGACACCCACATATTCTATCCTTACATTGCATCATCGAAAACCCGAATCCACTATTGCTTCCTTCCGTCAACGTGGCGAAACAGGTAACGCCTTTGACTTGGACCAGTTCATTTTGTATCCAGATCGAACATTGAACCCTGCAATATGTCGGCAGTGAGCTGTCCAGGTCGCTCAGCAGCAAGAGTAAGTAATCTGCATAAAACCAGAGTTTTTGTGTGACCCCACCATAATTAACTCCAGTTCTTCTTACATTTCGCCTCTTTTGTGAGGCCAGGGGCTCAACTGCAATTACAAACAGCAGATGCAACAGAGGGCAGCTGTGTCGCATCGCCCGTTCCAAATTGAAGGGTTCACAGCGTATCCCTTAAAGTTGACACATCCGCAGTGGGAGTTGTGTATAATAACCTAACCCAACTCACTGAAGGCCATCCTCCTCAGCACAGCAAACAAGTAACTTCAGCTTACCCGATCGAACGCCTTCTCAGTGTCCAAGGAGAAGACCACTGCCTCCTGATCCATGCCAGTTGCCTGTGAGATAGTATGAAGTATATAGTGTAAAGGTATAAGTAATCAGATATGGTGCATGGTATTAACCACTAACAGATGGGTTAGTCTAAAGCCCCAGACTTGGAATGATCTCGAGCCCTTTGTAGACCCACCACTTTATCCTTCAAGATCCCGCTGATGCGGTTGGAGAGTCCACTTTACACCATGAGGGTCACTTGAGCATTTTCGCCGAACATTGGTTAACTCACTAGACATGAGATGGGCCATGACTGAACATTGGATTTTGCCATGTGTCAACCCTGCAGGCATATGTACCATAGCATGTCCACATTTAGTGGCATGCGCTGGCGCTGCAGCTGTCAATTCCTAATATGGCCTTTGCGCCTACCAGGCAACCACCCCATGCACGCCACCATTTTCAACGTACATCAATGCAGGTACATACACTATAGTTGAGACCGGTTGGCCTTCCAAATTGTAACCTTTATTTTGGCCATTATATCTGTGAAATAATGCCCTGCAGACATTTAGCAGTGGTCAATGGCCCTTGTTTTTTGACAGGGCATCCATAGCAACCAGAGCCAGTTTGGCTAAGGTGGCTATTCCTGTTTTCCCAGGGTGCAATTCCAACTTTGACCACATGTCGGTCTCTGATGGCGCTCTTATTAAGTTTGAGCCGTGTTCCCAAGGTTGGGTTTCCATAGCGACCTGGACACAAAGCAAGGAGACCCTATCCACCGGATTTGCGACCATACCACAGTAATCCAAGAGTTCACAGCGCGCTCGCTTCAGTATAGATCCACGATACTGTGCTTACCCTGCCGGGACCCCCCTTTTCAATCTTTCTTTTTATTTGCTTCGCTATTACAGTGATCTACTTCTTGGTGCGTCCTCAGCCTGACCCCAAGGCTGCACAACAAGGCAGCGCGGATGCCAGTAGCACTATAAGGTATAGTACAGCCTTTTTGGTCTTGCTTCAGCTCTTGCTTATCAGGTCTTTACTAATATAATGAGCCCATGTATACTGCCTCTTTGTGGCACTCTGGGGATTGCGTGCATATCACATATATATTGTTTCCCCTAGTTGCTGTCGGACGGGTTGCCTGTACAAATTGCAGCTTGTTTCAAGGCTTTCCAGCACGCTTGCATCTCTGTGTATATACTGATGGACTCCATGTGACACACAGTTGCCTCCACAACGCTTAGCGCCGGTGAAGGTAATGGTGTCTTTTCTTGCCTTGGCTCACCGGGAAGCATGCTTAGAGCCAGCATGACACAGAGCGCTTATCTTGTCAGGGTAGATGGTGTCCCCTACTTAATGTCCATTTATTCTCATGCCAATTTGCATGGCATTGGTATTGTGGGCCTACTATAGGCGCTTGTTTTTGTTCTCTTGGTCGTACCATATTAGGAATTTCAGCCTGAAGGGGGGCCTCCCTGGTGTACACTCACAGCAGTAGTTAATTTAGTGTGCATGCTCACAATCACACTCTATACCTTCAAATGACAGGGGACATCACTTGCATGGCCATTGCGCCACACTTTGGACATTCTGTTAGACTCCAACTAGTGCCCCTCTCCTCCAGTCTCGGTCTGCTGGTCTATGGTGTCTGAAGTGTTGGTATTCTCGCTATATATCTACCTATATCCTGTGCTTTGGATTATGGGAGAAAATTCTCTACCTACATATTGCATCTTAATATGACTAAGCTCTGTGCTTTTCTTTATTCTACAGAAACCTATTTATTTTTGAGTTTTTCTTAATTCACTCCTCTTCTTTTCAATTTCCTAGTGGTGTTGGGAGGGGACTGGAGAGCCAGGCACTTTCATTTCTCTATTTTATGTGACTTGTTCTTCTTTCTGTTTTTATCTTTTTTCTTTTAGGGGTCTTACACATCTGACGTTAGGTCTGGAGGAAGGTGGCCTGTTTTGATCGATATGCCGAAACGTATTTCACCACGCCATTTTGACTCTTCTAGCAGGTGTGAATGATGTGCCTGTGCACGGACAGACAGGCCACATACGTAGACCTTTAGCAGAGCTGTAAGAAACAGTGGGGTATTGTTCACACTTGAACCAATTTCTACCAGCTATAACCCTAAGTTCTACAATAATTGAACTTTCTTTGATACTGTGGGACAATTTTGACTCTCAAATTGAAGTAGAGTTGGAATACTTTTGAGACTTTGTTCTCAAATCCATTAGTTACCAATGTTTTGGAATTGGATGACTTTTTTGGAAATAAAGGATTATGCTAGAGGGATTTTTTAGCACTCTTTTCTGAAGGATAGTAATCCAATTTTTGTGATTTTTAGTGAAATGTCATGCGCATTGGGAAGCTTCTTTTCTATCTTTTCTGCTTTGCTTGTAAATATTAATTATTATTGATGATTTTGTTTAACCATGCTGGTTCTTCTTTTTCTTTTTTTGAAATATGTTTAAATTTGAGTTTGTTTAAAAAGAATTGCTATATGTTTTGCAAAATAATTGTGAGAATTGTGTACAAAGAATTGATATATGTTTTGTAATACATTGTGAAAAGTACTTCTGAGTTTATTGTTAGATTCCATGCTCAATGAAGTTGATAAATTGAGAAAAATGACTCCGGTCAATGTATAAATTCTGGACTTGCATATATGTGATGTTATCTTGTATGCATAGAGAACATTAGGACACTATCTGGGAACAGTGATTATAACATCCAGATAGGAGTGATCCGTTATTGCCCATTTGTTGCCTTTTCTGTTTGGATAAAATGGGGGTGCAGGTAATTCATATACCGCATCACCTATAGAGACACATTTTGCTGTTTTTTTATTAACCACCTGGGACACATCAGTGCTACCAGAGATCATTCCTGGTCCATGTGCACTCCAAGTTTTACACTACTGTTCAGTTTTCAGGCCTCTCTCTAAAGCAACCAACCATTTGGATTTTAATGTGATGGCTGACTTAGTTTATTTTATTTAATAAGGAAAAAACTGCTGCATTTCTGCAGAACTTCAACACATTAGACTCAGCCCGAAAAGTAGTGATTTTAGGCTCACATCAATTGCTGAAACTACAAATACCTTGAAGAATTTCAGAGATGCAACTGAGTTTTATGTACCTGAAACATACTTTGGTGTACCTTAAGGAGAATCCGAAAACATCTTGGGATATGTAAGGAAGGCATGGTATCAAACAGTAAGACAGACACAAGTAAACAAGTAATCACAGTTCAAGGGTGTTTATTGAACTTCAATTGGGTTTGAAAAACACCTATCTAATCATCAAACAATAACGCAGTCGTAGTGGTGTCTGTCAAAATAAAAGGGCCTATACTAATAAACCTATTGCCAATCCTTTTTGCTAAATGCAAATAGTGGGAAACAATGTTATGCAAAAGAAAAAAGTGTTCAAGAAATGATATGCCAGGATATTCAAGCCGTTTGCTTCCTTTACCCAGGTTTTAAGCACAGGACAAGGCGGCACACTCGAGCTTAGCACACTCTCGGACTTCTCTAGCATGAGGATGCAGTTCAAAACCTCGACATCAGTGCCGTCTGTGTGAAGTCTCTTTGCCATTCAAAGTCTCTTATTTCAGACGGCCTGATGCAACACAACAAACATTAAAGTTCCTTTCGTCTCAGGATTTCACATATACAACTTCTCAGTTGATTTACTGTTCACCCCGGGTCCCCCTCCGTCGACCCACTTTAACACAAAACATTCAATTGGTCTCCCTCCGCCGGATTCGGACCAAATGTATCTATTTTTCCAAGCTTTCTTTACTTCATCAAAATTGAAGACTTTCGACTGTGTGCCGGATTTTGCTCGACCCGTTGCAGGACCACTTCCATTCACAATTACTCATTCTCTTCTTGATATAACCTTCTTGTACCTTCCTTTTAAATCAATCACTCATCATGAGTTCAACTTTACTTGCGTCTCTTATCACACACGTTTTAACAATGTTTGTTCCAGCGTTCGCAATACAATGTTGCTGCTTGCAACCTTGGCTTCAACACAGACCAGTCTTGTATCGGTCTCCAGAACTCACCGGTTGTGTTGATTTCACAGATGATGCTTTGTTCTTTGAGCCAATGACAGTACCACAGCGGCTGGTGCTTCTCCCTGCCTTGATTATTGATGCGGGAGGGCCCCGGGTATCTCTGACACACAATGCAGGATTCTTTAGCCTAGCTTTCTATTCTTGAGATTTCTGGAAAGTAACTGTTCCTTGTTGAAAAGGTCAAGGGAATTTCCCTCCTTGTGATCCCCTTCTGTTTTGCCGTCTCTCTTCTCTCGTTCAGCTGCCGTCCCAAAACTGTTATTTCCTTGTGTGCTTTGCCTTGCTCAGAGTGTGCTCTAGTGCTCTGCCTTTTATCTGTGTGGCGAAGCTTAATGGAAGTCAGGTGTGTGTGATGGTCAGTAATTGCCTGACCTCACCTGACCATTGTATTGGGACTCATCAGGTATAACGCTCGGGTGTTAGTCTGTTTTCTCCAATAGCGGGCCGTCTGTGTGAAAGTGTTTGTGTTGTAAAAGGGAGTTAGTGGGTGGAGTTCCTAAATATTCTACCTGGTAGGATGGGGTAAAGGTGTTGTAGGGAAGGGGATATCGCATCTCACCATACAGTGTCCCACTCCCACTCCTCCTCACCCAGGTGATCCTCCCGCACTGTTCCACACCCAGGAACTGGATCCAAAAGATATGGTCGTGTCCTGGCCACCTGGATGACAGATCCCCGGGGACTGGTGGGTGAGACATCTTCTTGTTTCTCTCAGATAGCCGAGAACTGCAGAACCAGAAAGGACGAGGGGCATACAATTTAGAAGGAGGCACAACTGCTTTAAAACAAGATTTTAACCTGCTGAGTAAGTAATCGTGATTGTTTAAAAATGTTTAAAAGCTAACAGTGCTGAATATTATTAAACGGAACTGCCCTGCCCTGTGTGGGCGACATTTTCTGCCAGAAAATGTGGGTATCAATGAAGCTGTATCACAAAGGGGCCGGTTGCTTGTAGGATACTAGAGCATTTCTCAGCAAGAAACGGGTACAGTGAACAGGGGGAATTTGAAGGTGGATTATCCCCAAACATGTCAGTTCTAGGAAAGACTTTCTTTTATCCGCTGCCCAAGTAAAGAGAAACAAGGACAGCTTGCTCAAAAACCTGGGCACAAATCATTAGGCAGGCTTTCCATTTGGACAGGCGCTTGAAGTGCTACAATAAGATTCATGCAGTAACGTGGCCGTAAATCATTTTTTCCCCGAATTAGCAGCACATGGGCTGCCGCATCCGAGGCAAGCAAGGGCAGCATGCCTCGGATTACATGGTCTAATGAAAAAAGTGTCTCCGTTATCAGAGCTGCTTCAAGACAACAGCAGAAGAATCTTAACATTTCATATGCAAAAAATCAATAGGTTTTAAATACTGCACCAATCAATACAAGATTTAAAAATAGAAAGTCAGCCTACTAATAAAAGGTTCTCAAGAACAATTGATATAAATAAATAAAATCTTTTTATGAGAGTGCTGTGAGGAACCAGGAACGAGACGCGGACACAGAGGACTCATGATGATTGCTATAAACTTTTACTCAAATAATAAAGGGGGCAGAAAAGGCCTCACTGTCCCTAATCTAGGAGGTATTTTCCTACCTCAACCAAAATCGAAGGGCCTGTCCTGTGTCAAAATGTCCAAAACAAAAATGTCCTGTGTCCGAAATCCTATCCTAGCCCTCTGTCATTCTAAAGGCAACTAGGTGTTACGGTTATTGCCATTGGCTTAAAAAGTGCACAAATGTTCAAGTTCAACTAAAAAATCCAACAAAGGTTCCAAAAGGATAATGTTCACAGTTCCTGATAATGACTCCCGTGCACAGGTTTCTCTCCAGCAAAACAAAAGTTCAAAAGAACAACCAGGTTCTTTGTAGCCCCCGATGACAACCCCCTCCTCTTGGTGTTGCAGCCGAATCCAAGGGAATCTATTTCCTTCCCCAGGTCTTTTCCACATTCAATGCAGTTTAAAATTTTAAGGGCATGAATTTTCCTTCAGACTCTCTCTTTTCAGAATACCACTAGCCGGTCGGGTCGCTCTCCAGTTCTGCACGGTTCCATCTTTGAATTCCTGCGGTAGTGAAGGGAGTTGTTTGGAGCCAATCGGATTCCTCCAAAAGCTAGACCGTTCACTTTGGTCTAACTGAGTAATCTTCATTCTGTATGCTCTCTTCCTCGTCGTCGAGTTGGGAAAAACGGAGGATTACTGCCACAATATGCCATGTGGGCCTGAGGTATTGAAAGGGTGTCCCTAAAAGGGAATGGGGGATACCACGTCTCGCCCAATGATGTCGCTTCACCCCCGCACCCCCGAGGGACGACTCCCCCATGTTGTCCTCCCTCGCATAGCCACCCCCATGGTCAGGATCAGGTAGCAGCTGCCATCCCCTGGCCACATGAGGAGTGGCTAGCTCTGGGAAAGCGGTGATGACACCATCTGGTTCATCACATTGCCCAAGTATGATCCTTCTCCACATTGATGCAGGATTCTAATTTGTAGGTTCATTGTGAAAATAAGATTGCATGAAAGTTGCCCCTCCTTCTGTAATTTAATGGTTAGATGGACTGTTTTTTCTTTGAGCACTTGGACAATTAATTTGTGAAATCAATCCAATCTGATGTTTCTTTCCTTTACCCACAATAACAATCCAGCTCTAGCTTGGTCTTAAAGCTGCTCAACGTTCCTACCTCCCAACCCACTGCCATCCTGACGAAGCAAAGCCAATCGTTCACTGTGCAGTACAGCAAGCCATCGCTATCCAGATTTACAACTTCTATTTATTCACAAGGCATCTTTCTTCCCATAAGGAACTAGACACAAACTTCAAACTACATTTTGAGTGGGTGTTTTAAATGGCGTTATGCAATTTTTCACTGACCTAGCGAAGAGTTTTCAGCAAGGCAATATATTTTCTTTGGTGATAGAATCTGAACGCCATCATTTGTTTCCGACATCCCACCACGACAAATCATACTTATTTGAGGTTAGCAAACAATAGAAAACAATGCAATGTAAAGCCCTTTGACGGCACACAACATCATCAAACTCATTCTAAGGTCAGAAAGGTTCCTTCTATTGTAAGCCTCCAGCAGATGGACTTGAAATGGCCACTTACTTCAGCACATGAGCTGAGCATCTAATAAAGGAATTACGTAGACAGTGACTGACCTCGAGATGTGGGAGATTAAAGAGGAGGCCTTCTAGGATAAGCCAAAAGGTACTCAAACCAGGGTCTCATTTTAGATACATACAGCACAAAAAGCCATTTCTTCTTATCAGGATTGTTTTTGATCAACATTTTCCCACTGAAGACTGTAAAAAGTAAATGCTTTTTGTATTGCCATACAGCTGAGAAGTCAATGATATGCAAATCCCTGGGTGTTTCTGATCCCATAATGTGGTTATCTGAAAATACATTCTTTGCCTTGTGATTGAAATATCTGGGGTGGGGTGTCTCATTTAAAGGCAATGCAGCCAATGGGCTCAGCTCCTGCAAGCCTTCCATCAAAGACTTCAACATTTCAGAAACATACTGGACATGACATAACTGAACAGACAGACATGTGAAAGGGGCAGAACAGATATAATTACAACACAATAAACATCAGCTTTTTCTTAAACTCTTGTTTTCTAATGGCTTTTGCCACCATGAACAGACTACCTCTAATTGGTCTGTGTACAGCATCAAATAAACTACAGCGGCGTTCATGCAAGTGAAGCAGAATGGGCCAGCATGCTTCTGATAAAGGAATGCATATTTAAACCAACAGATGGACTGCATGAAATATATGGGATAGCCAGGTCTTTCTCAAAATCATACATTTTCCACAGGTGTGTACTTCATTGTCCTCCAATATCCGGTCTACGGAAGTGAAAGTTGATCTGTGCACACACTCTGTGGTCTACAAGGCCAGGCCAACTGCACTTCGGTGAGTGCTACATAGGAAGCTTTCGGGCCAGTCATAACCAACCTGTTACTTTCCGGATGTTTTGGCCTACAACCCCCCATGATCCACCAACACAAATTATGCTGCTTGATACTGATGGAAGCTGAAAGCTAAAACATCTGGAGTGCGACAGGCTGGCTAACCCAGTTTTGGACCATACTCGAATCCCAATATTTCACGGGTGCAAACAAGATGGCAGTATGAAAATGATGATTTAACAATATCATGACGAGGGCTTGAATTTGAACATTGACAAACACGAGACAAGTACAACAGATCCATGCTGTGGCTTTCTGCAACTGTGTGGTAGCCCAAAGTGGCCACCATAAACAGGGAGGATAAGCCTCCTTCAAGAGGTTGGGTATTTGTGACCTGGGTACTCTAGGGGCAATGCTGTCTGCACACCAGCATTTAGCAGCTAGATTGACATAGATAAACTCAGACAGAGGAATTAAAAGGTTATGATAACTAAACACACGTGAACTCAATTCTACTTCTAGAAGGTTCATCAATTTAAGGGCACTAAATCAAAGATTGAGACTGTAAACACTTATTCGATGTACGGTCGTCTCCCAAATGCCAAGGATACCATGATGCAATGACAGGGTTCCTATCCCGGCGACGTTAGCTAGCAGGGATCTACGCCAATATGATGGCGGCGGCATTCCTGATTCTTTCTTTACCAGGGTGGTTCCCCAAACCCTGCCCTTCACTCTTCCCATTAGCGCCAGAATGCCGCTGATGGAACAAAGACCCAGAAAGAGCCAATTGAAGGTGATCTCTGAAAGAGATCTTTCCTCTACGAAGGACTTTTGAGAAAGCCTCAGAGGCTGCCTTTCGCACGATACGAAGATAATTCAAGCCCTGCTCATGACAGGGAGCATTCCTTTATTGTACCTTCATAATCAGAACGACCTGTAGGGAATACGCCGGTCGCTGAGAGGTAGATCAGGAGCACGCTGTTGGCTGGCAGCTCCTGCAATAGAGAAACGCACCAATTAGCACACTCCTTGCTGAAGGGCTGGACTCTGAAAATAAATGGCAAGCCATGTCATCAAATCTAAAAAAAGACCATGTACTCCCGTCCAGCCCACCACTTTCTGTCAGTGCTTGCATGAAAATGCTTATCCAATTTGTGTCCATGGAATCAGGAGGCACAGCACCCAAGGATCTGAGAGTGGATAGAAGTCCAGGGTCCATTCCACTGAAGTCTGGGATACATCTCCTACCACTTCAACATTTCACCCAAATTTCAAAGTGTTTTGGACAGTGTGAGGCCTCTTCACGATTTTCACAAGTGTTGGCAAAGGGCGCACAAGGGTAGGGGAGAAGGGATGACTTGTGGTATTTTCTTTTGCAAGTGTAACGTGTGTATTCTCTTGTAGTGCAAGTTAACAAAGTGTTTGTATTATTCAACTTCAGGGGACATGCTTTATCATCAATCGACGAATATAAAAGCACTACAAAGCAACCGTGTTATCGGTTGGGGCTTTGTATAACTATAACAAATACCAATTAAAAAAAAGAGGCGGAGTCAGCCACACTACGATTGAAATCTGTAACCTACAGGTTAATCACAGCTGAAAGCGCCTCAGCCCACAGGCATCTTAGCAGAGGATAGATATTGCTTATTAATGGCCTACAAATGTGATAAGGCATTTCAGTCTTGGGAACCCAAACGCAGTGTAGGCAACAAAAGGTTGAGCAATACATAGTTCACATTAAAGAGAAAAACTATTTCAGGAATGTCCCTCTACCTCCCCCTGCTCAGTTATTTAACATCTGTCCTCCTTAGAATTGCTATGAGAAATATTGCATCCAAAATACTTGGGGATCCCTACTTATAATGGCTTTACTTATATCTGGGCGGTAAAGTAATGACAGACCTGCAGTTCTTCTGAACCACATGTCTATTTTCCCCTAAAAGGTAAAATATATTTCCATCTCTTTTTGAAGGACAGCAGCGATGTGGGTGCCAGGCAGGAAAAAGGCACAGAGGGGTTTAATGGTGACCCCATCTGTGCATTTCCAGGGTCATCTTTTTACCTTTAAAGTGCACAACCTTCATTTATGGGACAAACAATTTTCTGATGTGGCAGGCAAGAGACAAATGTTCCTCCAGGTTTTGGGTTGAGGTAATACCATGGCAAACAGCTAGATTTTCTTGTAGTAATTTCACCTCATACTCATGCAGTGGTTACACTGCCAGCACTCTTTCCACTGTATAGAAGGAGGCAGAGAACCCAACATTCATAATTAGCAATGTCAGTAAAAACAGGCAGCATTCCAAAAAGCCTCCGTCTTTACTGTTAGCACCACACTCACAATGAGGCCGAGTTTATTACTTACAAACTCATGCTCGTTCAATACACCTCACTTGTAATTTACTATTAATTCATCTTCTATAACGTGCTTAATACAGGGGACCAGTCTCTAAGTGTGGGAATGGGATTCAAACCTGTGTTGTCTTGCTTCCAAGACAAATGCGTTGCCCCTGAGCTATCCTCTCGGCCCTATCCTAGGACACTTGCTGTTACGTATTTAAGTTGAAAGCTTCATATAATTTAACAAGAGATAGTCATTGCACATCTCCCTTTTTACATGTTTGGAGATGACCTTCTTTTCCCCGGTTGCTGGTCTTTGTTCCATACTAAACTAATATGGCAGCCAAGGAGTCTTAAGACTGCCAGGAGCTTCCTCTGTGCGGTTGACAGGCAGTCTCGAAGACCATGTGACTAGGCACCCTTCTTTTTGTCTCACGCGGTAGGGTGGCACAGCAAAGGAAGATTTGGCAAAAAGTTTCGACTGTTTCTTGACCGGACTCGCCTTCCCCCAAGCTTAAGATGGCAGCCTACCAGTGCTACTGCTGGTCGTACTTCAAAGTAGACCCCTCTTTTTAGCTTACTCTCTCCTCCAAGCGCCACTACCATCCCTTTCCACCTTGTAAAGTGGTTACAACTACCAGGTTGCCTTTGTTTTATCACCACCTTGTTGTAGGGGTGTCCACTTACTGCCTTACTGCTTACAGCCGTCTCTTGCATCTTGCTGTTCTGAACACCATTTAATGCCTACACAATGTAGTACAGTGTGTCTTGTTTTTATACTGTTTTGTATGGCTTCTGCATATGGCCAAGTCCACAAAGCTGGGCTGCTGGATTTTTAGGACCTGGTTTGGCTATCCTGGTTGTGCCCTATATCTGTGTCCTGCACCTTATATCTAGTTCTGGCGGCAGGACATTTTTCCTGGGATGTCCTTTGTCCTCCCCTGGTCCTCTTCACTGGATGGACCCGATGTCTTGGGCCTGAGGTGTGTATGGGTAATTTTTTCAGTCTTGTCCTCCTGCCTGAAGCACCTTGAGGAAGAAAGCCTCCATTATTCAAAAGGGTAGTGTAACATTAATACCCCACCTCTGCTCCTCATCTGGGTCATCTTGGTTCGCCTCCACTCCCCCCGCCACCCCTTCCCCAATAGCAAGAATGTTTTCTGCTTGCTGGCTGCTCTGGTTTGCCCTTTGAGATGTCTAGATCCGGTTGGTTGGGTTCCTCCATCTTCCTGGTGCCTTGTCCATATATGCTTTCACTCCAGGCTGGTGGGTTACCCTCCTGGGAAGGCAGATTCTTCTTCTTTTAGGTTATCTGGGTCAGTGTTGGCCCAGGGTTCTGGTTCCTGTGTGACCGGGTCCTGTAATTTACCCTGCAATAGAAGTATGGTGCTTTGTTTTGGTGTTCCTGAACGAAAGTCTGATTACTTCCCCTGGGTCATGGTCTGGTGGGATGTTCTTCCGATTGACCCTTCGGTTCCTCCGGGTCATTGGTAATGGGTTTCTGCGGGTTCCCTTCTACTGCAGTTCGTCATTGACGTTCATTGGCCTGAATCCTGCTTCGTTTCCTTTCTTCATGTCGATTCTGGGTCTCTAACCAGGAACTCGGACTCTTCCAAGAGGGTCTCCTCTGGTGCCACCTATTGTGCACATGTGGGGTAGAACAGAGACTTACCCAACTTGTCCTCATAACTATGGCTGTGCCTATTGAATTTGTCCTGTGTATTCCAATGGGAAACTATAAGCAACTTTACAAACTCCTATTGAGTGACTTTTGAAGGTACTTACTTATCTGGACACTGACATTTTTCCTGGGTCCCCGGATCCCTGGAGTTTGCTACATGAGACCGGGATTTTAACCTCTAATGCTGATTTAGCGCATATATTTGAAATCTCTGCATTACACACCTGCCAATCAAAATGTTCTAAGTTACTTTGCATAACTGCTTGTTATTATTGTATCCAATTTGTAACTTTTTTTGGCTGTCTGGATATCGTAAGCTAGATGTTCACTCCCTGTCCACTCTCTAGGTGCTATGTGTAATATATGGTGTACATTTGTATAATTAATGCTGCTATGTAATAAAGTTGAGGGGACCTATTTTGAGTACCCATGTGCAGCATTTTGGGTCCTGGGCATGACTCTGCAAATATGTTTTACTGTTGTGTGGGGTTGCCTTTTTCTTCCCATCCCTTAGCACTTATGTGTATGATGCCACCCAGAAGGTATTGTGCATGCACTTAGATTAGTATTAGACCGGGTCTGTATATGGCATTTTACTGCTTTTATAGAAACACTGTGTCCTACTTTGTGTCAGCACCTTGGAGTTGGGCACTGACGAACCAGATGGCTAAGAATGTGGGCATGCATCCCTGCTATTCACTTGCATTCTTCTGTGGGCAGCTGGCACCTCTACCCTGTCCATCTTTATTTTCTACATAGTTGCCTTGTCCACTTGCTCTGCCCTGGCCCTAATCCTAGCCCTGTGTTAGATTATGCCCATACAAAACACTGGTGCCCATACATAATAGGGGTGTGCATGTGATTACAAGAGGAATGTCGCATGAGAATGTTTATGTGTGAGGTCACAGCTGCATTCCAAGGTTGTCAGTTGGGCAGATTACTACTGAAGGGTGGCCAATCTTTGTAACCTGTTTATCTGAATGTTACAACCTGAGCAAGTCTAAATAAAGACTCTATATTTACCTACGGACTCAAGTGCTATATTTAAACCAGCACATATCTTCAAAATACACCGTCCTAATCCGTCCTAATCCTAGCACCTCACCCACTAACTTACATGGAGCAGCCTCGTCCTTTGTCTCTGCGTCTAAGATTTGTCATTTCTTAATGGCAAATCGGAATGAGCATGACGCGTGCAACTGGATTCCATTTAATAAAAAAGTGAGGAAAATAACTATCAGCACAGCACCCCGAAGGGAGTCCAGCATGATTCAGAGGATGGCAGCACCTAGCCACCAGGACCACCCCACCCTCTACCCCAAGACACAGGCAAAGGACTTCATCACACCAGGCAACTCTGCTTCATTGCACTTGAGTGCGATTAGGCGGAGAATGAGAAATGATCATGTAAGGCAATTTTCTTGATATGACCTCAGAGCAGGAGTTCACAAAAGAATGTGTGTTATTCCCTGGGAGTGACTGTAGTTGTTGCTTCCGTGGGACTTTTCTGGAATCTGCATCCGCAATTATGCCCGGGCAATGCCTGCATCAAGGGTGACCCTCTACCCTCCTGGCATAAAAGCTGACTGTGCACCAGAAACTTTGTCAACTACTGGGATTTGATGCGGAAGATCCAAGAGGGACCAAAGAGCAGAGGGATAGCATAGATGCTCAGCACAAGCAGATTCTGGGTCTGCCTCCTGACCATGAGGCACTGTCTCCGGTGCTCCTTTCCTCTGATGCAGAGGGTGCAGCTAGATCTGTTCTGTTGGAGGCATTTCTGTGGCTTTTCAAGTGTCAGCATACGCCTATACTGCTTGAACCCTGAGCAGTGACCCCTGTTGCCTCGCCCGGACCCTGTAATCTATGATTCATCTCTGTAGGGCATCCTCCAGGCATGGAGAACTCCAGTGGCATGTCCTGCTGCACTTTCTTCAAAGCGCAACCTGTGATGCCTGCTGTGAACGACTAACACAGACTTAAATATTCAATTATCACCATTAATTGGGATCATAGGTGGCTCAGGAATAGGAGGGAGGGAAAAGGAGTGGAACCTCTCAACTCAGCCCATCAAATACTAAGATACACACACAAGGGAGGCCTCAGTGGGTCATCTGGGCCTTTTTAAGTAGATTAAGTAGATTTATTTTCAATGATATAGATCTATCCCCATCTTGTGAAGTCCATCCATTCTCACTAAGCCTGGGTTGACGAGAGCAAAAGCAAACCAGTCCTTCAACTGGTAAGAGCTGACTGGATGGCAAATTCAGTAATAATAATACAACATTTACAACCACCAGGTGCAGGCTGAGGGAGGAGCCAGAGGATTCCTCTCTGTGTTGGTCATGGTATCAGACAACCATCTTTCCTGAAGGTCAACTACATCGGCATAAGCAGAATCTTAGAGTAGTTTATACCTTAGAAGCTAAAAAGCCCACCTACCATTAACACGGCTATTCTTCCAGGCACACTGCATGAGACTTAGCAGGATCAGGTGTGGGGGCAATATCTTGAGTGCTGTGTTCAGTTGATGAAGGTGGATTCATTTTCTTGGCCCCAGTCCAAATCTATCTAAACGGAACTAGAGGTCTGTCTACCAAAAGGTCTCTGATGGAGGATATGGCCAGAGCCTTTCATGGCCTCCGTGTAACTGGCTGATTTTGGATCCGGCCCTTTGAGTTATGCCAATGGACAGTGCCAGAGCCAGGGGAGGGCAAATGGGGTTGGCGGCCCCCATTGGGTCCCAACTGGGACCCAGTGTGCCCTCTGGCCTCCCTGGCACCAAAAGCTGCCTCCACTACTGCCAACGGTACTACTCTAGGGTGTCCTAGATCTTAATGGCCACTAAAGGTTTTGAGTAAAGCCAATCCAGTTGATGGGATCACTGGAGGGCAAAATATGAGAGGGTGTTTGTCAACGGAGAGCAAGCTCATCAAGCTCTGTTAACGGAGGTAGATGGCGCCCGCAACATTCGTAAATGCGCAACCAACTCGCTGCTTGCATGATTATAAATGCATCCTGGTATAATGTAAAATCAGGTAAATGTAATCCTCCTCTTCCTTTGGCAGCAATGCACTGCGCTAGAGTTCTATTGGCGCTCGTTTGCCTTTCTAAAAGAATTTAGGAACTGAAGAGGCAAATTTGGCGAAGACATGACTTGGAGAAAGGATGTGGGTATCTTTAAAATGCAGAAGAGTTGCAAGGCATTTGCATTGTGACAGCCTCATCGCAGCCAACACAACAGCCATTTTGAAGACCATCTGGAAAGGGTAGTCCTAAAAGAGGATACAATTTTTCCTACGATTAATCAAACGGTTGCAGGCATACTTTTAGAAATGATGACTGAGTATTTCATGGAGGAGTTTGCCTACTCTAAGCTTCCTCAGAGTGTAAAGAGAATGAAGGGGCAAGAATTCTGTCTTTTAATCATGAAGGTGTCTACAGCAGTGTTGTGTCCTCCTCCTGGTTTGGATGTACCTGGTGGAGGTGAGGAATCTTCTTGCTGCCTTCCTCAGGCCCACCACTGTGGCCCACCCTGATGGTTTTCTGTTATTATTCTGGCAGGCAGGGGAGCTGGCGTTGAGTGCCACATGGTGCTGCATCAAACAGACTTTGGAGGCACAGATGTTGCAGAGTTTGATTCCATTAGCTATTATTGCTCAGTGTTGACATTAAGGACTTGCAATATGGCTTATAAGCTAGGACACATAGTTACAAAGCAGAAAGGGGATCAAACTTATCTAGGTGTCCTTGAGAAATCCTTTGAAGCTATCTCCCATTGAGTACTCCATTTTACTTGGGTTCAAAACATTCTTTACATAGGCATTTCTCTGTAAATATTACTCCATAATGGCTGTGGTGGGGGTCGCGGGGGAGTAGAAGGGGCACGCGGGAGTTCTACAGCCAGTATCAAAGTCACTTATTGTATACACATTGAAAAAGAAAAGAACCTACTTATTCCCTGCAATGGCAGCTACAATGAACAGTGGTATAGTTGCTTCAGGGTCTGCAATGGTGCATACGAAAAGGAGTGCAAGCAATGTAGCAAGACATGCATCCGGAGGCTCCCCGCATAGATCCTTGGATCCTGCAGGCAATGCCCACTGCAGAGAGACCATCAAAGAACTCTCAGCCCTGGTATGCAAGCAGCCAATGCTGCGGCGCACTCTGCCTACAGATACAATATTGGCCCCTGTCTGCAGGCCGGCAGTATCTCCGGTCTGGTTGGCTTCCGGCATGTATTACCAGATGCACAACCACATCTGAGGGATGGCTAATGTGGGAATTCTATAGTGGCTCAGTGGGAAAGGGAAAATGATACCAGCAATGCAGAGACAGTGGCAGAGTTCCCTCAGAAGGTGTCCATCTTGCACCACGCACATTAGTGCCCTCCTCTTCCCTATTGTCTTTGAGGATTACCCAATTGTCAGCTATTGCCACCCACTGCGTAATATGTAATGAAGTACAGTGCTGCGGTTGTGCAAACCCCTTGGGGGAAGAGAGGCAGGAGACAAAGAGGGACAGAGAAGGCCAGTGCAAAAGGGGGGGGGATGGAGGGTAGCCAATGGATCAAGTGGCACCCGGACAGAAAATTAGGCAATGTAATGTTGGTTGCAGTGCTAAAATGGCCCTGAGGCTACTTCAAGTGTTGCTGGTGGAGAAGTGAAATGAGAGAGGAGGTAAAAACATTTTTAAAAAAGGATGGAGAATACAGAGGCGAAGGAGGAAGGGACTGGAAGAGTGAGCAGGAGGGCATGTCAAGTGTAAGACCGCTCTCTGATTCTACATCACTTAATTTCTTTTGAATGTTTCTGTGATCTCCATCCATGCCAGTGCAGTGGGGCCACCACCTCGCAATGAAGGCACTGCACCCCATGACTCAGCTGTGAAAGACACACCTTGAAAGATGCTGCTAGGAAGGTGAATAGCTGGCTGAAGGTTGGCTTGTAGAGGAGGTATTTGTGTGGGTTCTCCCGCTTGGCAGGCTTCTCAGTCGGGTCCTGAAAAAAACAAGCACAATCCAGAGACAGATTTAATGACAGCTCTTCTCATCTGTATTCTTTTCATCAGCTGTGCGCCTACCCATTCCTGAAATGGCTTGGCATTGCTCTTTAATCAGGAGGAGAAGAGTGACATGCCATTAGCAGAAACAGAACATAGAGAAACAGAGCCATTAAAGGAGTTATCTGCAATCTGTGGGTAAAATTGCACTACTTTGGTTCAACATGCTGACAGTAGGAGTGTCACAGAAATACAACAAAAGAAATTGCCAATTTACCTGCAACGCTGATTCTTGACAATGTTCGCTCTCGACTAGTGATATTCTTCCAGACTACCTGGCATCTAGTTTAGATCTTCCTTGACTGGGCACATCGTCGACCTATCTTCCCATCTTGCCCCTGACTGGCAACTTCCACCTTTTTATTCTCTCTGATCCTCACTGAGGCATTCCATGATGGCTCCGCCTCTTCTCATCGTCACGCATTGCTCCATAGATTCCTCCACTCCCTCGAAGCTTCGATCTTCGCTTGGTTGCATGTTCCTTACCCACCATCTGCAACTAAGACACCTTTACCCGGATCTTTGCCCAATGGCCCCTTGAAATGTAGTCCAGATGATGCAAGAGATATAGAAGATAGTCCAACCAGGTCCTTGGATGGACAATCGCGTCCATCATCTTCTGCGCTACTATATTCTCCACTCATGGAAAATATAGTCCTTATTGGAACTTCTGAATGTATTATATGTTGCTCCATGTATGCTGCAGATCTATATACTGCAGATCTATATAGTTTGTGTGGAATCTTTTGACCCTAGTAGGACGTGCACTGCTAGACGGTATATAGACAACACGCAGAGTTAGTTAACATTCTTAACTATACAGTTTTAAGATATGCCAAAGAGCAACCCTTAATATTTCGGTGAATACTGAAGAGTTTATCACATTTCCAAAGTATGAATACTTAATAAAAAAAATTAAATTAAGGCCTAAAACTGATCTAAAAAAAGCTATATAAAACTGACAATTGTGTGTTTTATTTTTCTTGTATCCCTTTATTTTTATCAGCAAATCTTATACAATCAAAACATAAAATAAACAATTGCCAGCAAAAAAATAAATCCATTTTCAAAATTACTATATGTAAAGTACTTGCATAATTTAATTAAAAGTATCTTTATGGCAAGTTGATTTTACTGCAGCAAACAGTGATATTAAGTAGAAGAAAGGACGTCTGGCTGAGCCGTCCGCCTTTCCTACTGCTCATGTAGCCCGTCCCAATTGCACGCCTGTGTGAAGCACAAGCATACAATTGTTCAAGTAATGATGTTCAGTGGTGCATTGAGAAGCTACTGAATGTTTCTCAGATTTTGGTTGCCCAGATGTGTGTATACACACACCCACACACATGCACCCCAACACCACACCCATACACACCACACACACACACACCTTGTCTTTTCATCTCCCACAAAATTGCGCGACTCTAGCCCTTCCATCAGAAGGTTGTCTGTCATTAGAAGGGATGAGGGCTTATGCATTCTTCACTCTCTATCCAGTCTTTAGCAGAGTATGTCTTCTCAGGTGCCTTGGACAAATCCACAATGAAGAATTTTCTGAATGAATAAAAGGGTCGCACTAGCGCAGAAACATTCCTCATCGGTACTTATCAATAAAAAAGGGACATAGTTTTGCCAATCAGAACCAAGGAGTCAATCTAATTTCGACTGTCATATGCGAAAAAGTCTGCAGGCTTCTGAAGGGGTTAGTCAGGGGTTGGGTACCTGCGCGAGTCAGTGAAAAGTGGATGATGGGTGCATGGGCACTATGAGGAGGGTCTCCTGGTCACCTACACTTAGTGTCCGCCATCACTTGCACACAACCATTTTATCTGGATCTTTAACCAGTTGCCGCTCGTTCATTTCATTTTCTAATTGGGCGGGTGTAAATGTGTCCCTTAAGTTTATGGGAGCGACAGAGCGCAGCAAGGGAGCCCAAACCAACCAGAAATATTTTTTAAATAATGGGTTAAAATTGTCCATTTTATAGCACACTTTTGAAAAATTGGGTAATAAGTCACAGAGTTTGGAATTGCTTGTGTTGGGTAACTTAAAAAATCCAATAGATTCAAGTCACTAACTGTGCACAGGAGCATTTTCATGATGCCTTTTCCCACAATATATTCATTTATGACAGAATAAAAAAAAACATTCCATGCTGGCTGTGCCCATATATTTCTATGCTGGCTGCACCAATATCTGCCAGCACTCCAATATAAGAACATAGGCATGTTTACTTTGTGCATAATGCCTGTAATGTACACGTGTCTTTGCATGAAATAGCAACATGGGCATCAAGAGTAAAGTAAATATGAATCATGTTTGCTTTACTCTTGATGCACATTAAAAAATGCCATGCCACATTATCAAAATATACACAGACTGACCGACCAACGCACGCCAGTCTTGCCATGTAAGGCCTCAAGGGAAAAGAACAACATGATGGAGTGGGGGGCAAGTCTCTCTTTGGCTGGTGCCTCCCTCTGGAACAGCCCCTCTCAGACTTGAGGCAGGCCTTCTTAAGTTCCGGAAACGACTCAAAACTCTGCTTTTCTTTACCCCTTTACCTTCCTTGCTAATCTCCCCACTGCCACTCATACCAGTGGCCTGGTCCTCATGAATCTCACAGGATACCAGGCCCTTTATCCAGTGGACACGTGCACCGTCCTCCCCCACTGCACTGCCCCATGCGGGCCCCTGCCTAGCGGCAGTGCATCCCACCCTTGGGATTCACCCAACCTAGCACTTAGCCTGAGGCCTCCACCTTGGCACTTCCGTACCGGGCCCCCACCAGCACTTGTCCATTCCTTGCCCCCACCTACCCATCCCCATCTCCTGCACTTTTCTTCACTGCACTTGCACGTCCGAATGCCACAACGCATTGTTGGACCACAATGGTTTATTTACTGTTTTGTCAATGGTATTCACTCCCTTTGTTCCCTCCCCACTTTGCCTTGTGGCACCTGGAAATTCAATGCTGTTGTATAGGAGCCTAACAAATGCAAAAAAAAATCTATATAAATAAAAATGTAAATGTTTGTCTAAAAATCTTAAATCTCCGAAAGTTCTTCACCGATTGCTTTGAAATTTAGACACAACGTTGCATTCGAATAGGCGCGTGTTTTTGTATACCTACTATACATAGATGTCCCACCTGTGACAGGTAAAAACATGCTTTTTCTGAAAAACAGCGCCATATGTTGGACGTAAAAGCAACACACGCTATACTAAATATTTTATTGAAAAACAGCGCCATCTGTTGGATGTAAAAGCAGCTTCAGATCTGCTTCATTCTCAACAGAATGAATGCGACAGGCTGAGAGTGGTTGAAAGACGTTAACGAGAAACAGCAGATCAGTGTCAAACACGACACCGTGCTCAGCAATCACGCTATTACAATCGCCTTGCATTCTGCTACAACCCAGCTGATGATTATAGTTTGAGCAGACATGTTCTCATCGGCACCATGACTGAAGTGTGTCCTTATTGCAAGGGTCTGATTTAATGGAGAAACGAAAGGAATGTGTTGCGCCGCCGGGAAAATTAAACTGCCTCAACTTGGAGAACCGCCAGAGCCATCAAAAACTTTGCTTGCCGGATATACCACCGAATCAAAGCATTTCCTATCTCAGATCAGAAAATACTACTCATGCTTCCAAATGATGTTGTTCGGCGCAGAAATCGTAACAGCTCAAGTCATGCCAAATTGCGTTTGCAATCACCATCAACAAAGCTCAAGGGCAATCGTTAGAATTGTGCGGTTTAGAGCTAGACACAGATTGCTTCTCACATGAACAATTATATGTTGCGTGTTCTACAGTCAGCATATCTGCACAGACAATGAAACAACAAAACATGTTGTATACCCACAAGCATTGTGAAATTAAACATATTAGAAATGTGCACTTTCTCTTTTCTTTCTTTTCCATTTAACCAGACTGAGCCACAGCAACGCGTGGCCGGGGACAGCTAGTAAAATAATAAATAAGTGTTATTACGTGGCAAGAATGGCCTATGTTGGTGGGCCAGCATGTATATATATTTTGATACTCTGCCATGGCATGTTTTAATTGGCATCGAGAGTAAAGCAATAAAAAGTAAACATGATTCATGGTAGCTTTACTTATGACGCCCTTTGAAACATGCAATGTCATGGCCCTGGCATGCACCCTCTTCCTCACCCTCACTGTGAGGTTTGGGGGAGGTATGCCAGGACTTTGCAGCCTCACCCCCACTCCTTAAATCTCCAGGACTGCCTCAGATTGTGCACAGGGAAGGGAGGCTGCCACCTCCCTTACCGCGAACAATCAGTGGTAGGAATGGTATCCAACACATGCACGTATTCATAGACATTCATTCATTCATTCATTCATTTCTCTCATTCCAACACGCATCCGTAAATCCATTCACGTCCCCATTCACTTGCACACACCTACAAAAGACAGGCTCTCATTTGCTCAAGCGTAGTTAAAGATACAAACATTCGGATGCACGCATACACCCACACATACATCTATACATACAATACATTCTCCTTACCTGCAGCCCCGGTCCCGAAATCTTCCACGGAGGCCCCACCCAGCTCACACACAGCATTAACAGAAAGCAAGGGGCAGAGAGCGCGCTTCCTGGCTCATTTGGGCATGCTCGGGAGACAAGAGCCTCTCCTGAATGCCGCCCAGGGAGGCCTAAGTGTGCAGGAAGGCACAGGAGCGCCCACGACGCACATTTAGGCCTGCAGTGTCCTAGCCTGCATCCCCAATGGGCAGTGCAAGGCTGGGGCAGCTGGTGGGGAGTTTAAGTTATCATAGGAAAACTTTTACTTCCCTTTGATAGTTGAAGCCAGCCGAGGAGCACTTTCCCGGGGATTAATTTGGCTTGTTCATAATGGGCGACAAGTGGATGGGCGCCCCATCGCCCATTATAGTGGAGCTATTCCTGCCTTTAAGAGAAAGAACTGTGTGGCAGAAGCCCAGGGGTACCCCCATCCTAAGGGTTTGAGCCAGAGAAATATACAATCGTTCCACATGCCTTGTTTAGCAGGAAGGAAAACATCATTAGCAATTCCCTGCTTCACATA